>NW_008360304.1:1022732-1055831 GCF_000622305.1 Nannospalax galili | reverse complement strand
TCTATCTAAAAGACTCCCAAATTGCATAACTCTTATCTTTAGGGGGAAAAGAAAGTCCTTGAATCGTGACTAGGAGATATGAAGGAGAAGAAAGGCAAGAGTCATTTTAAAATGTTTATATGAGAGTCCACTGGAATTTCTTGACAAGGGCTTCCAAAAGCATCCCTCTATTGGGTTCCTCCTCATTTTTCTTTTGTCTTCCAAGGCTGGACTCTGGAGTGATGGATTCAGGATTTGCTTTCAGGTATTTTGGTAACTGTTGGAGTGATTAGAATCAGTGTCAGTTCCCTCTCAAAGCCTTCTAGATAGGGAGAGAAAACGAATTTATCTATCATTTTAGAACAATAGCTGGTTGTCTCCCTTACCTACAGGTGGGCACTACAGTATTGGAGACTGGGGTTTGAAGTCTTACACCTGAGCAGCACTTTCTGGTTAGGAACAAAATCATCAATCAGAAATAATTGTCGAAATAGCTTTTTATATAGACTTAAGCCTAATGTCTGGGAAGTGTAATCCCTTGAACTCTTAAAGAAATGTACTGATGACTTTATTCTTTGGTTATACTTTCCTTTTGGGTGTAAAAGACCATACAGTTGGCCCAAATAAATCAATTTATTTTTACACTTAAGGTCATTTGAGGATCTGTTCCTCAGGAGTCACATGGGCTTGGGAGGGGCTGCTGGCTCCTTTCTTTTACCAGTTGCATCTATGTGAAGATTAGTCAAAGGGCCTGTTTCACCTTGTCTGGCTTCACTTGGAAGCATGGATGAGATGTTTCCTCTGAGTTGACCCTCCTCTTTGTAGACAGGACATTGATTCAAGTCCATCTACTGGGGTCTCTGAATTGACCCTCCTCTTTGTAGACTGGACACTTGTTCAAGTCCATCTAGTGGGGTCTCCATGTCCTCCCTGAACAAGAGGACAGGTGACTCACCACAGTTACAGGGCATTTTGAAAGATGTTCCATAGTCCCTGGAACTTAGTCGACCTTGGAGGGCAAGGGACAAAAACTTTTAATTGTCATGTGCTATGTGGGTAAGGCTTGTGTGAAAAACCAAATATTCTCAGATAAACCTTGACTAGATATATATTTTGTTCCTTAAACTAGTTGGCTAAAGTATGACCATAGACATTTTAAGATTATGTCTCATCCTTTATATATTATAACAAACCTAAGCAGACCTTCATCACTTGCTTAGGCTTTCTCATTTTTTCTATTTTGGAAAATATTTCCATTCCCATAGCCTTTTAACATCTTGTACAGTCACATTTACTTTTTTTAAAAATAATTGTGAGACATAAAAGCATTAACAAATAAATTTTCCATCTGTTGTGAGAATTCTTTTCCTGGGGATGCTAAGCAATGCTTATTTCCTTTTAAGGTTCTAGTGTCAAGCCAATGTTTGATTAAAGTTTTACTGGGGAACCAATGAATTTATTGAGCTTACTTACTGAGATTACTGATGGGTTGCTGAGGTGTATGTATGCCCTGAGAGTATGCATACTGGAAAACCTTTACCCAGCATGGGTCAAGCCTTCTTTTCCTAGCCTTCCTCAGATTATATACTTTAGCTCCCCCACCCCCCAAATCCAGAAGGCCATGTGTGATTAGGCTCAAATTACATACAGTTGGCTGGGAAGAGTGGCTGGATACTCAGGTGAGGGTTCAATGATCCTGCTTGGCCCTCCTTTAATGTATGAGCACAACCATCAATAAGCCCAATTGTGATGACGTTTAGTGATCAGGTTCAGCTGAAGTCGTGATGATGGTAGTTATTTCATGCAGAAGGGACTGCTGTATAGCATCATCTTATTCAAAGGGCCTGGAATTTAAAAGGATTTGGTACTAGGACCCACATATGAGGGAGAACATAAATTGTTTATTTTTCTGAGTCTGTGTTACTTCACTTAGTATGAGTTTCTAGATCCATCTATTTACCTGCAAATTTCATTACTTCATCTTTTTTTATTGCTGAATAGAACTCACCAGCCTATATCTTGACATTGTATTTCCCAGCATCTAGGACCAGAGCCAGTCTATCTATGCTCATTATCAACTGCTCAGCCTGGGGTATTCCATTAAAGCAGCATTAAATCTGCTCAATCAATACCCGGGAGTTATTGTAATTTGAGTGATGACTTCTAGCCAACAGACTCCTGCCATGGACTACTACAGGAGACAGTCACAATAGCAAATTGAACAGGAAGCTGGTGTGTGTGAGGTGACAGCTGAGGCTGGGAATGAAGATTGCAGGAACATAGTTGCCTCTTGAGGAGTTAGGATTCAAGTGAGTCAAAGAATCACATTTCTGTTGCCACCAGCAGAAAGAAATGCTGACAAAAAAGCAGACTCAAGGGTACCTGGTGTTGGTGACTGTGGCCTTGGGATGTGCTGAAGCATTCCTGTGAAATGGGATGGATAGAGGTGAGGCTCTGGAGCGGAATCCGGCCATGCTTCCCACTCTCCCCACTCACCCTCACTCCCGTCTGTGCAGTGTTTCATTCCCACCCTACTCCCAAGACATGTGGAACATATCCCTTCTTTCCTGGATTGATTTCTATGGAAACTTCCTCCTCTTCTCCTGCCTGCCCTCCTCACCTGCATCCAGCCTCCTCAGATACCAGAGTATACTACTCTGCCTCCAATCAAAGGTCTGTCAGTAGTTTAAACATTTCAGACCAGACTTCTCTTACTTATTTATCCTTGTTCCCTCCCTACCCCAGTATGGCTACAATTTGCTCAAACATACTGCCCCACGTAATTGATGGAGTGGAACAATAAAGTTCTAGTGGAATCCAATCAACATACAGTTTGAAGGTTGACAAAAATGAGTTCTTTGTTACGTAAAATTGAGGCCTAAAAAAACTTTTGTACTCAAGCCCCTTAATGAATTGTAGCCAAATTTAGCATAGATAATCAACCAATCAATCATTCAGTTATGGCAGCTGACCTTCAATCGTTGCAGGTGATCAATGGGCTAAATGAATCAATGCTGAGCTGGGGACTGTTAAGTTGTGTCCATGCACAGTCATTCCTGATCTCTGCCCCATGAATGTCACCTGGCTACCTATAGCGCTGGAGTTCTAAGAAGCTGATCTGGGAGGGCTGTTTGGTTCTAAAATTGTGAACAAAAGCCCGTTCGGATGATTAAGGTAGGTTTGTTGTAGTTTTGTCTTTTGATAGGATGTGGGCAGTAGAGAAGATGGAGGATTAAGCACAGAACCTTGTAGCAAGGCCATGCAGGCTTGCCTGGGGAATGAAGGAGAAATCAGGGAGGGAGACCTGGGTGGGAAGAGAGGCCAGTGCGGCAATGTGTGATGGGATAGTTTCCTGAAGGATGATGCATGAGTGAGTCAGGGCTCTCCAGAGAAAGAGAACCCACAGGAAGTCTGTGTGTGTATTCATAGGGATTCATTTGAAATTGGCTTTTGAAATATGGGACTGTCAAATCAGAAATCTGCAGGGCAGGCTGGAGAACCAGGGCAGAGCTGGTGACTCAGTGTGGGATCTAGAGTCAGTCTGGGGCAGAGTTCCCTCTTCCTCAGCCAGCCTCAGCCTTTTCTCCTGTGGCGTTCAGCTGACTACATGCAGCCGCCTCACTTTATGGAGGGTCACCTGTGTTACTCTGCAATTTAACTGGTATTCACATCTAAAAACAAGTATCTTACAGTGGCCTCCAGACTAGTGTTTAGCAAAACATCTGGCCACCTTGGACTAGCCAAGTTCATACATAACATTAGCTAGCACATGTGGGTTCATCTTCTCAGTAGATGCTAACAGATTCCTATGGTAAGGTCACTTCTCCTTGCTGAGTGAAACAGCCATTCAGTAAGCAACTAAGTATAGAGTAGCAGTGCAGATGGTGATAAGGTCAAGGGCAGCAAGTACTGTGGTTAGGCTTGAACATGAGAGCCATGGAAAGGTTTCACAACAGAGCAAACACTTGCTAAGAATCCACGTGTATGTATGGTATATATGCCAAAAGAACTGCCACAAGATGTTCTTGTTTGTTTTGAGACAGGGTTTCGCTATTTAGCCCAGACTGGCTTTGAATTTGTGATTCTCCTGCCTCTGTCTCCTGAGTGCCACCACTCTTGGCCCCACAAGATGTGAACCATTACCTGTTATCTGTAATAGGTGATTTTACAAATAAATTTTGCTTCTTCCTCCCTCCACAATGAGTACATGATACATTTACTATGAGATAAAAGATGAACAATAAATAAGAAGAGAGTTAGGATATTTGAATATGATTGTCTTTAGATTTTCCCTAAAATATCACGAAGAGGACATGGCAGGGGGATGAAGAGATAGCTCAGCAGTTAAAAGCACTGACTGCTCTTGCAGAGGACTCGGGTTCAATTCCCAGCACCCACATGGTAGCTACCAACCATCTGTAACTCCAGTTCCAGGGGATCCAACACCTTCTTATGACCGCCTCAGGAATTGCACAACATGGGTGCATCTACCTACATGCAAGCATTACACTCATAAGATAAAAATAATAAGTAAAACATTAAAAAGAGTATACTAGGGATATTTGTGCATGAGAATGTCCTCAGAAAGGAAGGAATTACCCTCTGATAGGTGTCGACTTTATTCAATGAACTTCTTGCAGTGACTTGCTTACTTCTTTTCCTTGACTGTTCTCTAAAATAGAAATCTGAGGATTTGACAGTTTTAGCACATGCAAGTTACCAATGAACACTTTAAGAGATTGGGCTGAACGTAGCTAAGGAATCTATCAGATCAGAAAGCTCCGAGTACAAGACAGTGCCGTGATAGTAAGTGTGAAACAGAACACCTGCTTTAAACCTCCCCTTGATTCTCCTTTATAGTTTCCATTTGAACTTTCTCAGAAATAAAAGTTAATTTTCATTGTCTACTTGCTTGGATTTGGAATCACCTAAGATATGCACCTTTGAGTGTTTCCAGAGAGGTTTGACTGAGGTGGGAAGACCCACTATGAATATGGGCGGCAGCATCCTATGAGGTCCTGGACTGAATAAAAAGGAGAAAGGGAGCTGAACAGTAACATTCCTCTCTCTCTGTTTCTTGACTATAGATACAATGTGACCAGAGCCTCACACTCCTGTCTCCACAGCCTGAGCCACTCCTGTCACTATGCCACCCTTACAAAAAGCATACTGTATCCATCTTAAACAGCGAGCTACAATGAAACCTTTCCTTAAGTTGCTTCTGTTAGATATTTTTGTCACAGGAGCCAGAAAATTAACTAATATATTTACTTTCCACCCTCTCTTGGCTACAAGGGATCTAATTGTTCTTCCCAGTGAAAGACACTGCCCTTGACATTTCTCTGAAGTTAGTGGTCATGGGTTTGGTGCACAGAGGTAGAGTTCACGTGGGAACCTTATTCCTTGGCTCTGGGTCTCACTCAATTTGGAGTGAGTTATAACTGCATTTTCAGCTTATTCTGAGTATCATTTCAGAGAACGCAGGGGGATCAGAGGTAGAGATGCGAGAGGATGGGAAAGAAGGCCTGGCCCTGGGAGAGGCAAATGAGCCGTTATGATTGGAATCTGAAATGTCCCCCACAGGCTCGTATTTAGAATGCTTGGTCCCCAGCTGGTGGTGCTATTTTGGGAAGTTCTGGAAACTTTGCGGGGTGGGGCCTAGCTGATAAAAGGGGTGAGCCTTTGAAGGCTATACTTCACCCTAGTTCCTGCCTTGCTTTCTCTGCTTCCTGGTCTGCCATGATGTAAACTGCTTTCTTCCATCACATGCCCCAGTCACCATGAACCAAGCTGTCCCACTATGCCTGCAGTGATAGAATGAAGCCCTCTGCAACCATGGGACAGTATAATAAGCCTTACTTCCCTTAAGTCGTCTGTGTCAGGTGTTTAGGTCACAGTGATGTGACAGTGAATAATTCATACTGCTCCTCCAGGATTTTAAGCTCCCTGCCCTGCTGGGTCCCTCCCTTAAATGTTTCCTTCAAAGTTCCAGCCACAAGAATGCCTTCCCTTTCTGGGCTTCTTAGCCAAGCACACCCATCCTCCAATGATGAGAACATACTACTAAGATCTGGCCACTTACTCATAAGTACCATAGGCTAGGCAGGACGTCTACCTGCTATCACCCCTCAGGGATACCCCCATTTACAGGGAGGTCATTGTGACTTCAGGGCCCTCCCAGATAGTAGGTGCTCTCTGAATCTGACTTCCACAGCCTGTACTTCTTCACTCTCTTCCCTTCCTTCAAATTTTTGATCCTTGCTGCATTTGATGAAGTCCTGGATGGTAACCTTTACTGCCACCAAGTCTGACTGGTCATGGCTCTGGAAATGTCTTAGGCTATAGAACTAACTATAGCCACAGCCCAGTTGTCAGTGATAGATCACAGTTGATCAACTTGGCACTGGAAAACCTTTGAAGGTGCAATGTGGGCACGTGGACATGTTCCCACCTTAGCAGGTGCTCCCTGAAAATGAGTCTCCCTTCCTTCCTCCATGTTTCATCTTACTGCTTTTCCTTAGTGTCTTCCTTGAGACAGTGGAGCCATCTAAATATCTTGTAGAATGATGATCTTAAAGGAGACCTGGCTTCTGAAAGACCAGACAAACTGTCTGGATAATAGTGAAGTCTCTATCTTTTCCTCTTCTGTTCCTAGTGACATTTTCACATAACAGACAAACATCATCTGCTGACAGCCCTATTCACATCACATTTCCTGCCCCTCCCTCCTTTCTCCCTGTCTTGCCAGTTTGTAATTTAATGGTATCACTACAAGGCAAGTTGGAGGAATACTGTCTAACCTCAGCTTGCACTGCATTGTGTTGAGATTGATGATCCTTTGTTCCTGGTCTCCCTGTTGTGGTTGGTTCAGTCTCCTGTTGTTACATGACTCCAAGAAGACGCAGCAAGGAGATGTGACCAATGTCCCAAGAGTCACAAAGGCCATAACTAAAGAGAAGCTGGGCTGTAGCTAGGGAGTGTTTGTGGCACAGGCCTTGGGTTCAAAGTTGTCCCATGGATTTCCTGTGATTTATTTTGAAACATTTGTTTTTTAGTACATCTCATTTTCCTTTTGGTTGCTCAAGATTTGGCTGACTTAAAAGGTTTTATGTGAAAGGTGTGGTGGCACACACCTATAATCCCGGGACTGGGGAGAAGAGGGCAGTTGAATTGTGAATTTGAGGTCAGCCTGGGCTACATAGTGAGACAGTCTTAACAACAACAAAAAGGCATGTATGTTAATTTAAACTCTAAAGGTTTAGATTTTAGGAAAAAAAGCAATTCAGTGGAGAAAAGATAGTCTTTTTAAAAAATGGTGACACCACTCACAAAATATTGACTCAAAATGGATCATAGATCAGAAAGAAAAGTGAAGAACTGTAAACCTTCTAGAAGACAATACAAGAGAACACCTGGGTGAGACTGACTTCAGTGCTAGCTCCTAGCTACAACACCAAAAGCATCATTGCTGAAGGAGGAAACTGGTAAACAGGACTCTACTAAATAGTAACTTCTGCCCTGCAAAAGACCTTGTAGAGCAAATGAAGAGAATGGCCAGACTGGGAGATATACATACATTTAGTTAAAGACTAATATGGAAAATGGACAGTGAACCCTTAAGACTGAACAAGAAAATGAACTGTTTAACACTGGGTGATGCTATAATGGGGACACATGGCATTATGTATCTGTCCGAATTCACAGAGGGCACCACACCAAGTGTGGGTAAACTGGATTTCAGTGAATAATAATGTGTTGGCATTGGAGCACTAGTTCTGTCAAGTATACCCTCTCAGTGCAAGATGTGAATAGCAGAGCAAACTATGGAGCAAGGGCTTGTGGGAACTCTTTATTCAACTTGCTTTATTTTTCTGTAAATATGAAGATACTCTAAAATAGAAAGTCTCTTGCAAGGCTTAGTGGTACCCAGCTGAAATTCCAGCACTCAGGAGGTTGAGGCAGGAGGATCACAAGTTCCAGGTCAACTTAAACTCCATAATGATTTCAAGGCTGGCTTAGGCACCATAGAGAGACTTTGTCTTGAAGACCAAGACCTAGGGATATAGTTCATCAGTAGAATGTTTGCTTAGCATGTGTGAGGCCCTGAACCACAAAAAATAAAATAAAATAAATAATAATTTATTAATTAAAAATCCTTTTGTTTCTTTAACTTAAGGTCTTGAATTAATCAACAAAAGAATATTCTATAACAAACAGATTTATATACAAATAAAACAATAAAATATTCAAGAATTTTATTATCTTAGGTAATATGTTCTGGGGGCTTAGTGGTCAGGAGCACTAGCTGCTCTTGCAGAGGATAGTTAGTGCTGCCCTTATGCTCATAGGTATGGGAACTTCCACGGCAGCATGGGCAACCTACTAGTGGCCACATCCACAAAGAAAAATGATTCTCCCTCTCCCAGCAAATCCATCAACTGACAACAGTTCTTCAGCTAGGGGTGGGGTCTTGTGAGCCCCTCCTGCAGCCATGCTGGAATTGTGACCAGCTTGATCTTGTGAAGGTCTTGAGCAGACACCCACAGCTGCTGGGAGCTCATGAGTGCAGTGCTCCTGTCATGTCCAGAAGACAGGATTTCACAGCATCCCTCCCCATCCTCAGTCTTTTACACTATTTCCTCCCTTCTTCCATACTCTTCCCTCAACCTCGGGTGGCAGGAAGTTGGTATAGCTGCCCCATTTATGACTTTTCTTGAATGAGGTTTAGTACATGAATAGCTGTGTCCAAATCTGCCTTGCTCCTCTTAAAAAAATAAGTGCTTTGAGAAACCTTGTCCTGGAAAAGTGGCAGAGCTCTTGAAATGGCCTGTCTTAGACTGCCTGCTTCTTCTTCTTCTTGGTTTCAGAGCCAGGTGTAGTGAGTGACTCATGGCTATAAGCCCAGCATTTGGGAGGCTGAGGCAGGAGGATTATTATGTTGGAGAACAACTTGGGTAACAGAAGGAGATACTATCTCAAAAAGCAAAACTACAACAATAAAACAGAAAGAGAAAAATATAAAGCCTCTAAACTTCCCAACAAGCCACATCATGGAAATTATAAACATGTAACTCTGTTTGTGAAGGCTGGGTGACCTTTATAAGACTAGAGTCTGAGGCAAAGTGCCATCAGTGCCTTCTGAAATACAAATGGCTAGAGCTTAAGGTTTTCCAGCTGGGCCAGCCTCATTTGTTCACCCATTTGCTCATTCAGTCAACACATGCTAGGCTTGGAATGCAATGGTTATTTGACTATTTGTGAATGGATTAAAAGACAAATCAGTACAGGAAGCAATGTAATAAAGACATGAACTTGGAGGGGGCCATGTGGGAGAAGGGTTGGGGGCAATTGTCCAGGATGTGGATATGATCAATATATACATATGAACTCAGAAACTAAATAAAGAGAAAGAGGAAAGAGCTGAGCACTAAGCCAGTTCCTGGCAGCATCCAACTTGACTTCACTGTTTGGCTCTGAGAACCAGACCTATCTGGACGCTTTGTGGGACTTTAACCTGGACCTAAGCTGTTTATCTTCTAAGGCTCTTATATCAAAGCTCCATAGTGACAATCATTCAGGCAGACAGGATCATCTGTCCTAGCTGATGCAACAAGATTACATCTCACTGCGTCTCTTTTGAATCTTTAACTGAAAACTTGGCTCAGTGGAGAGAGCTGGCTGCATAATCTCTACTTCAGCCCAGGGAAGGATCAACATCTGTCTTAAGGCTGATGATGAAGGATCATGTCTTGACCTGGTGCTGTTTCAGGTGGTGCCAGAAAAGCACCTTAGCACTGTTCATTCCATTAATGGAGCCTTGTATTGGGGTGGAGGGAGCTGGAGGAGCCAATGTTTCTGACAGGCCATGTTGACCTCTGAGGCCTTTGCTTAAACTGGGCAAAGAACATCACCTGACAGGTGAAGAGCGATGTGCTTGATGCTATTTATCTTGTGTGTGCTATTTTTTCAGGGGAGCAAGGGAATGGAAGAATGTGAAAGAAGACTCTAAATATCATTCTAAGTTTCAGTTTTACCTCATAGCAGGGAGAAGGAAGCGAGAAGGAGCAGCACTGCAGTTAGTGATCAGGTAAGAACAGTCCAAGGATGTGGCCATCCACCTGCCCCCCGCCTCTTTCCCTCTAGTCAGAAACCTTATCCTCTTTCCCTCCCTGGCAGCAACCTCCCACCCCATCCTTTCTTCTGATTTCTCTCACCCTTGTTTCTGTTTCTCTCTCTTTATCTTTGTCTCCCCCCTCCCCTTCCAGAAGCACTGGGACTCAAACTCAGGGCTTTGCATGTACTAAGCAGGCTTCCTACCACTTAGTCTATCTCCTGTTCTTGGTTTTAGAGACAGGGTCTCACCATGTAGTTCAGGATGGCCTTGAACTAAAAATCTTCCTGCCTTTGCCTCCCAGCAGTGTACCACCATATCTGGCTTATTGTTTATCTTTTTGATGATCTGCTTTAGGCCTTTGTCACCCTTGTCATTCATTCAACAGTCTCTTGAGTATCTGCAAGTGTGAAGCTCAGGACACAGGTGAACCTGATAGCCTTGGCTCCCACTGTCATGACCCTCAACAGGCCCAGGCAGGCAATAGAGATATTTAATAAGTAATCATAAGTATGAGGATTGTGAAAGAGAAGGGCAGGGCACCTGGAAGGTTGGTGGCACTGGCCTGTGGGGTTCAGGCAAAGCATTCCAGAGGCTGTGACATTTGACATCAAAAGGGAGGATGATCTTGGATGCACGGAGGGTACCAATCAGGTACTCCCTTCTTTCCCTCACTTCTCCTGGGGTTGTAGTCTCTGAACCGCACAGTCCACTCCGTAGTCCTCTACCCTCTAGCATATTCAGAAGGCTGGAGCCTAACTGCCTGCCTTTACCTCATAGACAGTCACAGCTGCACAGTTGATGCTCCACCATACACCACTGCATTACTGCCCTGCAGTTCTGCAGACTGGGTCTTTGTGCTGTTCCTTCCATTTAGGTTTTGCTTTCTCCATCTTCAGAAGTCATTCTTATCCTTCAAGATTCAGCGGTGACTTGATTCTCACTAATAATGATAATTCTCCCTCCATCATGAAATGTCTGTCCTTTCTCCCATGTTATGTTGGAGGTTGGTTTGCATGCCTTTAAAGTAAAAGATCCTTGATGACAGAAACCTCATTACCTCTCCCAGCACCGTGAGCCCAGCATTACCTCCAGCACCTAGCAACTAGCACCCAGTACTAGCAACCAGCCTCAGGCACCTAGCACTAGCACAATCATCCAGCACCTAGTAACCAAGCACCAGCATCCAACATGAGCATCAGCACATAGCTTACAGTAGAAGCGCCTTGATAGAGCAGCTTTTCAGTGAATTTTATTAAATTGAATGAGCACTGACTTTCCTAATGCAATTAACAACCTAAAGATGCTTCCTTTATTAAGAAATCACTCTAAACTTACAACTCCATGGGTGTGAGACTGCTGTAAATATTTCCCCATGTAATTAAAAATAACTATCCCATTATTGCTAACACACAAGTCTATGTAATTTAGTATGGTGTAAGGAGTTAGACTGAAACATTTTATAAGCTTATACTGTGTGAGCAAGGTTAAGAGAAACCACACAAACTCCACAACTGACATGAAGACAAAGGTTTACTCAGCCCAGGTCCCCACTGTGGATGGCAGCCTGGATCACTGTCCTCCCCTGCAGTAGAGCAGAATGAAAAGCACATCTGGGGACCTTTTCTCATGAGGTGCATCCTCACATTATTCAAGAATGGAAGGTGATTGTTCATGTGGAGAGCTCTGCAGTGTATGAAGGGGTTTCACACACAATCTCAGTTGACATGGACTCAGTAGAGATTTTTTCTGAGGCCCTGTATTAGGCTCACACCAGGACTCCATTGGTTTTGAGGACCTCTGTGGACTTGCTGATCTCCCTCTCCATGATGTTTTTTGTCTGTTTCCATACCCTCATGAGCTGATACATCTTCCGGTTGTGAATCTTGGTCTTCCTCTTCCACTTCCCTTCCAGCATGACCATCACAGCCTGGTACTTCCAGCCACCTCATGAACCAGTGTGCACTTTGCAGGGGAAGAAGCTTATGGATGGGTCTGAATAGTTCATTTATTTCTCCAGGAAACAACTGTTTATTGTATTTATTGGCTGTGCCTGGTCTCTGTCTCTCTCTGTCTCTGTCTGTCTCTGTTTCTGTCTCTGTCTCTCTCTGTCTCTCTCTCTCTCTCTCTCTCTCTCTCTCTCTCACACACACACACACACACACACATACACACAGAGAGAGACACAGAGACTTGCTTAGACCAGTGCTTTCTCACTTCACATGACTGTGAGGGGACTTTGTGAAAGTGGGCAAGGATGACCCATTGGTATTAGATAACTACCTGAGATGTGGTTCATGCTCTGAGTCTTCACTTAGACCCACAGTTGCATTTCCTATTAGAAGCAACTACATTAACTTAATAGCCTTTGAAACTCCCAGGACATGTTAAATTTTCTGCACAGCCCCATGGAATATTCCTGAGGTGAACCTTTCCATTTTCTGTCTATTCAGGCCAGTCAACTATGTAAATTGCTTGAAAGCTTAGTTGCTTTATTGTTTTGGGTCTGTATTTATTAGATGTTTTTTAATGTATGAGTAGGCTACTTAGAAACAGTACTGCATTGATAGTTAAGAGTTGTTTCCTGTGGGTTCTGTGGATAGAAATTTGATAACTGAACACCATGCTAGATGACATTTCCTCACTAATATCCACTAGGCTATCTTCTCAGGGTAGATAAATGCTCTGATGGCAAGGCCTTTTGCAGACTTCCTCTGCCTAGGGCATCAGCACAGCCTGTGGCCCAGTACAACAGGGGATTCCAGGGATCTACCAGAGCCCAGCAGGAGTCAGGCTCTCTCTGCTGGGTGAGTGGCTTGGGTGCAAAGAGATGAGGTTATTGTGTGTGTAGGGGCTGCCCTGGTTCAGAAGCCCCATGGTGGGATGATAGAAGTCTTTAATCACATGAACCAAAAATTTAAGAAGACTCCAAATGATCTTTAAAAACTTCCTTGTAGGAACCATTGTGGCCCCCACGAGAGATGTGTCTCATGAGACCCTTGAGCTACGTGAGGATGTGGCTTCCTATGAGGGGTAGGTCCTGATGCTTTCAGTTGGATTGTTTCTGCCAGCACATACTGGAATAGTGACAGTTACATATTTCGACTTCACTGTTTCCAGAGGAGTTAGCTCAGAAGTTACTGGCAGGGCCAACACTCACATAGAAAGGAAGATTTTGCCAGTGCTTTTTGCCTGAATATCCATCGCAACCTGGACAATAGCATCCAGGTCTTAGCAATGAAAGGGAAACCATTTAATTTAGGAGAATGTTGTACTTTTATATCTAGTAATGACTTGGGTTAGAGTTAAGGCAAATTTCCTTTTCTCTGAGGTTGAGGTGACCCTGTGTTCTTTATAATGAAGGTAGACACTGAGTCACAACACAGGGGTGACTTGCTGTGACTTCACTACAGAGCTGTCCAGTAAGGCCTGCAAACCCTGCCAGGGCTTCCCTGTACACCCCCTAGCCATACCTGAAGGTAACTGGAGGCCTTCGAGGGTGCAATGCTGAGACTAGTATTCCCTTGTTTACCTTGGGAGGGTCCTGAACAAGTGGCTCTGTTCATGAGACACAGAAACTGATGTCCTGTGGGATCTCCTGGCCACACCCCTTAACCACTCTGCACCCCATCCTTAGGGCCTGTTTACTCCCTAAGATCATGAGTGCCTTAGTAGAGTGTCCTGACTGTGGCCCCTTGTGTCCCAAGGCCAGCCCAAAATTACTGCTTCAGATGATTGAGAGAAAAGACAGAGAGAAGGTGGAAGGGCCAAGACCAGCCCATGGCTGCCTGTTCTGTAATGAGATTCATTTGGGGACTTCTAGTTCCCAATTCCCTACAGCAGGGTTGTGCAGAGCCTGATTGTACATGTTGGTTTCTCAGTACATGTAACCCTTTCTAGCACAGGCCCCATCACACTACCCTGTGAGGTGTCTGGCCATGAAGCTCTTGCTTTCTAGACAGACTGTAATTCAGTGTTTTTACATGGGCTCCTTCCAGTCACCTGTCACCTGTCCATCACAGCATCATGCTTGTCCTCTGGCAGTCCTCTGAGACCTTCTCCTGCTTATCTGTTACATTTTCATCCCTAAATATAGGCAAATCACAAAAATTTTCATTTAGCCTTTATTAATGGTATTAGACTCAAAGTTCTAAAGAACCTTGTCATTTACTAATGTTCTGGAATCTTCTATCGATGGCCAGAAAAATCAGGACTTCTTAAAAAAAACCTTTCTTTGGACCTGTTTGAGTCACGAGTTTCTTATCTGTCAGGAGTGTGGCTATTTTCACATTTGCAATGTAAGATTTCATATGCTTTTGGGTTTTGTATATATAACATCTACATATTTTAGAAAATCCATATTAGATTGTTTTACTTTTTGTACTAAATAGTCATATAAAACTAAAGAGAAGAAAAATACATTTGTATTTATACGTCCAGTGTTTTTCACCATTCCCGGAGATTGAAGTTGTCACCTGGTGTGGCTTCCCTTAAATCCAAAGGCTCTTAGCATTTCTTGAAGACAGATGTCTATTTGTGATCAATTGCCTCAGCTTTTGTTTAGTTGAAAATGACTTTGCTCTGGTCATGGTGGCACACATTTTTAATCTCAGCATTGGGGAGGCAGAGACAGGCATATCCCTAGGGCTCATAGTCAGCCAGCGTAGCCCACTTGGCAAGTTCCAGGCTAGAGAGAGACCTTGTCTCAAAAATGAAAGGTGGAAGGTGCCCAAGGAATGATACTTGAGATTGTCCTCTGGCTTCCATATGTACCTGAACACATACATGCTCCTACATCTGCATGGGCACACACACGCACGCAAGCACACACACATGCACACACGAAGGCACAGAAGAAAACAAGTGGCAAACTAGAGGGTTAAATCCAGTCGTACCAATAATTTCATTAAATGTAAATGGACCAAAAATTTTAATTCAAGGAAAAGATAAGCAAATTTAGAAAAAAATAAAAGCAAGACCCAAGTATATTCTGTTCACAAAAGACTTAGACATAGAAAGAAGTCAAATAAATTGAGACAGATAAACCATGAAACTGATTACACAAAAGCTGGAGTGGCTATGTAGTTTAAGACAAAACAGACTTGAAGATAAGTAATCTACTTAAGATAAAAAATACATTTCTTAATCTCAGCACTCAGGAGGCAGAGGCAGGCTGATCTCTGTGAGTTCAAGGCCAGCCTGGTCTACATAGTGAGTTCCAGGACAGCTGGAGCTACAGGGAGACCCTGTCTCAAAAAGACAAAAAAATACATTTCTTAAGATCAATATGCCATAAATTATCAAAAGCCCAATATACCATAGATATCAAATATGTGTGTGCCCAAGGATAGAGTTTGATGACCCTAAATAAATAGAACAAATGGGAAGAACAGACATAACTGCAGCCATGGTTGCTCCTTTTTACATTAGTTGACTGACCATCTAAATGAAAAAACTCAATAAGAAAACAAAGATTGAAATGGCACTATCAGCCCCATTAGCTTCACTGACAGTCACAGAAAACAATTTTGAATATACATTATTTTCAAGAGCACATGAACTATTCACCAAGGTAAGCCTTACATAGGATCAAAACAAGTCTCAATAAATTTCAAGAGATATAAGCCCTATAGAATATATTCTGTGACCAAAATAAAATTAAACTAGAAATCAATTAACAATTAGGTATATATTTACACACACACACACACACACACACACACACCACACATTATAATATATGCTTCCCAAATGGGCAAGTTAACCATATACACTTGATTTATTTATTCATGGGCAAAAACATTGCTACATAAATTAGAAAATAGTTTTCACTTTATCCCAGTGAAGATAGAAGATCAAAATTATGGGATACAATTAAAATAATGCTTAGAGTTCAAAATTTATTAGTTGTTACTGTGTATACTAGAAAGACTGCTTACAATTCAAACACACCACCACAGTCCCCACTCACTGCCTCATCATTACCATCAGTTTTTCAGAATGGGAAATACTCAACTAAGTTCTGTGCATCAAAATAGCTTGTGCAGCAAGCACTCTACCCACAAGCCATCTCCCCAGCCTCCCAAAGAAACAACATTTTGAGCTGTTGTCTGTTGGTCACAGTTTGAGGGAACTGAAGCTCCAGTTTAATGAGGAGGCCACTGGTGATCTTGGTGGTTGGCAGTTTCAATGGAATGGTGAGGTCAAGGGATTGGTTTGGAAGGTATGTCAGTCAGCTTCTCATCCCTGTGACAAAATACCCAGGGTATTTACTTATAATGAGGAAAGGTTTATTTTGACTGGTGGTTTCAGAGGTTTAAGTGCATGTTCACTTGGTGCTGTTGCTTTAGGCCTGTGGAGGCACAGGACATCATGGTGGAAGATGAGGAGGAGGCCTGTTCATCTCATGGTGACCTAGAAGTGAAAGAGAGATACAGGAAAGGCCTGGGGTCCTAATATACCTTTCTAGTGCACTAATTTCCTCTTCCTAGGCTCTGCCTCCTAAAGTTTCTACCACCTTCCAGTAGTGCCACAGCTGGTGACCTAGTGATTAAGCCTTTAACACATAGAACTTTGGATCACAGTCTAGACTACAGAAGGGCAAATGAGGTGGTATAGACAGGGAGTGTAGACAATATTCCCCTCTCTAGAAACCTGCTTTCTCCAACAGGCTCACATTCCTCTCAAGTTTGGTGCATGAATGTGAAGCAGCCTGGAATTCATAGGCCTTCAAACTGGATTTCTGTTTGTGCTTTCTTGTACTGACAAGGCCCCTTAACCATCCCATGTGGTCTGCTCTCAACAGCTGTCTGAAAATGCTGTCAAGTTCTGGATATGGTAATACCCTTGCTGGTATTGGTGACATTCAGGATGAGTCAGGGACATTGCAATGGCTATATATCACATAGTTGATACTTGGATAGGAAGGCAGTATAATATGGTGTTGTGGGGTGAAGGATCATGTTGGGAAGGAAGGAATGGGAAAAGAGAAGGAAATAAGCCATGATTATGATATGATGCTGGGAATTGAAAATGTCAAAAGAAGTCCAGTGTGGTATTACAGGTCTATGATCCCTGCACTGAGAAGGTAGGGGCAGGAAGAGTCCAAGTATAAGGCCAGCCTGGGCTACATAGTGAAACCCTGTCTCAAAACAAGTAAGCAAAGCAAGCAAACAAAAACAAAAAAACAAACATGAAACAAAAATTAAAAAAACAACAAAACAAAAATCCCTCTAAAGGAGATGTTTGGGGAGATGGCTCAGTGGGTAAAGTGTTTGCTACACGTACACATGAGGACCCCAGAACTCATGTAAAAAAGCCAGACATAGCAGCATGAGTCTGTAATGCTAGTACTGGGGATGTGGAGACAGGAAGATCCCTAGGACTCACTGACTGACCAGCCTAGCTGTGTCAGTGAACTCCAAATTCTACGAGAGACCATGAATCAAAAAGTAAAGTGGAGACAATGGTCAAGGGTCAGAGAATGAGGGTCAATGGAGTGCCCAGTCACAACTGGGACATCTGTATCAGCCACCCACTTAAGGCTCAGGGACCTTCCAGGAGGAGTGGGCAGAAAGAGTGTGAAAGCCAGAGGCTGGGGAGGACCAGGGTGAAACAGTGTCTTCTGGACATGACAGGACCACTGCGCTCAGGAGCTCACAGAGGCTGTGGCTGCCTGCACAAGATCAAGCCAGTCAGTATTCTAGTATGGAGTGGGAAGAGGTTCATGAGCCCCAACCCCTTCTGAGGAGGGAGGCTTAATTTTCTTTTAAGGATGTGGTTCCTGGTAAGTCTATCAAATTCCAGTGAATGCCTTTATACCTAGGAGTATATAGGAAGCACAAATTAGAGTTGATGAATTATTAAATTTTAAAGAAAGAGGGCATGAAGTGTAGGGGTATAGGGAGGAAGAGGTGGATCTGAGACCATAAGGAATAGTGGCGGGGTCTAATATGGCCAAAGTATGAAATTCTCAAAGAATTAATAAAAATATATTAAATAAACAAGGTAGAGAGTGATTGAGGAAGATACCTGATCTTGACCTCTGGCCTCTTTCCACACACATGTACATGTGTACTTGAGCACAGACATGAACACACGGGTCAGGGGAAGAAGGGTGATGGAAACAAAATATGTGGGTTTCCGGGATAGAGCAGAGTTATCTACAACATGACTGTTTCATCAGTAATTGGCCCTGTGTACAATGGAGGTCCCACAATTATAATTGAGCCGAAAAATTCCTAATACTTCATAACATCATAGCTACCCTGATGCCATAGCTCAAGAAGTTAATGTTTGTGGTGGTGGTTGCACGAACAAACCCACTGCGGTGCCAGTCATATAAAAGCATAGCCATGCAATCAGGCACAGCACAGAATCTTGATAATGACAATAAACCACTATGGCATTGACTTATTGTCTTACACTGTAACCTTTAATCACCATTTTAGTCATTATTTTAGGGTGTACTTTTTCTATAAACTTTTTATTAAAAAGGTTTGCTATAAGCAACATGCTCTGTGATGCCAGTCATTGCTCATACATCTTGTGCTTACTCCATCTGAACTTTATCAAGAAACCACATGGAGGGATTGAAGTGGACTGTTCAGATTTGTGAGTGCATGCTAGGCTAATGACACACTTATCAGAAAGTATCCACGTTGCTAAGTTCTGTGCAACTGTATACGAGGGACACACTGTTGTCAAGATGATTTGGTTGCTGAATAAAATGGGAATAAGGAAAAGACAAGAACAGTTGGGTGGTCCTTTGACCAGAGGGCTATTTTCAAGACACAGTACAGTCTGAACACTTCCTCAAGGGTTAAGAAGTTCACCAGGTGCCTCATCCATACCATCCATCATTTTACCATTTCTTCTTTTGCCTTCAGTGACCGGCTGGGAACAAAGGACTATCTTGTGGCTTTAAGCTCTTTATGACCAACTAACCTTGTTATTCTGGGGATGGCCCCAGTGATGCTGGTATGATTCAGGTCTTTAAGCTGAAGCTTTTGAGGTGGGAACAGCCAGTTATACCGGAGTTGCTTCTTACATAACCACAAGTTACACTATTTGTAGACAAAGATCTGCTTGTATCTATTGGTGTGGAGACAGCCTGCCACCACCACAGGACATGGTGCTTGGGGGGATATAGGAAGGAAGAGACAAGAGTTTCCAGCCTCAAGAGCATTGCATTTTAATATGGGAAACCAGAAATACTGAAACAGTCCACATGTAAGTCAGAGAAAGTCTCCAGACTGAATGCAGTTGCATTGAGCAGTAGGAACATGGAGTGAACAGTATCTTACGGCTCCTGCAGGTGAAGAAATGTTAAAGAAAAAAATGAGGCGCAACAAATTGGAGTGAGAGAGGGTGTTTATAGGGATGGAGGCAAGCACACAGGAATACTGAATACCGTCAAGGTGTCATTGTGCCAGAGTCCCTGTGTAATATCCTGGGTCTTAGCCCCATTCCTCTAGCTCATCCATGAATCACATTGTTTTTGCTGTCTTTCTTGTTGGTCCAGCCCTTACTGCTGATGCTGTTCATTTTACTCTCATAGATGAGTCTCCTGTGGGTGGCAAGAGACACCCACATACCTCTCATTTCTGCCTTTCACAGCCATCCCAGCAGAACTGGAGTGAGTTACTGGGGTGGTTTCCAGAGCCTGGTTCTTTCAGACATAGTTACCTCCCCGCTCCCATCCATGAGGTATAATTTCCAGAACAGATATCCGCCTTCCACCCTTACCCTCACCATGGGTACCAAATCCATTATATAAAATGACACAGTGCATGGAACCTATGCATGCCCTCCCATGAACTTCAGATCATCTCTAAATGACCTACCATATCTAACATTGTATCATTGCTCTGTAAATAGCTGTTATAGTGTATTGTTTAGGGAATAATGACAGAAACAAGTCTTTATGTCTTCATATAGACACAACTTGTTTTTCAGATTCTTTTCTAGTCACAGTTGTAGAACTGAAGAAGAACCAAATCCATTATTATTTGCCTCCCTGTGATTTGCTTTTGGATGCTAGGCCCATGGTTACTCTGACTGTTAGAAACAGCCTATACCTTGCTAGCTGCAATTAATGCAGCCATAGAACTTGCAGGCATACTTCAGCTATGTCTTCAGCCATCAGTTTTGCATTCATTTGTGTAGACATAAGATGCATTCAATTTGCATTTTCTCAATTTGATTTTAAGCTTTACAACAGTTTTTGATATTGAAAACTGCAACCCCCATTCCCCAGTGAGGTCACTGAGGCTTAAAGATAAAGTGATATACCCAAGATGCATACTTGATAAGTAGGACCTCTCAACTCCTATCACCTGGGACCAGGTTTACATTATCAAGTAAGACATACTTGATCTGAAATCCATGGTCTGCTAGAGAAAGTACAAAGGTAGATTTTTAGAAGCTCCATGAAATCATTCATAAGAGTTTGTATCATGTGCTCACATGCATCTTTCAAGAGGGAGCATGCGCAGTATCAGTTATATTCTCTGAGGATCTGTGGCTTTAGAAAGATGAAGAAGTAATAATGGTACCCACTGTGTTTACCTTCTATTCAAGGCTGGGTGATACTGATGGGTGAGGGTGATTCTTTTCAGGGAATGGTGTGTTTTTTGAAACAGGATATTATGTAGCCCAGGCTAACCTCAAACTCTTTATGTAGCTGACCTTGTCTTGAACTCCTAATCCTCTGCCCCCTACCTACCCCAATGCTGGAATTATTGGTGTATACACCATACCTGCCTTAGAGGGAAGTCTTGATTTATTCCTTAGAGGAAGATTCATCTTTCTGGCTTAAATTTATGGTGTTTTCAATAAAGAAATCTATAAAGAAGCTTATTTAGTTCACAATTTTAGAATTTCAAAGGGCATGGCATCTGTGTCAGCCCAGCTCCAAATAACACCTCATGGAAGGTGGATTCACAACAGTAGGACTGTGTACAAGAGAGATCACATGACCAGGCAAGAGGCTAGAGAGGGACTTGGGGGTCAGGCTTGCTCTTACAGTGATTTACTTTCTCAGGGACTAGCTCAGGGTCCCATGTAAGAACCACTCCAGGGCAGGAGAGATGGCTCAGTGCTTAAAAGTACGTGCTGTTCTTCCAGAAAAACTGAGTTTGGGTCCCAGGCCCCAAGTCAGGCAGTTCACAACTGCCCATAATGCCAGCTTCAGTGGACCCAACACCCTCTTCTGGCCTCCACAGGCATGCAGGCATGCATTCATATAGACACATACATAGATAATAATAATAATAATAATAATAATAATAATAATAATAATAATAATAAAGAACCACTTCGATCTCTTCTAAGGGAAGTACTTTCTGAATTTTTTGATGTCTGTAAAAATGTAGGGTCAGATTCCAATTGTCACATGGACTAATTCTACCCAAACAGTTGACTTCTATGATGTAAAATATTTATGAAATATTCTATGATATAAAACTTGTAATTATGATATTTTTCTTCTTCTTATCTGTGACACAGTAAAACCTAGGAAAATGTGGAAGGCAGAATAGTTTGAGAATAAATTTTGTGATCATAAAAGACTATACTTCTTAGGAGTATTTTTATACTTCAAATAGTAATTTGTTGACTTGCAAAGCTGTTTACATTTCCTAAAATGCACAAAATTCAGTAAGAGTACAGCTTACCACAACAATTCCAGACTCTTTGAGGTATCCCTCCTTATCAGCCATCCTTCACCCCTGGATGGAATTTATTACTTGGTACTATTCAGCGACCCAGCTCTGCCTGGGTAAGTGGAGGTTAAGCAGTGTATCAGAATTCCATAGTGTATATGTAATTTCCCTAGCATCTCATTAGTAGAACTATGCAGAAGCTGATTGCCTGAGATGGATGGGAAACAGAAGGAAGTGGGTGACCAAGTATGGGACAGCTATATTGAAAGTTTGATGGTGACAGAATCAAGGAGTTTATATTAATCAGCTTTCTATTATTGTAACAAATACCTGAGGTAATCTGCTTATAAACAGAAAAGGTTTATTTTAGCCACTGTTTTGGAAGGTCTGGGTGTATGATTGTTTGGCCTCATTGCTTTGGAACCCATGGAGGGCAGCACACCATGGTCACAGTTCATGGCAAATGATTTTCCTCATAGTAAGGAAGTGAAAGAGAAAGAGGAAAAGGAGGAGCTGGGGTCCCGATATTCTTCTGAGGGCATGCACCAATGACTGGAAGACCATCCACTAGATTCCACCCCTTAAAAGTTCCACTACCTCCCAACAGTGTCATGAGCTGTGGACCAAGCCTTCAACACATGGGCCTTTGGGGGCCAGTTGTCCAAACAATAGCAGACCTCTTTCTCAGCCAGGTGGTTATACCTGTTGCACCGTCTTCGGCAGAATAGGGGGAAATGGCATTGGGGTACACGAAGTCACCAGCTTCTTTGTTGTGAGCACAGGCTTAATTCACATTTCCTTCCCCATCTCTTTTTTAAAAAATTTATTTATTTATTATTTTTTATTTTTATTTTATGTGTATGAGTGTTATGCCTGTGTATATAAGTGCACCTGTGTCATATAGTGCCAGCGTAGGCCAGAAAAGGGAATTGGATCCCCTGGAACTGGAGTTACAGATGGTTGTTAGCCACCATGTGGGTGCTGGAATTTGAACTCAGGTCTTTTGTAAGAGCAGCCAATACTCTTAACTGCTGAGCCATCTCTCTGGCCCAGTCCTGACTATCTCTCTAATTTAGTATCTTGAGTGACTATTTCAGATGATGCCAATATGAACAACACACAATAGGAATAAAAAAGGAGAAAAGGAGAAAAAGACTACAAGTCTGAGTTTGCATTATTATCTAGTTTAAAAATGTGTCTCTATGTAGACCAGGCTGGCCCTGAACATGAGATTCTCCTGCCTCAGCCTTCTGAGTGCTGGGAATTACAGGCGTGCATCACTACACCTGGCTTTGAGTTCTAATTTGCAGAATCAAATGTTTGTGGAGCTCAGAACAAAGATTTGGAAATAGTTAATAGATGTGAACAATCCTGGTGCTTAGAAGCTTGCCTCATTTTACCCAGAAGACAAAACTCATTTATGAATCCATATGTTGCATAGTTATATATTTTGAACTGAAACATACCCTGAAGAGAAGAGAGAAGCTTAGAAGACTCAGGCACTGAAGGAAATTTACAAGGCGCAGGAAGCTACAAGATTCACAGAGCCCATCTCCAAGGGATAAATAGAAAATAATTCTTGGGAAGAGGAGGTGCTCTTCAGTGAAGCTGCCTGCAAGCTGGGCAGGAAGCTTCAAGGATACAGGCCTTTTTGAGTCATCACTCATATTGGAGTGGACTTTTTGGTGATGCAGCTGTTGTTTTGCTTCTGTAACTAACCCCAGTGAACTCACTGGTCACAGGTTACAATTCATTGGAATTAGTTCTTTTGTCTGTCATTGGGGCCCTCTCTGGGGTAGAGATATTTGTTTAAAGAGGTATTTGTTCATGATTACCCAGGCATGAGGAGTCACACAACCAACCCAAAGGGGTACCCACATGACTGATGCCTGGCCTCTTCACAGCCAGCTGGGTTCTTGCCCCACCCTCCTCCAAGAATGGAATGGGAAGACAGCAAAGGCTACAAGTGGGGGGGGGCGTTCTTTATTGTGAATTTGGGATCAACAACCTTAAATGGGATAAAACAACTTTAAACTGACATGCGAATTAAATTGAGCAAGTTTAGTTTGAACTCTCATGCTAGAACTCTCATGCTAGTCAAGAGCTGTTTTTGGAGAAGCATTACATCGTCTGAGAATTGTCATAGCTCAAAAGCTCGCAGAGGGCTTTGGGGTGCCAACCAAGAGCAGACCCTAGCAGAGCAGGTCTGCAGGTTACTGATGGGAGCGCAGGTCCCTGGAACAGCAGTTTGGGAGGCTGGAAGCAGCCTCAGGAATGAATTTTGCAGCCGAAGAGCAGAGTCTTGGAGACTGAGGTAGGAATGAGTCCCACTTACACTTCCTAGGGGTTGGCTTGAGTGAGCTCCCTGCCTAGGACAGAAATCTTGAGAGCAGGGAGCTTTGTGAGGAGTCTGCCCCAGGAGAGTCTTGGAAGTCTTCTTTCTCTGATGTGGGAGCCAGCTGGGAGATGGGTCTGAAAGTCTTACAAGCTTCTTTCTCTGGAGAGCAGAAACTTCTGAGGCCAAGGCCCTGAAATCTTCCATCTCTTCCCCTCTGTAGGCTCCTGCAACAGTTCTGTGTAAAACAGCAGGGCATCCGAATTTATTAGGGTGCCAGGGTGCCAACTGAACCCTGATTGGCTGAATGTGGGTATGCAAATAAGGTGAAAATGTAGGCCCAATCAGGGATGAGATGTCAAACCTGGCAGAAGAAGGGAAGAACACTGAGCCTGCCAAAAATTGCTAAAAGTTCACAATCAGGTCCTTGGGTCTCAGTCTTACTTTGCAGGCTGCCTGCCGCCTCACTTCCTTCAGCCAGGGTTTTGTTTCTCTTTATGGTTGCTGCTTCTGAGTTAACAGCTACTGGCATGGGCATGCCCTTTTCTGGCTCCTTTGCCCTCCAGACTGGAGCCTGCTAACTGTCAGAAAGCTCCATATTGGGAATGTCACCTGCCTCTGACATTGTCATAGCAAGAGGTGAAGGCAGCATCTCTGGAGCTTGGATTACTGTGAACAAAGAGAATTTGCTCTTTAGAAACAATTGAATGCCATTCTGCACCAGGTTTGATTAAATGGCATATGATTGGCATGGCTGGGCAAGCATTGTTTGGCCACATGGACTGACCATGCTGCTGTTTTCTAGCATAGCTCGTTAATGATTCCTGAGATCGTGGGCTGAGTGTGTTCAAGGGTGTGCAAATTCTTCTGTCGGTGCCACATGTCGCTCCCTGTGAGAATGCTGTGCTTGGAGATTTGCTCCAAGTCTGGCAGCCTGGGTCACTTCTGACTGGCTAAAGGATCTCCCAGGGTCACCAGGGTCATTTCTAGCTGTGCCAGTGAGCTCTGTCACTACCATATTGCTTTCTTTTCAAACTCTTCTTCAGAAAAATGCTGAGAAAGATGAAAGCTTTGAAATGAAAACCCTTTTATCTTTAAAACCCTTTCTTCCTAAACAGGTCCCTCCAGTGTTTCTTTCTTTCCTCTCATGATCTCAGGTGCTTGGCTCTCTTAAATGGCCTTCTGTCATCTGGAAACATCTTTTCCTTACATGTGATCCATTAATGACAGCATCCTTTCTGATGTTTCTACAGATGACAGTGTTGTTTCACTGTGAACTCCTGATCCTCCTGCCTCCACTTCCCAAGTACTGGAATTATAGGCATGCTTCGCCATGCCTGGCTTCATGTTACAGTCATTCTTCTGATGATGGCACTTCCATGTCACTGACTGCAGCCTCTTGATTTCACAAGACTAGTTATTTGAAAACGTTCTTGGAGCCCCAACATGTTCTGTCATTTTTCAAAGCAGAGGAGCTATTATTTGAGTAACTAGCTGACCGTTTGTTACTCACCATGGAGAACTTTTCAGCAAGTATGTGGACATTCATTTCCTCACCCTACAGGATGTTCAGCTTTCTTCTGTTTGCTTACTGTCTGAAACCTGGGGTTGTGGTCATCAATGAAAGTAGACACAGCTCAGGGGATTTTGTACTCTGAACAGAAACCTTGTAGTTTCCCATTTTTCTGGCAATAGTGATAAGATTGACAGTTGCTGTTCATTTTGCTTTAACCATGTATCAGGAGCCACAACCAGGAACAACCCAATTTTAGTTCATCGCATGCAATGACTTTCTGGGGCTGGGAGGAGTGGATGGCCAAATATTTTGTTTTTACCTTCTCTCAGGATTCTGTTTGCTCCTTCTCCTTCGGGGCAAGAATTCTTACCCTCAGTACCTAGAATCACATTCATTCAAGCCAGAATCTCATCCATCCTTGGAAAGTGTTTTATAGAATCATCTTATATGACTGGAATTGTCATAAATAAGATGCTTTGGGGACCTTCCTGTTAACCATATGCTTTGGGTGGAATACAATGTCTGATGCCTCATTCAGTTCTATTTGAGTATGGGAAGGGATCCTACTGTGTTAATAAGGAAGATGGATTGCTGTTATCTTTTCAGCAACCTTAGGAAATTTAGTTCATCCCAATTTTATAATGATGAAAATGTGTTCTAACTTTCCCAGAGCCAACACTCTTTACAAAGACATGTAAAAGAGAAAGATGAGCCAATGGCTTGGCTGACCTGTATAACTGAGATTGCAAACCCTCCCTTTCCCCCTAAATTCTCCCAATTTTTTCCATCATGAAAATAGCACTAACCAGTAATATTTTAAGTATTTTTATGTTATAGTAATTGTACACAGTAATGGGTTTTATTATGATGTTTTCATACATTTATATATTATCCTTATTGTTCTTCACATTTTAAGACTTTGGCAGTCTTGTCTTTCAAAATCTATCACTAAATCTCTAGGGTCAATGGGGCCATAACATGGTGTCAGCATTTCTAATTAACAGCCAGCAAGACACCTGTGAGGTCAACGATTCCTGGGCTAACAGCTAGCAGACAGTCAAGGTCAACAGCTAACAAAGCATTAGTCAGAGATGGACAGAGGGGAGTTTCAGCAACCCCTAACTGGGTGGGCAGCGTGTGAACAGAGCATGATCATCTCCCTGGTTGGACCAGGAGACGTGCATAGAGCATATAGGCCCTCCACTGGTTTCACCTACCTCAAGACAGCCCAGGGAACAATCTCCTTTACCTTTATCTTTGTCCAGTTGCTGTTGTAAGTCCTATAAAAACCTCTGGACAAAAATAGTTCAACAGTTTTGCCCTCTCTTGGAAATCCCTCCCATGATCTGGAATTTCTCTCACTTTCCTACTGCAATACTTTTCCTCAGTTTCCTTTAATAAAACTGGCTTATGCTTTGCTTGCACCCTCACATGTTTGTGTTTTTAATCTTCACTGGTGTGAGAAAATGAACTTGAGAGCCACTGTCTCAGGTTGACATTTGGTGACTATTGAGTTTCTGTTACCCTAAGTCCCTGGGTCAGGCTGAGAAAGGTCTGTTATTCTAAAAACTGCATCAACAGTAGATATGTCTTTCTATAAAAAGCATAAACAGAGGCTCTCAAGAGAGAGAGAGAGAGAGAGAGAGAGAGAGAGAGAGAGAGAGAGAGAGAGAGAGCTCTGCTTGTTTTATCAACAGCCAGCTACACGATTTTGTACCTTTTGTAGTCACATTGCTTAAAGGATATCATTTAGAACCAGGTTCAAAGACTAGGCAAAATTTAAAAACTAAATAAAAAGGAATGAGCTGATTTGCTTATTTCTCTGATCTTAAAGAATTTCCTTTTGTGAATGAAATTGTAGGTGGTTTTATGAGGTGAATTGTTCAGGTATAGGGGTGAGAGAGAAATGCGGATGAACTCAAAAGGACACATTTTAGCCTTAAGCATTGCTCCTGAGTCCTCGTAATACTCTGGTTTGAGATCTCTCTCCGAGAAGGGAGTATTGTCCTTACGCAGGTAATCTTTTCTTTCTCTTTCTTGGTAGATATTCATTGTACATACTGAGTTTTATAAAGGCATTTTTTATAAGTATATAGTGTGCTTTGACTGTGTTCCCCCTACCCTCCCACCTTACTGTTTCTCCTTCCTTCCCCCATTAGCTCCCTCTGTTCTCCTATATAATTTCTCCTCTGCTTTTATGTCATATAACACATACATGATTTTATGTAACTAGATAAAGCCTAGAGCCTACAAATGAGAGAAAGCATTCAATATTTATCTTTCTGAGACTGACTAAATTCACTTAATATGATGATCTCCATTTTTCTGCAAATGACATAGTTTCATTCTTTGTGGCAGAATAAAACTCCATATATATATACACACACATATACACATATATATGTGTATACACATACATGCATACATATACATATACTTTATCCTTCTTTCTTTGGTCACCTAGGTCCATAACTTAGCTATTGTGAATAATGCTGTGGTAAACACTGATGTGCAAGAATTTCCTTGATATGTTGACTTAGTTCTTTGGGTAAATACCCAGGAGTGGTGTAGCTAAATGGCAGCTTTAAGAAAATAAATAGCAGTTAAGGTCGATGAGCATGTGGGAAAGGGAACCCTTGTACATTTCTGGTGGGAATGTAAATTAGTCTAACTGCTACGGAAACCAGTGTGGGGTTCCTTGAAAAACTAAAGCCAGGCGTGATGGTGACACCTTTAATCTTAACAGCATTTGGGAGGCAGAGACAGGTGAATCTCTGTGATATTGAGGCCAGCCTGGCCTACTTAGTGAGTTTAAGGTCAGATACGGCTAGAGGAAGACTGTCTCAATCTGACCCCCCCGCCCAAACAAAACTAAAACCAGAACTAACTAAGACCCAGGCAGGCTTTACAGCTATTTACATGTTGTCTTTGTGCTGAAGTTCTTGAGTGCCAGATGAGGAGACTCAGATCTCAGACGAGGGACTCTCTCTCCACGTCCCCTTAGTCTGCTCTCTCTACTCCACCTCAGTCTTGCTGAAGTACACCTTTCATTAGGCTCCCAAGAAAAGGAATTTGAAAGTAAAATTTTGTCATCTTCCAATGACTGCAAGAACCAAGACTCCACATCTCAGTCTCTTCCCTTTCTGCCCTGAGGATCATCAAAGCCCCAGAGACAGGGGCCCACTTCCCCACACACACATCAGCACACACAGAAGTGAGGATTTGGAATGGCTTCCAGGAAGGTGCAGAGAATGGGCAGGGGAAGTGAGAAGTGTAATTCTAGTCATTGGAGCGAGGAAGGTTCTGGCAACACTGAGGAACAGCAACTGTTCTGCCAGCTGCAGGGATAGGCAGCAGGATACAGCAGAACCAGGTCAGAGCCCAGCTGGACCTGGCTGAGCACAGCCTGCTCCTTGGGTGGCCTCAGGCTAGCGGCTCCCCTGAGAACTGGCCTCACTGGGGAAAGGAAGTGGGGTGGGATAACAACAGCCTCTGGACAGTGTTACCTGGAGGACTAAATAACACACACACACACACACACACACACACACACACACACACACACACGGTTTGTGAACTTAGAAGTACTTTATACATATAAAGTTTTATTTGCATCATCCAGACTACAGCAGACTTGGAATGCTAGTGTGCAAAATTATTTTCCTAGCCAAGGGACAGACAGAAAGTAATTGTGATGGGCAAGAGAGGTTGGCGACTGAAGCAGGCAGTGTCTAGTGTCCTGGGGCAGCCCGAGTGCCACTGAATAGAGTTTCTGCTCATAAGTGAGTGCAGTGGAAAATTTTAAATCTGCTTGCAGGAATTGTGCACACAGCCTTGAAAACTGAAGGTGTTCCTTTAAGAGAAAAATCACTGTGCTTTTAGAACCTAAATGACAGATTTGACCACGATCTGCCTTTCTCTCTTGCCAGTTTGCTTGGGATGTTATCAGGGCCAGCATCAGAACAATGTTCACTTCTGTTCTGTGTTTAACCTGAATGACAAATGACCAATCAGTCAATGTAGGCCAGGCAAGAAAGTTTCTCTTACATGATAGACTAATGCAAAATTACAGTGGCTTGGTTTGTTGTTGTTTTTTCTTTTCCTTTTCTTGTCCCAAGCAAAAGTGCTTCTAATGTTCAGATCTGGAGAACTATTGAAGATTGTCTGAGAACTTGACTGCTGGGTCTGAGTCCTTCCTAGATTTTCTGTTGCCAACTGCTTACTCATTGTTCTAAAAAATAGCAAACAAACCCAAACTACTCCAAACAATTCCAAGACAAACCGCACAAACAGAACAAAACCAACTAACAATCTCCCTAATACCCCTGCCCCCCAGCTTTCCTAGGCTTGTTTCTGAAAATCTGGGTGCTTTTGGTCACAACCAAATTCTATTCAAAACGTTTTAAGCTTCAACAGTATAGAAAAAGAGTCATCCTCCTCTTTCCCTCCTCCTCTTCCTCTCACCCTTCCTCTTCCTTCTCCTCCCCTCCTTCCCCTCTTCCCCCTCCTTCTCCCTTCCTTTCCTCTTCCCCTCATCTTTCCCTCCTCCTCCTCCTCCTCCCCCTCTTCCTCCTACCCCCTCCTCCTCCTTCTCCTTCCCCCTTTCCTCCTTCTCCTCCCCACTTCTGATGGTGGTGCTGGGGATCAAATCCTCAAATCCAGAGCCTGGCACCAGGTGAACAAGCACTCCACCACTGAACTATACCCCAGCCCGCTCTATTTTTTTTTGTTTGTTTGTTTAAGGAGAAATTACATAAAAATGAATCCTCAGGGTAGAGTCTCCCTTTTGTTGATGTTAGGGATATGTGCATTTTGAGCTTATGGGTGCCTGCACAGGCACTAGCTTCCTCGCCATCTCCAGCACCTCGCCCTCAACTGCATGGATGTACTGGTGAGTGACTTGTAAAATGTTTCCCATTAATAGGTGTTTGCATCCAGTTCCCAGCAGGTGCCTGGAGCCAACAATGCAGGGGACCTGGCTCTGAGGCCTGGCAGGTCAGTGTGGGGAGGAGCAGGCACTTGCAGGGCAGGGAGCCCAGAGTGCTGCAACCCCCCAATAGGCTCATACGGCTATACCATGGTGTGATCTAGCTGATGTTCATCCTGTGGTCTCCTTCTTCATGGATCGGCACTTCTGGAAGAGAAGGGCCCCTGTCTTACTCATCTCCTTATTGAGTCCTTCATCTCTTGCCCAGTGTTGTTTGTGATCAGTAAATGGTAATTGGGGGAGGGGGAGGGAGAGGGCAGAGGCGATCTGAGGGGCCTCCTTGGCCTACCAAGCTTGTTTTGAACTTCTGGATCTTCTGCACTCTGGGTAGGATCCCAATGCTCCCTGGCTCTTGCAGTGGCTGTCTAGGCCTGGGGGACTTCAGCACAGGTGTCCTGTAATGCATGACCCTGGGACAACAGTGAGAGACAGCACTCACGACTATGCACTGAGACACAGTGGTCTCTCCTGCCCATTCCAACATGGAACATGCCATCTTCTGTATTTTACTGCACGGAAATGTAGTTTGTTCCTTCTTCTACCTTTTGTATCCTGGAGCTAAAAATTATGTCAAACAACTTTTTAAAAAGGTACTAGAATATTTTGCTTTATTCACTGCAGAAGGTCACAAAGGGTTCAAGAAAACAGGATAGAGACACTCATGTGCTTCCTCATGAGCTGCAGGGCCAGAGCCCTTTCAAAGGCAGGCTTTATCTAGAGGCTGATGACTCTAATAAAAATGAGATAGCAGGAAGCCAAGAAAGAGAGAAAGGAGAGAGAGAGAGAGTCTCTCTCTCAGAGAGAGAGAGAGAGAGAGAGAGAAAGAGAGAGAGAGAAAGAGAGAGAGAAAGAGAGAGAGAATTGATTTAAAAATTTCCATTCAACACTCACAGCTGATTGCAATGTCACTTGCCCTCTCCTCTTTATTACCCTCCTACAACATTCCAGAACAGGAGGGAAGGTATGTGTTCATGTACCTGTGTTTAAGTGTAGACATACATGTATGTTTCTAGATTGCCAAACCCGAATTAGGGATTTTCCTATGAAGTATAGATATGCAATGATGTGTTCCAAGATATGCTTAAAGCATTTTGATTATCAGATGGTCTCTTCTAATATGATCAAAATAGTTGTTCCAAAAGGAAAATCTAAAAGGAAGTCTCACAAAATAAGTTTGGGATTTAGTATTTCAGTAGATGAAAGTTCATAACTCTATTTTAACAGAGTAAAGACAGGCAAATGTCTAAAGTTAATGTTTTATCTATTAATTTGCCTCCTAAGCTCCGTGATTCTTTGCTTTCAAGTGACCTACTGCAGTTACTGACCCAGTAAATATCTCAAGACTCTTCCAGAACATAGCAGGTACAAAAACCAAGTCAACGCTAGGGGAGCATTAGCGAGTCTGGTTTACCTTTCTGAATGTCTAGTGGGAGAATGTTAGTATGTAGTTTGTAGAAAACACCTCTAAGCCTCTCACATTATTGTGGTTACTTTATAGTGACAAAGTAAAAGTGGCTACTACTTTTAAATGTTTACCATGTGTAGTGAATGAAACCCCTGTTATCATCACCTTAGTTAATCCTTACAACAATCCCGTGAAGTAGGACTATTATTATCCCCATTCTACAGGTAAATGAACTGAGGAATAGAGAAGTCAAATAACTTGCCCCAGGTCTTAGGACCAAAAGCTTTAGGAGCCATTATGCCAGTCAAATCTAGCTGACTGTGCATCCATTGTATCATACAGGGTTCCAAGGAAGGTACATATCTATATGTTTTATTAATTTCATGTAGTAATTGATGAAAAATACCATTCTTGTTGCATATAAAAACTCTTAATGACTCTTGATGACTCTTAAGGATGCCACCTAGCTGTTGTTGAGAGCAATCCTTGGGGCTGGGGATGTGACTAGAGATTTTAGAGTTCTTGCCTAGCGTGCATGAGGCCCTGATTTTGATCTTCATCACCTCATAAACCTGGTGTGGTGACACATGCCTGTAATCCCAAGATTTCAGAGTTGGAGGCAGGAAGATCAGGAGTTCAGTGTCATCCTCAACTACATAACAAGTTAGAGACCAACCTGGGATATATGAGACTTTGACTCAAAAAAATATATATTATATTATATTATATTATATTATATAATAAAATTGACCATCAAATCACAACACTGAATAGTTTTAGTTACTTGAATAGAAATTGTATGTTGTTATGATTAGCTTTTAAGATCTGCACAATGACAGAATCAGCTGACATGCCAGTTTGGATATGGAACATTTTGTGGGGTTCCACTTCAAGATGAAGAGCTACAAGCAATCAATGGATGCTAAGTGAGGGAGAATCAGTTTTCTCCAGGGACTAGCTCCCTAAGAGGTTATCTAATCCCAAGTGGGCAGCCCTAAACACAAGTATACCACTAAGTGGCCAAATGCACTCAGTGCGTGTATGTATATATATAAAACAATAATAAAGAAGAGTTCAAGAAATTGGGAGTAAATAGCAGTGGA
>NW_008360304.1:1019875-1020874 GCF_000622305.1 Nannospalax galili | reverse complement strand
GTGAATATTTAATTTATTATTTTTAAAATTTTATTTATTCTTTTTATTTTATGTATATGTGTGTATTGCCTGCATGTAGGTAAGTACACCTGTGTCATGCAGTGCCCACGGAGATCAGAAGAGGCTGTTGGATCCCCAAGAATGGAGTTATGGACAGTTGTTAGCTGCCATGTAGGTGCTGAGATTCTAACTTGGGTCTTCTGCAAAAACAACCAGTGTTCTTAACCACTGAGCAATCTCTCCAGCCCCTATTTTATTTATTTACTTTCTTTCTTTCTTTCTTTCTTTCTTTCTTTCTTTCTTTCTTTCTTTCTTTCTTTCTTTCTTTCTTTCTTTGTCTGCTGTTCAATTTTCAGTTCTATGCTGGGTTACTATCTGGGAATCCCTTTGGCCACCCTGGCCAACAACTCAAAAGAAGGTATTGCCTGTCTGGCATTGTTGCTTGTTATGTAGTCTTTAACTATATATATGGACCCTTAAGAAATTATATTGGCCCCTTTAATCTTTGGTTATACTTTCCTTTTGGGTGTTTAAGGCCATACAGTTGGCTCAGATAAACCGATTTATTTATACTCTTAAGGTCATTTGAAGATCTGTTCCTCAGGGGTCACATGGGAGGAGCCCCTGGTTCCTTTCTTTTACCAGTTCCGCCTATATGAAGATAAGTCAAAGGTCCTGCTCGACCGTGGTTGGCTTCGCTTGGAAGCATGGAGGAAATGATTCTTCTGTGTTGACCCTCCTCTTTATAGACTGGACACTGGTTCAAGTCCATCTGGTGGGGTCTCCTTGGCCTCTTTGATCAAGAGGACAGGTGACCCACCACCATTACAGGGCATTTTGAGAGATGCTCATAATGCCCTGGAACTAGTCGACCTAGGAGGGCTAGGAGTAAAAAGTGTCTTTTATGTCTCTCTGACCAAATTATTATAGGCCTCAAAATATGTCTGTTAAACACCAAAGAAGGTTAGTTCCATCAGTCTGGTGTTTTTAATTACTGTC
>NW_008360304.1:1017453-1018159 GCF_000622305.1 Nannospalax galili | reverse complement strand
CAGCTATTGTGAAGGGGAGTGTTTCCATGTGCTCTTTCTCTGATTGCTTGTTATTGGTGTATAGAAAGGCTACAGATTTTGTAGGTTAATTTTGCAACCTGCCAGTTTACTGAACTTGTTAATAATTTCTAGTAGTTTTCTGGTGGAATTTTTGGCATCTCTTAGATATAATATCATATCATTTGCAAAAATGGATAATTTTATTTCTTCTTTTCCAATTATTACTCCTTTAATTTCCTTCTCTTCTCTTATTGCTCTTGTAATACTTTCAAGCACTATTTTAAAGAGGAGTGGAGATAGGGAACAGCCTTGCCTGGTTCCTGATTTCAATTGGAATGCTTCCAGTTTTTCTCCATTTAGAATGGTGTTGGCTGTGGGTTTGTTATATATGGCTATAATTATGTTGAGGTATGTTCCCTCCACTCCAATTCCCTCTAGAACTTTGAACATAAATGCATGTTGAATTTTGTCAAAGGCATTCTCTGAATTTATTGAGATGACCGTGTGGTTTTCCTCTTTGAGCCCATTTATATGATTTATGATGTTTATTGACTTACATATACTGAGCCATCCCTGCCTCTCTGGGATAAAGCCAACTTGATCATGGTGGATGATCTTTTTGATGTGTGTCTCTATGCAGTTTGCAAGTATCTTGTTGAGAAATTTTGCATCTATGTTCATTAAGGATATGGGCCTATAGTTTTCT
>NW_008360304.1:1015607-1016437 GCF_000622305.1 Nannospalax galili | reverse complement strand
GTATTGTTTAATTCAGATGTCTCTCTGTTAACTCTCTGCCCTGTTGACCTATCTAGTGGAGACAGTGGGGTATTGAAGTTGCCTACTATTAATGAGTTGGGGTTAATCTGGGTTTTAAATTCCTGTAGTATTGTTTTTATGAAGTTGGGTCCACCAGAGTTTGGTGAATATATGTTCATGATTGTAATATCTTCTTGATTCATTGTTCCTTTGATTAAAATAAGTGGCCCTCTTTGTCTCTTCTGAAATCAGTTTTAGTTTGAAGTCTATTTTGTCAGATATTAGAATTGCTACGCCTGCTTTTCTCTTAGTGCCATTTACTTGGTGTATTTTTTCCCATCCTTTCACTTTGAGATAGTGTCTGTCCTTGAAAGTGAGATGAGTTTCTTTTAGACAACAAAAAAGATGGGTTTTGTTTCTTAATCCATTCATAAATTCCGTGTCTTTTGACTGGGGAGTTCAGTCCATTAATATTTAAAGTTATTAATGAAAGATGAGTATTGAATTCTGTCATTTTTATTTCTGTTTACATTCTTGATATAGCTGTACTTTTCTACAGTTATACCTTCATTGGATTTCTTTCTGCAATCCCTTAGGTAGAGTCGTTCCTTTCTTCAGTTCTTTGTATTGCCACAAGAACTCTCTGAAGGGCTGGTTTTGTGGATGTGAATTCTTTTAGCCTACTTATATCATGGAAGATTTTTCTTTCCCTTTAACTATAGTAGACATTTTGGCTGGGTAAAGTAATCTGGGTTGGTATCTGTGGTCATTTAGAACTGGGAATACTTTGTTCCAGGCTCTTCTGGCTTTCATAGTTTGCACTGAAAAGT
>NW_008360304.1:996651-1015010 GCF_000622305.1 Nannospalax galili | reverse complement strand
TTTGGTGGGGATATGTTATTTTGGTTTTTCATGTTATTATTTTTTCTCTGTGATTTTGACATGTGAATTTCTTTTGTAGTTTCTGATTCTTGTGTGAGACTCAGGCCTTCTAGTTTAGGTCTGTTTCTTTTTGTGAACTTTATATGTCTTTGTGGTTTACTTTTTGGGCATGAAAGGCTGTTCGTCTAAGCTTCCGGTTCTCTCTTTTGATTTTATATTTGAGTGGCCAGATTGCTTTTGTCTTCTGGAGTTCCCACAGGGGCCCAAGTCAGATGAGGATCGGATGTTTTCAGGCTTTCTTCTAAGGTCTGAATTCCCTCCATGAACAATTTTGCCCTCAGGAATTTGGGGGTGGGACTGGCCTGGGATCCTGGCCCAGGAAAGATGCTGGTCTAGAGTAGCTGGTGGCCATCCCACCCAGAGATGCAAAGGCAGATGGGGTGGGAAGAGGCCCCAAGGGCTCCTGGGGACTGCACTGAGGAGCTGGGTTGGTCTGGATGCAAAGGATCAGGAAGAGGAAAAGTCAGCCCCCATGTCCCAGAAAGAGGCTGGTGGGTAGTGCAGGCCCAGGGAAGGAGAGTTAGGTGAGGGCGGGGCCAGGCCCAGAAGCAGTGCTCCTGGGGCCTGGAGAACGCACTAAGTTGGTCTGGATGAAAAGGATCAGGAAGCAGTATTGGTTTCCCAGGTGTCTGGGGCCCCAAGACGAGGAATGGGACAGGACCCAAAGTAGGAGAGATGGGTGAGGGAGATGGGAGGGTGAATGAGGCTGGGGGAGTCAAGGCACAGAGGGCACAGTGGACTTACCCCAGAGAGAGGCCTGTGGGTAGGAGAGAGCTATTTTTATTTTTTAAAAATATTTTATTTTTATTTTAGCATATGAGTGTATTGCCTGCATCTGTGTAAGTGCACCTGTGTTGTTCAATGCCCATGGAGGTCAGAAATTATTGGATTCCCCTGGAACTAGCATTATGGAAAGTCGTTAGCTGCCATGTGAGTGCTGGGAATTGAACCCAAGTCCTCTGCAAGAGCAGCCAGTGCTCTTAACTGCTGAGTCATCTCTCCAGCCCCAAAGAGTGAATATTTTAAAAAATAGCTTATAGGATTCTAAATGTTCTTCACACAAGGGAATGATGCATGTCTGGGAAGATGAACTTGCCAGTTGCCCTGATTTGATAATTATACACTGCATACAGATGTTGAAGTGTCACAGTGTACCCCATAAATCTGTGCAATGAGTACTATGTGTCAATGAAAAAATATATATAAATGAAAATGAAACATGGTCTTTTTTTCTCAATATGTAAAATTGAGGAGAAAAGTAATTTACACTAAGTAACTGCAGCACAAACTATTTTTTTAACTTTTCATAGTTATTATTTTTCCAATGCATTTTTTATTGAATGTTTATGTATTTCATATAAAACATCTTAATCATCTCTATATCACCTACCCCCAATGCATACTCCTCCTCAAAGCCCCCTCCCCCTTACCAGATTTCATCCATTCTTTCATATATTTTTTCCCATTGCTCAACAGTGTCAACTTAAAAAAATTGTTCTTATTGAATTTTTGTGTATTTCATATAGAATATCTCAGTCTTAATTATCTTTATAACCTTGTCTCCACCACCATGCTCCCACAGCCCCCCCCCCAAAGCCCATATACTCTGTCATCTGTATTAAGGCCCAATGTGTCAAATCAGTGTCCCCAGACATTCCCGTGTGAATCCATCCACTGAGGTCTAGTCAGACTATCTAGAGTCTCTAGTTTTAGGATGATCAGCTGTTCCTCACCTGGCAGTAATCAGCTAAGATTGTGGTCTGTTGTTCATTTTCTTAGTTCTATACTGGGTTTTTTACTGTATGAGTTTGTATGGGACTTTTTTATGCTGACACCATTGTCATAGAATCACATGATCAGGGTCCCAGGAGCTTTTAGGACTGTTTCCATATGGATGTGCATGTTCTCCCTGGTTCTTACAATCTTTCTGCCCCTCTTCCTCAATGGTCCCTGAGCCCTGGGTGGTTGAAGTTTAATATAGGAGTCCTGTCCATGGGCAAGCAATCTGCAGACTCTTAGTTTCTACGTTTTGGCCATTTGTGACCTTTGTGTTCCTGACTCTCTGTTGCATGAGGGATCTTCATTAATGAGAATTGAGAGATTTATTAGTGTCGTCTCCATTACCCCTGTTCTACGGTCCATGCACCTTAGGTGTAGAGGTTGCATTGTAGATGTGTTGCTTAGGCCTGGGCAATTCATAGACAATGTCTGCATGTGACCAGTTGTGGTAATTGGTAATAGTCTCTGATTGGTGCAAAATAAGCTTCTTTGATGAGTGGTGACTGCGATATTTGTCTGTAGATATAAGATACATATTTTTCACATAGCTAGAAATTACATTAGTCTAGGGATGTGATAGTCTTGGGGTTTTCTCTAAGATCTATGACCTCTCCAGCCATGTGTATTTGGTTGTGTTTACAGTACCACACTTGAGTTTCCCCCATTGAGTGGGCTTTTAGTCCAATTAGGTAGCTGTTGATTGCTCCCAAGATAAAAATGCCACTACTGCACCAATGTTGTGTGCTGTACTGACCATTGATATGGTTATTTGGTCTTGAAGCTAGTGATGGATCATTGATTAATGTTTTCCCTTGGCACCTTCATAGCACTCTCCAAAGCTATGAGAGCTAGCCTTCAGAGGAAGTGGTTGCAGGTCAGTTCCAGCTCTGTTACTCCAAATCCTGTGTCCAAAATATGTTCTGTCTTCAGCAGTAGGGTCTTACCTTCAAGTTCTGGGAGGCCATCATGGGCTGTAGCAAAAGCCTGTATAATTTTGGGAGACTCTTGGACAACCCTGGCCAACAACTCATGGAAGATGTCTCCTGTCTGGCACTGTTTCTTGTAATGCAGCCTTTAGCTATACACATGGATTCATATAGAGATGTTATATGTGTAATTTGTCATTAGGTTGCTGGACTAATATGATTCCCTCTGGAAACCAGAGGGAAGCACAAACTAATTTTAATGGGTGACCATAACTGGAGGATGAGGGTCCAGTTTTTAAATGTGTTTTTTTTTAATTATTGTATTCAATTAGTTTAATTTGAGGGCCTTTGTTTTACAAATTGTATAAAGTACTGATAAGGTGCTCCTGCTGCTCTGGGCTGCTCCAGGATGTCCTTGGGACTCAGCCTTGCAGGAACTTGAGAGGTGGGGACTCAGGACTTAGACTTTGTGTGTCAGTGATGAACCACATGTTCAGTCCTTGGAACTTGGGGTGGATTCTTGGATGACTTCCTGGTGGCTTAGCACTGAATGGGATCTAGAGGGAGATGGTGAGTGGAAGGGCTTGAGACTCTCCTACATTTGTAGACAGTATAGACCAAGCCTGGCAGGGCACTAAGAAAGGCCTAGGTCAGATTATCTAAAACTGTCTAGTAGTCATATCAGCCCAACAGTAGACTGGACAAGTGACAATGGCACCTGATGACAACTATGCTAAGATCATACCAGGGCTGCCTCCTCAGTTTCCCAGCCAGGACCCTCACCCAGGTAAGTGCTAGCACCTAGGACAGACACTTCCGGAGAGAACAGATTCGTTTTTCTGTGAGCCTCAGGCACAATGATTTACTTTGAGGGCAACTATGGATCATCTACCACATTTGTCTTCCTCAGTGGAAGGCTTTTGTCATGGCTTGAATGTAGAATGTGCCTACAGAATCATGTGTCTGAACACTTGGTCCATAGCTGCTGGCGCTGTTTAGGGAGGTTGTGGAAACTTTAGGAGGTGGGACCTAGCTGACAGACAGTAGGTGGGGCCTTGCCTGGTCAGTGCCATGTAACAAGCAGATACTGCATGTTCCCACCATGGACAGAGCTACCTGCAGCCATGATGGTCTGACACTCCCCTGAAAACCTGAACCAGAAGAGACCTTTCCTCCTTTAAATTGCTTCTGCCAAGTATATGGCCATAGAGAAGAAGAAAATAACTAATAGCACACTGATGTTGGCCTGGACCATTTCGTCCATGAATAAGAAATAACTTTTCAGTGCAATGTAGTACTCCATACCTATAATCACAGTACTTAGGAGGCTGAGGTATGAGGATCAATGTTTGAGAACAGCCTGTGCTACATAGTAAGACACTGTCTTAAAGGAAGAAAGTAACCTGGATATGGTGATTAAATTCCTGTGAAAAGAGATGATGGTGAATGAGTTGGGTGGGGCTTCCTGGAAGGCCTCTCACAGAAGGCCGATTCAGCAGGGAGTGGTACTGTTTGATTCTTTCTTTGGTTATGCTATTGTTTGAAATATGCATGTAATAGCTGGCACACAGCAGCTGTAAGTCTTGAGCTGATCTTGAGAATAGAAACTGTTTGCTAGAATGGTAAAGCAGAAAAATAGATGGAGCCCAGGTCACCAATGCTTTCAGAGCCACCAAGAGAACTGTGGCTGGCCTTCTGGGTTTCTTTAAATAATAAAAAAAAATCAAGGTTTTTTTTACTTTGAGATTTTCTGTTACATGCAGCTGACATTAATTTCAATGAGCTCATGCCTGGTGTGGTGGTGCACACCTTTAATCCCAGCTCTCAGGAGGCAGAGGCAGGTGGATCTCTATGAGATCGAGGCTAGCCTGGTCTACATATTGAGTTCCAGGCCAGATGGGAGACACTGTCTCTAAAAACCAAAAAAATCAATAAAGCTGGGCGTGATGGTGCAAGCCTTTAATCCCAGCACTTGGGAGGCAGAGGCAGGCAGATCTCTGTGAGTTCAAGGCCAGCCTGTTCTACATAGTGAGTTTCAGGCCAGCTGGAGCTACAGGGAAACCCTGTCTCAAAAAGACCAAAAAAAAAAAAATCAATAAAAAACCAAAAAGCAGATTCAGACTCTGATTCCATTTTTTCATTAGGTCTCTATTATTATTATTATTTTTTTTTTGGTCTTTTTGAGACAGGGTCTCCCTATAGCCCCAGCTGGCCTGGAACTTGCTAAGTAAACAGGCTGGCCTTGAACTCACAGAGATCTACCTGCCTCTGCCTCCCGAGTGCTGGGATTAAAGGCGTGTGCCACCATACTCAGCAATCTCCATTAAATTCTAGCAGTCCATTGCTGACCATAACCTTCATCCCTACTCACTCCTGATTTCTCCTGGCCTTGTTCCTAATCTGTTTTCCCTGCCTAGTGGTCCCTTAGATGGTGATTTTCTTCCTCCATCTACAGTCCCACGAGTGTCCATTTGGCAGTTCTCTCTGAGCATTGCCAGTCCTTCCCTCCTCTCCAGTGTCCTCTTTGCTGTTTGTGCCCTGCTAAACATTAGCCTCAGATTGATCAGGCTACTCACATGCCATTCTACTCACTAGATGCCAGGGACCAGAGGAGAAAACATAGACACACCCATGCAGTTTATCACTTCTGTTCCACACTCCCAGTGACCCTTCCTCTCTCTCTCCCTAGACCTCCACCACCTTGGTGGCCAGTCCCGTCAGCAATTCTCTCTAAGTGCTGCCAGCCTGCCTCCACCCAACCCACACAGCCTGGACTGGCTAGGGAGACATCCTGTTCCCTTTGGGTAGAGACAGCCCTCTGTGCTCCAGCTCTGTTCTCTCACTTAGACCTCTTCACATTGGAACCATAGGGCTCCTCACTCACCCAGGTCACCTCAGCCTCCCAGGGGTCACCTCAGCTTTTAGTTCCCACAGCCTTGCTTCCAGGAAAACTGTTTTCCACTTCTTTATTATTTTTTCCCCTCCTCACTCACTCTTTGACTCATTGCAATCTGACTGCTACTCCACTATCCTTAGGGAATCTGGAGGGGTCGTCTAGGCTATGGAATCCTGAGGATGATTTTGCTGCCCTCAGATTACCCCCCCCTCCTTTTCTTGTGTTAGACATGGGCTGATGGTGTCCTTTTCTGAAGGCATTTCTTGGTTGATCTGCTTACACTCTCCTGACACTGATGCCTCTTCTTAGGGTGCTGTTTGTCCCTTCCCTCATGTGGGTGGCCTCTATGCTGTAAAACCCAGACACCACCCTCCTCATCCAAGGAACCTGCCTCAGTTGGCCTGCTGAGGAGGCCATAACCTGCCCAGTTATGCCAGCATACCACCCAGTTCTTCACCCCACCCAGCTGTTTCTCTCTGTCCTTCCCAATCTGCAACAGCCTTCCACAGTCCACAAATGCTCACCTTGGGCTTACATCCCACCCACCACTGACTGCTGGGAGTGACTTACACACCTGGGCCATAGTTTGCTTCTATATTGTTAAAAAGTTACATAGGCAAGTAAATAATAGGGATGCATATTAGTGAAAGTTTCCCTGCCATCACACCCTCATGTGAGGTAACGTTGCCCTGTTGGCAGTTGGCTGAGCCTGCTCCCTGGTCTTCTGTGCCCTGAAATGCATACTGTTCATGGACACATTTAACACTTCAGACCTTAACAAGTTCATCTCCATTCTGTAGTGACCTGTGGGATTTCTTATCATACAGTAAATACATATCCAGGTATTTAAGTTACTGTTTTCATTCATCCCATAAAGAGTTTTCTCATATTTTCTTTTTCTGTTTTTAAATTATTTATTTATTAATTTATTATTATTTTTGTGGGGGGGGGTATGTAGAGGTCAGAGGACAACTTTGTGGAGTTGGTGCTCCTCATCTGCCTTTAGGTAGCTTCTTGGGATCAATCTCAGTTCGACAGGCTTGTGTGGCAAGTGTATTTGTCCACTGAGCTATCTCATCAGCCCCTTCTGTATATTTTCTCTCTAAAATTATTTTTAACATTTTAATTATGTATATGTGTATGATATGTGTCTGTGTATGTGCATGTGAGTATGCTTCCCATGGAGACCAGATGTGTTGGATCTCCTGGAGCTTCAGTTACAAGCAGTTGTTAGCTGGGATCTGAACTCTGGTCCTCTGCAAGAGCAGCCAGTGCTCTTAATGCCTGAGCCATCTCTCCAGCCCTCCTCCCTGCATTTTCTTGAAGATGTCTAGGAGCACAGTGTTTGTTCCTACATCATATCCTACTACTGGATACACTGATCATTTCCAGTACATTTTTGGTTAAAGCTCTTGATTTTCTTTTTTTATAGTCAAGTGATGTTCAGTAATTAGAAGCAAAATAGGTGTACCTGTATTCTCTAAATTCCCTCACCATTCCTAGAACTTGGAAAACTAGACGTGGTGCTCGTCTACCCTTATCACCTGTTTTTAAGGGAAATGAGTCATTATTTCAAATGATGGTGGGTCTGTTTAAGTCAAGGGAAATAGGAAAAGGGGGGTATTCAACTGGGAAGGGAGGCGGGAAGGATACACAAAGAACCATGGAGGTAAAGTGGAGGAAGGAGCTCAAGAGATGGTGGATAATAGGAGACAGGTATTATCAAGGGAAAAATGGGGGTAATTTAACTGGGGAGGGAGAAGAGAGGGTTAGACAGGGAGAGGGAGAGGGAGAGAGAGAGAGGGAGAGGGGCGAGAGCAAGAGAGCAAGAGATAGATTAAATAATGCTAGCTAGTGTGAAAACCAGAGGGAAATGTATTAGTTCAAAAACCTACTGAAAAATACACATACAGTATCTCTGCATGAGTGCATAGCAGAAGGCTGAGTAACAAGAGAAGCACAGTGCCAAACAGGAGAAACCTCTCTTCAAGTTATCGGTCAAGGTAGTCCAAGAGACTCCCAAACTAACACAGGCTATTGCCACAACACTGTATTTTCTCCTGGAACTTGAAGGTAAGACCCTATTGCTGAAGACAAGACATACTTTGGGTACAGGACTTGGAGCAATGGAGCTGAAACTGACCTGGAAGCCTCCTCCCTGAAGACTAGCTCTCATGGTATCAGAGGATACTTGTGCAAGCTGCTAAGGTAGACAATTAATCAATGGTCCAACCCAGCTGTAAAGCCTAATAACCACAACAATGACCAGCACAGTAAGCTATAGTGGTGCAGTAGTGGCACTTTTATCTTGGGGATAATCAACAGCTAGCTAATTGGACTTAAAGCCCACTCAGTGGGAGGGAACTCATGTGTGGCACTGTAAACATAGTCAAATACACATAGTTGGAGAGGTCATAGAGCCTAGAGAAAGCCCCACATCTGTCACATCCATAGAGAAATGTAATTTCTTATTGAATGCTAAATATGTATCCTTATATTCACAGACAAATATACCTCTTACCACTCATCAAAAAAGCTTATTTTTCTAACAGATGAAGACTATTACATATTCTACAACTGATTACACACACAGAATAAGTATCTGTGAGATGCCTAGCTCTAAGCGACACATCTACAATGGAACCTCTACACCTAAGGCTCATGAAACATAGAAGAAGCAGGGGGTAGAGAGAGAATACTAATGCATCTCTCAGCTCTCACCAGCGAAGCTTTCTCATACAACAGAGGATGATGAACACAGAAGGCTACAACTAGCCAAAACATAGAGAATAAGAGATTGTAGAATGTGTCCCTGGATAGGACTCCTATATTAAACCTCACCCACCCAGGGCTCAGGGACCATTTTGGAAGAGGGGGCAGAAAGATCTTAAGAGCCAGAGGTAGTAAATGACCACAAAGAAAGAGAGTCCTTCAGCTTCTGGGAATCTGCTTATAGGAACTTATAGCAATGGTGTCAGCATGTCTAAGACCCGTGCAAGCTCAATCAGACAAAAACCAGCAGAGAACTGGGGAAATGGGCAGGAGGCCCAACCTTAGCTGAGGAGCTATTGGCAGCTGATCACTGCTGGGTGAGGGAGATTTGGTCTTCTTTAAGGGAGTGATGCTAGATAGGTTGATCAGGCTCCAATGGATGAACTCACACTGAGGGACATCTGAGTAAACAAACTTGACTCAATAGACCTTAACATATATGACAGAAGGCATGAAATCCTGTGGCCTCTGGGAGGTGCAGATAGGGGAGGGAGTCTAAATACAATTAAGATGTATTATATGAAATGCACAAAAATTCAATAAAAACATGCATTTTTCAAAAAAGACAGATTTTGAAGCTCAATAGTTATTTACGGAGACTGGAGAGATGGCTCAGTGGTTAAAGCACTGGCTGCTCTTGTAGAGAACCAGGGTTTGATTCCCAGAACCCACATGGAGGCTAACAACTATTCATAACCAGCTCCAAGGGATCTAACAACCTCTTCTGACCTCCATGGGCACTGCATGACACAGGTGTGCTCACACACATGCAGGCAATATACTCATACACATAAAATAAAAATAACAAAATTAAATTTAAGGATAGTTATTTAACTTATTTATTTGTTTGTTAGTTTTTCTGAGACAGGATCTCACGTAGCCCAGGCTGATCATGTAGCCAGGGATGACTTTGAACTCCTGATCTTCCTGCTTTCATCTTCCAGGTGCTGGAATCAAAGACCTGTGCTACAATGCCCAGCTAAAGTTACTTAACTTGCTACTGTGTTTCTGTCTGTTAGTAAAATAAGCCATGCATGCATTTTCCCAGTCATATGATTTTATTTCTAGGTAAGTTTATCCTTTAATGTGTTCTTATAGTCAATCTATGGATACTTGATTTTCAAACTTTTGTTCTTTAGGAAATTGGCCTGCTTGAATATTTACTACGGTGATTATCCACCTTTGTGTGCCTTGTGAAGAAATGAAACACTATATATTTCCTTTATAAATTTCCAAATAGTGTGTAATGGGAGATTTCTTTTCTATAAAAATGCAGAAAAGCCTTGTGCACTGTGAAAAATGGTATCTGCCTTATAAGAACATTAAAATTAGGACTACAGGTGTGGTGGTGCACGCCTTTAATCCTAGCCCTCAGGAGACAGGGACAGAGGCAAGTGGATCTCTGTGAGTCCAAGGCCAGCCTGGTCCACATAGTGAGTTCCAGGTCAGCTGGGGCAACATAGAAAAACTGTGTGAGCCAGCCACCCCAGTGTGAGTATCTAGTCAAGAGAACTGGGAGCAGGATGGAGAGGGGATCCCTGCACAGCTTGTGCAATATGTACGAGTTGACAACATCCAAGAGGGGGAAGCAACTCAAGTACCCACAAATGAACGGCTGGCTAACAAAACGTGGTATGCACATCCAAAAGGGACATCATACTTTTAACAAGGCTTTACAAATTAAAGAGATCCAGGAACATGCGACAGTATACATGACCCTTGAGGACACTGTGCTAAGTAAAATTTGCTGGTCACAAAAAACCCAAATATCTGTATTATTATGCCAGCTGTGTGAGGTTCTGAGAGTCTGCAAATTTACAGAGGTGGAAAGTAGAATGGGGGTTCCCAGGGGCTGAGGGGAAGGAAAGAAGGAGTCGGGAGTCAATGCTTAAGAGTACAGAGTTTCAGTTTTCTAGGTGCAAAAGTCCTAAATATGGATGGTGGGGTCATTGCACAATAGTGTGAATGCAGTTAATGCCCCTGCACCATGCAGTTAGCAGTGGTTAAGATAGAAAACTTATGCTGTGTATTTTTTGTCATATAAGCAAGCACATAAGTATGTGCACACACAATACACTCGAAAAAATATTTCTTTGGTCAAGGCCATTGATATGAAATACTCTTGGGTCTTGGGTTTTGGGTTAAATCTTTGGGAACAAATCTATTGCCTTTTTTTTCTGGCATTATATTTTAACCTTAGAACCACAAAATGCCAGGGCTAGATGAGACCTGAGGAACTGCCATCTGTTTCAGAACCCAAGTGCCCACAGGGACCTGGTGGCCACAAGCAGCAAAAGGGCAGCTCAAAATGGAAGGGAAGATCCTATCTGCCCAAGGCTGCTGTCTACTCACTCAGGTCACATGCCACAGCACAAGGGACCCCAGAAAGCATGTCCTCAGGTGGCATCTCCTGACAATTGAAATACCAGCCAATACTCAAGAAAAAGAATTTTAATATTGAGATGGCTAACACACACAGGCACTTGGCACAGAGAAGTGACAGGAGAGTAAAGGAGGGAACAGGTGCCTTGGGCTCTAGCCTGCAGCCCGTGGCTCAAAGTCCCCCCTGATTTAGAGATAGTTAAACCTCTCTCTGTGGCAGATTTGGGGTCTTTCCTCAGTCAGGAGGTCTCCAAGGGCACCAAGATCTGACAGCGCACTGTTGAAATCTGCCATTACAGTCTCAGCATCATCTGACTCAGCCAGTTTCCACAATTCTTGTTGAGCTTGATGTAGTTACTTTAATGTCTCTGCCATTCAGTTTCTGTGAAGAAGATAGTTCATAAATCCACATGGAGGTTTTAAAGATTGTCCTTGAATATTGGTTCAGAAATGCCAACAATCATTACCAACGTTGCTGTTATTCTGTTACTTTTTTCGGTGCTGGGATTGAACCTAGGGCTTGCACCAGGCAGACACCGGGCCACTCAGCTATGTCCCTAGCTTCTCCTATTTTAAACACATCATATCGAGCTGTGGTTAAGTAAAACTGACCAGAGGTGGTTGGTTTAGAAGGAGCTTTTGCAGTAGGACCCAGTAGACCAGGTAAAACCAGAATGGAGTCACTCATGCTAAATATGGTATAACAAAGCTGCACCTTCAAGGAATCAGGTAGATCCCAAAATAGATCAGGTTTTCCTGAAAATGTGAAATTCTAGTCTGCCTGAGTCAACTAATAAGGAAGTGTTTTCTGCCTTAGGCCAGACAGCACCTGATAGTGATCTTTTCAGTTTTCTTTTTCTTTTTTTCCCCCTATTAGTTCTATTTCCTTGTTCTTATCTTACAGAACCCACTCTTATACCGTTGGCAGATATGTGGGGTCTCATCTCCTTCCACAGAATGGAGGTTGCACCAATGCACACATCAGAATAATTATAAGTGATAATTTTTGCTTTTTGACACTAAGATTGTATGGAGCAGTATAAATTTCTTTATATAAAAGTTATCTTGCTTGCTTATTCCACAAAAGGACTGATTCTCTTTTACCTAGGAGGGAAGTGAGGAGCTGAAGCTCCAGATCTGTTACTAATTTACAATCAAAGTGCATTTTCTAATCTTGCAATGGTGAGAGCTTGTTGGGTGTTGCTCCTGCTGTGTGTCCTTTTGTCGTCCTGTTCTGATAGGAGATGCACAGTTGTTATGTTTCTTCCCATTCTCTTCTGTGTGTTCTGGGGCACACATTGTGTTTATCATCATTTTAAATTTACTTATTATAATATTACTATACTGTAGCTCTTTGTTCTTGCTTTTTAAATTTATCACAATGTGAGCATATTTTTATACTAGGAGATAGTTTTAAGATAATTTTCAGGGGGGCTGGAGAGATGATGGCTCAGCTCTTTAGAGCACTGGCTGCTCTAAGATGACCCAGGTTCAATTCCCAACACCCACATGGCAGCTAACAAGCATCTGTAACTCCAGTTCCAGAAGATCTAATGTCCTCTTCTGATCTTTGTGGGCTTTGCACAACATTGGTGCACTAGACACATGCAGGCAATATAGTCACATACATAAAAATATTTTTTAAAAAAGGTAATTTCAAGGCTGAATGGAATTCAATTTTGTGACAGAAACAATTTGTTTAGCTATTTCTGTATTTTCAGGAAGAGTGAATGTGTTTGGTATCTTGCTATTGTAAATAGCCCACAGTGATTTTCCTAGTACAGCTGTGTTTGTATACATCGCAGATCAACAAAAACTACTTTAAGACTTTTGTTATTAGGTGAGTTTTTTCATTTTATTACTAAATCTGAGAATTATAATTCTGAAAATCTTGGCAGTTTTAAAGGTGAAAATGGTAACTCATCTTCACTAACGTGTCTTTTGAGAACCACAAGTTGCATTGTTTTTTCTTCTTTTTTATTGGCTATTTGCCTTGTTCTTTTAAAAGTCGTCGTTCATATCCTCTGACTATCTTTAAAACTGGAAAGCAGAGCATACACTTTTTACAAATTGGTACTATCAATACCTTGTAATATAAATTACCAACATTCTAGCTGACATTTTTATTTCATTCTTTTGGTTTTGCACCAATTTACTTAATGCTAAGACATACCTGGTATTCCTGGCCTTTGAGACATTGATATGTCTGGTCATTATTCTTTTTATCCTTTGCTTAAGTAGTTTCTATCCTGAACTTGAAACTTTTATTTCAAATTCCCAGTTAATAGACCATGGTGGAGCAGGGATTTGGTGGAGTTTTAGAAACTCCCAAGTCTCTCTCACACGCAGCCAGCTGAGAACCATTGTTTGAAGCTACACGGAAGACAATCTCAGCTCATTGGCTTGTTTTTCTTAATGCCTTAAACATCAATTCTTTTAACTTAGCAATTTTCATCTAAGAATATCATGTTGGGCTCTTGCCTCCTTAATACCAGTGCACATCCCTCTTTAATGTGATAGCTGGTGACAATGTCAAGTTTGCATTTCTCAGTATTTTGATTAATGCACAGGGTGATTTCTCTCTCATTTTCTTCATGCAGCTGTCTTGATCAGTTTGCCTTTTGAAAGAGAATTGCCTTCTCTTATAGATCACTGGTGTTTTATCTTCGTATTTCAACATGTGTGTGCATGTGCATGTGGAAGTCAGAAGTCAATGTCTGGTGTCATTCCTCAGGAGTCATTCACTTGTTTTTTGAGACAGGTTCTCACTGAACTTGGACCTCATTGGTTCAGCTAGAATGGCTAGTCAGCAAGTCCTGGGCTTTCTCCTGTCTCTGTCTCCCCAGTGCCACTGTTATAGGTGTGCACCTAGCTTTTACATGGCTTCTCGGGGAAGGAGCTCAGGTCTTCATGCTGTGTGGTAAGCTCTTTACGGATTGAGCCATTTCCTCAGTCCTTTTTTTTTTTTTGAGACAGAGTTGCATGTACCCAAGACTATTCTTGAACTTCTTCCTAATCCTTCTGGATTCTGGGATTACAGTCATGTGCCACCATGCCTGGTTTATCTCTGGAACTTGTTACAGCTGGAGGACTTGGTGGAAAAATCATTTTTGGGTCTCTGCCTTAAATATTGTTTCATCCTGACTTAACAGAAAACCAGTTTGTGCTTGTGGTGCTCCTGAGAAGTAAGGGCTGAATCTTTGTTGTTGCTGTTTTGATAGGGTCTCTCTAGTCCCAGTCCACCTGGACGTTACTATGTGGACCAGGCTGGACTTGATCTCCTGCCTTTGCCTCACAGGACTGGGATTAAAGGCATGTACCACCACACCTGGTGTTGAATCTTTCTTAACTTGGCATCTTTAAAAAACCCACAAATTGTATACTGACAAATTATAGCTGTACATGTTAATGGGGCAGAAAATGTTGCTATGATTTGAAAATGCAATATGGAATAACCAAGTTAAGCCAACCAACCCATCCACCCCCTCAAACATTTGACATCTTCCATAATGAGAACATTGAGCTCCTCCCTTCCCGCAACATTGAAATACATGGTATGTAACACAATTGAGGAATCTTATACTAAGATAAGCCAAACAGAGAGATGAATACTTCATGTTATCTATAAAACCTAAAGGTGGACAGTTAAGTATTTGGGAGTTGTTTGAAAAAACCCTCAGGGAAATTCTGTCCCCTTTAAAAACAACTTTTCTGCTGTGGTTTCAGCTGGGAAAAACATTTTTGAATTATTAATCTGGCTTCCTTATTTTTGGCACTTTATTTTATTTCATTTTTTAGAAAATCCTAATGAGTTTGTTGGGCTTGCTAACAGAGCATAGGGTGGGGGTTTATTTACAGAAGAGTGGGCACCCCACCCACTTATGGATTTTTGGACTTTTAAATATGCTGTTGTCGCTGGGTATGATGATGCAAACCTGTCATCCTAGCACTTGGGAGGCTAAGGCAGGAAGAGGATGATGAGCTTGAGGCCATTTGACTATATGAGACCTTGTCTCAAAAAGAATGATAAACAAACTAATTAATTAATTGAGTAAAACAAATGGATTTGCTCTTGCATCTTGTCCTTGGTTTTGCCTGAGCTGCGTTTGGTGTGTGCTTGCCAATAATGAATTTGCTGTGTCTGAGCACATGCAGTCAGCCTTACTCTGCTCCTTACAGACTCTTCGGGGAAGTTCTAAAATGCTAAAGGTGTTAGCATTAATTTCTTTTATTTAAAATGTTGGGTTTTACAGCCAATCTTGAAATAGATGCATCTTAGCTCTGGAAATTGTTATTGAATATGTCAATGCTGTTGTCATGAAATGCTTCTTCTAATTATATGGTTATTAAATAATTTTAAAAAAACTAAAAAAAATCTGTGAAAAATTATGTTAAAAATAAAATAAAATGTTCGGTTTTTATTGGGTTGAGGATATAGCTCAGTGGCAGAGCACTTACCTGAATTTTTTTCCTTGCAATCCTAGGACTGAGCACAGGGCCTCATGCAAGCCATGTAAGTATTCTATCACTGAGCTATAGCTCAGTCCTCCTTTAAACTTTAAAACAAATGGAAAGCATGAACATTTTAGTTTAAAATTTTAATTTTGGGAAAGACTTTCATGGCAGAAAAAGTATCTTCACATTGTGTTAAAAACAAAGCAATTGAAGGGCTCACCAGTTAAGGGTACTGGCTGCTCTTGTACAGGACCTGAGTTTAGTTCCCAGTGCCCACATTGTGGCTCACAACTACCTGCCACTCCAGTTTTAGGGAATCCATCAACCTTTTCTGGCCTCTGTGGGTATTGCATGCATGTGATGCACATATACAAGTGCAGACACTCACACACACGTAAAATAAAAATAATTAATAAATCTTTAAAAAGCCTAAACAACTGAGTCAGGAATGGTGGCAAGACACATGCCTTTAATTCTAGCACATAGGCAAGGCCAGTCTCTGTGAGTCTGAGGCTAACCTGGTCTATATGGTGAGACTCTGTTTCAACAACAAAAACAAAAATAACCCCTAAGCAGGCTTGGAGAGATGGCTTATCTGGTAAAAGTCCCTGGCACCAAGCCTGAGGACCTGAGTTCAATCCCCAGGATCCACATGGCAAGAGAGTACCAACTTCCATAGTGTCTTTTGACCTACACACACACACACACACACACACACACACACACACACACACACACATATTTTGAATACCTAAAACAATCTGTTATACAAATAAACCAAAGTGTTAATATGCCCTACATTTCAATCTCTAAAAGGTACTACACTAATCTGGTATATACCTGTTTGGGTTTTTTTTTCCTATAGAGATGTCTTCCTTGTGTCTGTGCGCATGTTCACGTGTGGCTGTAAGTACTCTGGAATACTGCATGAATATTGTATATACTTGCTGTAACTGACTTGGTAACAGACTAGGTTATTGTCATTTTCCCATGCTACTGTACATGAGCTCCCTTGTTTTTTTATAGATGAAGAATTTATTATATGGATATATCATACACTTTTGGAAATAATTCCATATTAATAGGTATTTAGGTTGCTTCTATTAACCAAATCACACATACACATACAAATGTGTCTCCCCACAGTTTTGCATGAATTTCTATTTCTATACCATGTCTAGAGGTAGAGAAACTGTTGAAAATTTGTTATAATAAATCTTGATTTTTACATTTAGGACTGCAGTTCACGTAGAGCAATTTTTGCTAATGATGGGAAGTAAGAGTTCATTTTTTCCCTATTCAGATAGCCAACTAATTGAAAACCATTTAAAAATTATAAATAGCTTGCTTGCAACTCCTTGGTCAAAAGTCAAGCAACCAAATGTGCACTGATCTCTTCTTACTGGCTGTATTCTACTCTACTGGGCAACTCACACAGAGGCTCTAATACTCTGACTGGTAGAACAAATTCTCCTAGGTTGATCCTCACAAAGACTTGGTTATTCTTAGCCCTTTGCATTTCCATACCACAATCAAGCTAAATATGGTCATCATGTCATGTAGACGACCTGTGTGTAGGGGAATCTCAGCAAATTTCAAGTGTAATCAATTAAGTCAGCTAGATCACTAAGCTCTGCATTAGGCCTCCAAGACTTTTTTAATGAGATAAGATCATGATATGTAGCACTGTTTGGCTTGGAACTCACTGTGCAAGTAACCCAGGTTGGCTGTCTGCCTTAGCCTCCCAAGTGCTGAGATAACAGCTATGCACTACCATGCCCAATTTTGGAAACTATATTGCATTTTACACCCTTTGACCCACAGATATTTCTCCCGTTCCACATCCATAATGTGTGTGTGTGTGTGTGTGTGTGTGTGTGTGTGTGTGTCTGTGTGTTTATATGTCTGTGTGTATATGGCATGTGCCACTTATGCCTCACTTTTACATGGTTGCTCGCTGGGGATCTGAACTCAGGTTCTTACACCTGAACTGCAGGCGTTTCACTGACTAAGCCATCTCTCCAGGCCAGAATCAGATATGAGATTTCCATTATAAAAAAAAAAAAACAATTAGGAGCCAGGCCATGGTGGTGCATGTCTGCGAGCTCAGCCCTAGGAAAGTAGAGGCAGGAAGATCAATAATTTAAGGTCATCCTTGGCTATGCAGTGAGTTCAAGGGCAGCATGGGTTACAAGAGACCCTGTCTCAAAAAATGTCTCCAAGGGGCTGGAGAGATAGCTCAGTGGTTCAGAGCACTGGCTGTTCTTATAGAGGACCTGGGTTTGGTTCTGAGTACCCACTGGATAGCTAACAACTGTAACTCCAGTTCTGTGGGTTCTGACTCCCTTTTCTGGTCTCCATGGGCATCACACACATTACACACATGCAGGCAAAACAGTTATACACATAAAATAAAAATAAAAATAAACCCAACCAAAAAAAAACAAAAATGAATAAAAATTTAAAGTCTATCAGAATCCTTGAATGTGAGTGAGGGATGGGGGGGCATGTGATGGAACCCAAGGCTTTGCATGTTCTGGACTAGTGCTTTACTGCTGAGCCACACGCCAGTCCTCTCCCTCCTCCTCCTCCCCCACCGCCTTCCTCCTCCTTTTTTGTTTTTTGTTTTCAGTTTTGAGGCAGGGTCTTACTCTGTACCCCAAACTGTCCTCCAAATCTTGATCCTCCTCCTTCTGTCTGCCAAATACTGGGGCTACAGGCAAGCATCAACATGTCTGGCAGATAATCGCATGACTGGATCTGGGGAGATGACTCAGTGGCTAAAGTGCTTACTGTGTAAGCATGAGGACCTGAATTTATATCCCAGCACCCATGTAAAAGTCAGGCATGGTGGCATGTGCCTGTAACCCCAGCCCCGGGGTGTAAGGGGGACAAAGAGATCCCATCTCAAAAAGTAAAGGTGGAGAATTGATCAAGGGAAGACATTCCAGTGTCAGCCTATGGCCTCCACATGGGTGCACACAGGTGAGTGCACATGCACACACACATTACCTCCCTCTCCCAATTTTTTTTTAATTTTTAAAAATGATTTATTTAATAACAACATACTTAGAAGAAGCATATCATTA
>NW_008360304.1:987831-990422 GCF_000622305.1 Nannospalax galili | reverse complement strand
GCAGTATTGGTTCCCCAGGTGTCTGGGGCCCCAAGACTAGGGGTAGCGCAGAGCTCAAATTAGGAGTATAGAACGGCGAGGGGGGGGGATGGAAGGGTGAATGTGGCTTAGGGAGTCCCTGCCCGGAGAGCTGCGCTATAGACTTACCCCAAGAGGCCTGAGGATAGTAGTGCAGGCTTGGAGAGTTAGCCGGTGGTACAGGCCCAGGGAAGCAGAGAGAGGTGAGGGCGGGGTCAGGACCAGAAGCGGTACTCCTGAAGCCCAAGAAAAGGGACTGAGTTGCTCCCAAGAGGCCTGAGGATAGTCCCTCTCCCAATTTTTTAAAAAGGTAACTGCATGACCTTTTCTTCCCCCGGTGCTATGGATTGAACTCAGACACTTGTGTGGGCCAAGAAAGCACTCTACCACTAAGCTGTATATGCAGGCCTTTGGGATTCTTCCTGCAATTACTTTGGGGAAAATTTCCCTTTTTATGGTATTGACATCCAGTCAAGTACATGAGCCATTCTTATGTATATTTAGATTGATTTATTTTTATGACATTGAACCTTGGGACTGAATTGGGAATTGAATGCATATTGCTGGGCTTGGCCTTCATCCACTGAGCCTTCTCACTTGGCCCTTGATTACTTCTTTACTTTCTCTCAGGAGTGTTTTATTGTATAGTGGTCTTGAGTATATTTTGCTGGATTCATTCTCTGGTACCGTTATGTCATTATTTGTGGGTTATAGATTTGTAAATATTCTAACTAAAAATTTATTTCGAACTTTAAAATCAACATTTGTGGGACTCGGGGCTTGTGTAACTAAGGAGTGGAGTGCTTGCCTATACACCAAGGCCTGGATTTGCTCTCCAGTTCTGCTAAACAAACAAAGAGAAGCTTGCAGTACTATCCTGGTTTTGTGGGTAGACAAAGAGCTGAAAACTTTGAGTCACTCAAGGTCCACACTCATGCCTGAGCTCAAACAAGGAGACATCTGCCTTATGTATCAGCTCTCATTCTGGGAATTGTATCTTTTTAAGGTCGTTTTTGTGCTACATTTTTCATATTTTTTGAGGGTTTTTTGGGGGGTGTAGAGAAGAGTGGTTTTGCCATTCAATAACCCCCTTATAGTATTTGTGAAGTTGTAATATGCCTTATGGAGAAAATGTGTGGGAAGCTTCATTTGGGCACGAATTACAGTGCCACTGGTCATGGGCTTAATACTAACTAATCAATAATACATAATCAAGGAGATGTTTTTAAGCATAAATACAAATAAAACAAGATTCTTTGTTGATCATTTGGAGAAAATATGATTAGAGGTTAACAGAAACCTAAATTTTTCTTTCCTATAAGAACAATGGCTTAGTATTTGCTAATTCATTGTTTGCAGAGGGTTCATAGAATCACACAGAGGCCAGCCTGAGCAACATGAGATGCCCCGTCTTGAAAATAAATAATGAATTAATTACTTAAAAACTAAATCAAAACAAAGAAATACAATTAGATTTTTCATAACTGTAAATTAGTTTATTAAAATTATTTAGCATAAGAGATTACATTTGAAAGTTATCAATGAACAGCTACAATTTCAGAAAAAAATTAAATGTAACTATTCCTTTATTTGTTGGTTTTATATCATAATTTTGCAACATGATATAAGGCTTAAAAGATAAAATTTATAAATTTAAATGGAAGTCAAACTTTGTAATACATCATTATTGTGGGGCCAATTTAAAAAATGTAAACATCCCCCCAAAAAACCACCAACAAAACCCTCATCTCAATGTGTTGAATGGTTGACCTGGGACCAGTTAACTACAATTTCTGAGGAGCAATTTCATTTTTAATTGTTTTAATGATCATATAACAAATATTATTTTTATGGAGATACACAGTCCTATGAGTTTTAGCACATGGCAGATTTGTGTGACCACCATAGAAGGAGAGGGCTAAGTAGTTCAAGCATTCACTACCCCTTTGTGCTGCCACATTGCATCCACCCTAGCAAGCACCATAACACTCTCATTCTTTATCACTGTGAGTGTTAGTTTCTTTTCTATTGCTGTGACAAGATATCCTGACAAAAACAACTTTTCTCCACTTTTATTCAGTCCCAGATACCCTGCCCAGGGCAATGGTGCCAGCCGCAGTGGGTGAGTCTTCCACGTCAGTCAAGATAATCCTTCACAGGCATTCCCAGGGGCCCATCTCCCAGGTGATTCTAGATTGTGCCAAGTTCACAAGGAATACTAATCATTGCACCGTGCTTTTGTCCTTTGGAGAAGTCAGAGCAGTGCAGCAGGACAAAGTGCAAGGTTTTCCATAGTCTGGACTTTGCCCATTGTTCTGTGAAGTGCTTGATTTTAGCTTAATCCATTCATCTTTCAAAACTCACATCAAGTGCTCCTGTTTGGAAAGCATCTTCTGCTCACTGCGTTGGGTTAATGTGGCTGCTGTTTCCAGGCCCCTGGTGTCCTGGGTGTTCCTCTAGTCTTGTGCTTTTTCATACATGTCATACGGTAATCTCCTAGCTAGACTACATGCATTTTAGGGGCAGAGATCACACCCATTCAAATTTGCTTCTTCATTGCCTATATATGTATA
>NW_008360304.1:961514-987513 GCF_000622305.1 Nannospalax galili | reverse complement strand
TATATAGAATCAGCAATTGTTTACTAAATATTGATTAAATGGATAAGTAATTAAGAGAGACAGTAAGTAGGGTGACACTGATGCTCCCAACCAGATCTCTGACCTCAGCTTTTATCAGAGTTCTGCTTTTGCTTGGTTTTGATTTGGAGGAAGAGTTCTAGTGCTTGAAAAAGTAAGTTTGAGAACCAATGCCTTAGAAAGCTGAAGCAAATCAGTCCCTGCCCATCATGCTGTGCCTGATCCCTAGATGCCTTTCCTCTGGGGTCTTCTTTAATTCCATCATTTTCTTTGGTATGTGGTCCTATTCGCTGTTAGAATCCACTCTTGCCCGGCTTTCTTGAATTCCTGTCATGTTCTGGAAATTTCCATCAGTGGTGGCTCTTAGAAGGTTTGTTGTGGGAATGTTCTTCAGCAGGGTTCCAAAACTCCTCCATTGAACATTAACCCTTCCTGTCAGAGCACTTAGTAGTAAAAATCTTAGCTGTAGTTATTAACAATGATTTATTATATCTGTACTGTTCATGTTCACTTATATTGTTCATTCCCATTCTGAGTGGGAAGGGATTTAAAGGAAGGTGACAAGGGAGTAGGAGAACCGACTAAGGAGCAGCTGCTGGGGGAGGACAGCAGCTTCCCTGGGTGTCAGTGGGAGGCAAGGCAGAAATTCCTTCCAGGAAGGGCCCCTCTTAACAGGAGATCCTGGAGTAGAACAGAGAGATGACATGCTGACCAGATGAAGATGCAGCACCGCTGGTGTGGGTGAATGGTAGGAGAGGTGAAGGCCAGTGCAAGGGTAGAGGTCGGTAGGTGGATGGTCACGTGGCTGCTTAGGCCCATCAGCTCTCAGCTCTCTGGACAAATGCAGTGCTTTGTCATGGCTCCAAGAGAGACTACACTTGTGGATCAAAAGTACCTCGGGACGCTTTCAGGGAAGCTGAGTCTCAGTGACAGGGAGAGTCCTGCTTGACTAGAGAACAGAATAAACAAAGGTCAGATGGAACAGATAGAGGAGTGGGCTACCATGCTGGAGAGAGATGATGGGATCCTTGGTTGGAATGTGAAAGCCTTGTGTTGAAAACACAGGGACATGAAACTGAGTGGAACCTGGAGCCACAGTCTTGTTTGATCCCAGGGAGAAAACCTATCTGGAACAGCTACTGTGGAAGGTGGGCCTGGGACTTAACCAGGAATGAAAGAAAAGCTCCTTTACACTTGGTTGGGCACAGCTGGTGTATGATTTAGAGTGTATTTACTTATTTATTATCTATGTATCTATGTATCTATCTATCATCTATCTATCTATCTATCTATCTATCTATCTATCATCTATCTATCTATCAATCATCTATCTATCTATCTATCTATCTATCAATCAATCATCTATCTATCATCTATTTATTTATTTGGATAAAGTCTCATGTAGCCTAGGCTAACTTTGAATGCACTATGTAGTCTACCCTGATCTCCTGATCCTCTTTCCTCCACCTCACAAGTACTGACATTTTAGGTATGAGTGATTGCACCCAGTTTCAAATATATTTGATCATAGTCAATGCACACTTTCTTTAGCAAAGTATTATCAGCAGATCTCTGTGGTGACAAAGTCTGAGGTAAGACTCTGCTGACAGAGAGGGTGGAAGCCAGTGTATGGTGAGTCTTTGGTGAGACTATCAGCATGGATCAGCACTGGACAGCTGATCAAGAAACTATTCAAAAGGTGAGCACTGTTGATGAAGAGAGTAAGTATGAGGTTCCCAGGATGCTGTAACAAAAACCCAAGCTGTGTGTCTTTGAACAACCCAGACACTTCTGGATGCTAGACTTTGAGGTCAAGGTGTCCATGCCCCACTGAAGCTCTGCTGAATTCTTCCTTGCCTTTTCCTACCTTCTGGTGTGGTCCTCAATCCTTGTTTCCAGCTTGTAGCTACGTCACTCTAGTATCTACTCTTTTTAATATGACCTAAAATTTGGGAAGAATAATTGTCCTCTTTTGTTCATTTGCTGACTTAAGCTGTCTGTTTTTGCTATTGTTTGTTTTTGTTTATGAGACAGGGTCCTGCTAGAGCCCAGGCTGGCCTTACATTCATTATTCTCCTGCCTCAGTCTCTCAAGTGCTGGCATTGCAGATGTGTGCCACCATGCTTGGTACTGGATTAAATTTCCTTCCTTCTTTCCTTCCTTCCTTCCTTCCTTCCTTCCTTCCTTCCTTCCTTCCTTCCTTCCCTCCCTCCCTCCCTCCCTCCTTTCCTCCCTCCCTCCCTCCCTCCCTCCCTCCTTCCTTCCTTCCTTCCTTCCTTCCTTCCTTCCTTCTTCTTCCTTCTTTCTTCCTTTGCAATATAGGGATGCACATAGTGAGCCCTGTATGAGACAAATGTTCTGCCACTGACCTATATCCCTAACCCCTGGCTTAAGTTTCTTTTTAAATTGAGGGGGGGGGATGTGTGTGCGTGTGTGTGTGTGTGTGTGTGTTTATTTGGTGAATGTACTTGTGAGTATATTGGGTGTACATGTACATGATGTACATGTATGTGTGTGTACGTATATGTGGAGACCAAAAGACAGCCTCTGGTGTTATTCCTCAGGAGCCATCCATCTTGTTTTATTAGTTCTTTTTTGTAATTATTTAGTTATTTTTTGTCTGACTTTATTGGGGTGTGTGTGTATGTGTGTGTGTGTGTGTGTGTGTGTGTGTGTGTGTATGCATGATGTGTGTTTGTGAGTGTGGGCATGCTCATGGAGGTCAGAGAACAACTTGTAGGAGTCAGTGCTCTCTTTCTACCGTGGGGTCTGGGGAGTGGACTCAGGTCACAGGCTTGCATGGCAAGGCAAGCACTTTTACCCACGGAGCCATTTCGCTGGCCTCTACCTTGTTTTCTGATACAGGATCTCTCATTGGCCTGGAGCTTGCCAAGTAGGTTAAGCTGGTTCGTTCCAAACCCCAGGCCTCTACCTGCTTCTGCTTCCCCAGCACTGAGATTACAAGTATGTACTGCCATGCTTGGTTTATTAAATGTGGGTTCTGGAGATCAAACTCAAGGCCTCATTTTACTGACTGAGCCATGTCTCAAACTCCCTGACTTAAGTTTTTAGATATAATTTTCACTGGACTTGGTGGTATACGCCTTTAGTCTCAGCACTTGGGAGGCAGAGGCAGGCAGATTCCTGTGAGTTCAAGGTCAGCCTGGTCTACATAGTGAGTTCCAGGCCAGCTGGGGCTACAAGAAACCCTGTCTCAAAAAAACCAAAGGAAAAAAAAAGATAATTTTCATTAATTCACCCCAGATATTCAAAATACTGCAGATAAGCTGTGATGCTACTTCTTCCTGGCAATGCTCTTCCTGTAGCCCTCTGCCTGTCCTTTCATGACCTGTAGACCCTTTGCCCAGTACCTTCCCGTCACCATCAACCAGGAAGTTTCTTTTTCCCCTCACCCTTACTAGAAACCCTAATTCAAGAACAAGTCTTCATTCTGTTTATTCCTCATTTTGGTAGAGACTATACTCTAAGAAGTCCCTGAGGAAAAAGGTAAATTGAAGATGCCTTCTTTGAGGCCTTTCCTGTAAAAACATGTCTGTAATTCACTCTTGATTGATTGATGGAGGAGGGTGGTGACCATTATCTCCCAGCTTGATATGTGGCTGTTGGGAGTCTAAGGGCATTCTGTTTAGCTCTTATTGAGTTCACTGTCTAGCCTCAGCTTGTGTTCAGTCTAATGATTCAGCTTTGGAAGGAATTCTTTGACCTGCTGTTACATGTTTAAATTTTAGCCTTTCCATTTGGATTCTTTCTTTTGTGATATTTAAAATACATTTTATTGAAAGCACTTTCTTACTTGACTTAAATAAAAGTGATTTGCGTTCTTACTCTGAAGAAGCTCTTGAATCAGAACTTAAGTGCTTCTTGCCCTACAGGTTTCTGTTGTCTGCTGGTGTCCTGTCCTCCTCCCTTGGAAGTCCCCCTGGCAACTTTAATGATTTGATTCTTTTTTTTTTTCTTTTTCTTTTTTCCCCCATTTATCTTTCTATATTTGTTTATTGATTGGTTGGTTGGTTGTTTGGCTGGTTGTGTATATGTATGTAGGTGCATGGATGTTGAGATCAGAGAACAGCTTGCAGAAGGTGATTCTCTCCTTCCACCATGTGAACCCCAGGGATTGAACTTGTGTAGTCAGGCTTGGTGGCAAATGTCTTTACCCACTTAACCATTTCTCCAGCCCCTAAGGGTTTGATTCTTTTTTTTTTTAAATTTTTACAAAAACTTTGAGAATTTCATACATGCATATAAGGTGTTTTGATCAAATCCATGCCCACTCCCTCCCCTCCAACATTCCCACCTCTGAAGAGGTAACCCTAAAATCTTTTAAGGACTAGATACAAGCTCCCAAATACTTTTGACATTTTTGGCCTTTGAACAGAGTATGTTGCTAAGAGGCCCAAGGACATTTTGACTTTTAGCCAAGAAACTGGCTACATTTCTTTGGGGCCTTTTTACCCTAACTGCCTAGCCAATTGCTACCTCCTATTCTTATCATACCATCCTCTGAAGGGTTACCTAAATTGCCAATAGGGAATAGGGATGCCGACTGCTCTGGCTTCTTCCATGCTGAACAGGGACGCAGGATGAGGCAGTTGGAGTACCCCTTCAGTGGGTCTATCCAAAAGATTCCCAAATTGCATAACTCTTGTCTCTAAGGGGAGAAGAAAGTTCTTGACTCATGAATGGGAAATGTGAAGGAGAAGTAAAAGCAAGAGCAATTAGCATTACAAGTTCTAGACAGGGAACTAGAAAAAAGTCAGAACAGGGCAATTTTCAATGTTCATATCAGAGTCCATTGGAGTTTCTTGACAAGGGCTTCCAAAAGCATCCCTCTATTGGGTTCCTCCTCATTTTTCTTTTGTCTTCCAAGGCTGCACTAGTTGGCTGGGAAGAGTGGCTGGATACTCAGGTGAGGGTCCAGTGATCCTGCTTGGCACTCCTTTAATGAATGAGCACAACCATCAACAAGCCCAATTGTGGCTATGTTTAGTGATCAGGCTCAGCCAAGTCGTGGTGATGGCAGTTATTTCATGCAGAAGGGACTGCTGTATAGCATCATCTTATTAAAAGAATCTGGAATTTAAAAGAATTTGGTGCTAGGAGCCACATATGAGGGAGAATATATGTCGTTTGTTTTTCTGAGTCTGTGTTACTTCACTTAGTATAACAGTTTCTAGATCCATCCATTTACCTGCAAATTTCGCTATGATTCTTATAAAAAGTTTAAGCATTTTCAATTTTCCACTCACCCAAGAGATACTCTTATGAATATGAAGTTTGTGCCTTTTCTTTTAAAAATTATTTTTGATTTATTATTTTTATTTTATGTGTATGAGTATATTGCCTGCATGTATGTAAGTGCCCACAGAGGACAGAGAGGGAGTCAGATCTCCTGGAATTGAAGTTACAGACAGTTGTTATTTGCCATATGGATGCTGAGATTCGAACCCACATCTTCTGCAAGAACAGCTAGTGCTCTTAACAGCTGAGCCATCTCTCCAGTCCCAATTTTGTGGTTTTACTAATCTAATCACCTTTATTCTCCCTTCCCCAATATGAATGTGATTTTGTGCTTTTTACTCTGGGAACAATGGGCAGTGTAGATGTTGTGGATTGCTATTATATTATTTATCATCTGCATCTAAAGCTGAAAGACTTTATCTGCAATTCTTTCAACAAATTCAATCTGTACAGAGATTCCATACCTTTATCACAGTCTGTGTGGGGGCCTCTAAAGGATTGAACACAAAATCCACAAGTGCTGTAATTGTTTTCTTTGGAGGTGATGCCTACCAAACACTTGGCCTGTACTTCAGATTCTTTTATGTAATTTCTATCTCTGCTGAAACTCTTCCTATTCATGCACGCTGACCACTTTTTCTAACAAATTAGTCAGCTATTTTGAAGCCCGTGTTTGACACATGTAGTATGTGCTTCACCTACTTGGTAAAAAGTTGGTAACTTTATCATGGTTTGGGTTTTTACCTTGCTCTTACTGTATCTTGTGATTTTTGACTGAATGGTAGACATAGTGTAGAAGAGTGGTACGCACCTGGGTCTCAGCACTTCTTAGTAAGCATCCAAGCTGCTCTTCCTCTTGGCAACCAAGCTGTCCATGTCTGTATCTGGACTTGGATGGGAGTTCTCTAACTCTCCCTAATTGACTGCAGACCTCTTCTTGGTAAAAGTGTAGGACACTGGACCCCAAACACTTTCTCACTTGTGTACAACAGCCAAGGAATTTTTGCTTCTACCATGCATGCCTGGGCAGCAATGGGTCTGTGTGTCTGGGCAGACCCCTTTCTACTGCTCTCACAAAAACAAATGGATCTTTTTCCTGCTTCTTCCCCACAATTGTGGGCACAGGGTTTGCTGCCTCTATCCTAGTGACTTTTGTTCCTCAGCAGGGTAAAATATAAAGGAGGGGAGTGTGCTCTCCACCAGCAGTTAGTCACATCCCATTTGACCCAGGGAACATTCTCTTGCCTTCTGACCTGTCCTCTGCTTATCAGGCCCATGGGAATGAATTTGCAAGTAAATGCATACACTCCTTGCCCTGGGAAGGGCTGGTACCTCTTTGAAACCCAGTTTTCTTGACTTTGGATGACTTCAGTTCTCTGATGGATTGAACAAAAGTTTCCTTTCTCATTATCTGGGAGGAGGCAGCTCTTCCCAGATATAGAGCCCTTCTCCTTTGTAACCCAGCCTCCTTCCTCTTCTTTGAAAAACTTCAGGATCTTCTCTAAATGGTAGTGTGCTCCAGTTTCAACGTAATTTTTCATACTGTCGGTTTGTTTTCATTTATGGGAGACATTTTTTTTCACCTGCATTTTTTTCCTAAGTCTGTTCTTCCTAAAATCCTAGATCACCCAAAATAACATATTGGATGCAAATGCTATGTAATTAGTTGCTCTACTATTTAGGGAATAATTTGTTAATAATTAGTTGTTTACTTGTTTAGGAAATAATGACAAGAAAAAATGTACATGTTCGGTACAAATACAACTTTTTCTTTAGACTATTTTGATTGAATATGAGGCTGGTTGAGTCTAAGAATGCAGAATCTATGGACATAGAAGGCTACCTTTGTGTGTGTGTGTGTGTGTGTGTGTGTGTGTGTGTGTGTATGTGGTGTGATATGTTAGCCATTTTAACCATTATTGCTATACAATTCAGTGGCACTATCACCAGCCCCACCAGAAACTCTCATCAATTAATAATAATAATGTTCCATTCTTTTTCCACATCCTGATAACTTTCCTAATGTAGTTTATGTCTCTGCAAATTTTCCTATTCTAGGTATTTCCTATAAGTGGAATCATGTCTGGTTTATGCCACTTATAGTATTTGCAAGGGTTCATTGTATTGTAATATATTACAAAATTTCAAAAATTATTAACAGTCCATAGTATTCTATGATTGTGTGTGTGTGTGTGTGTGTGTGTGAGAGAGAGAGAGAGAGAGAGAGAGAGAGAGAGAGAGAGAAAGCGAAAGCAGGAGAGATGTTTTGTACACACCCATTAATGGACTTTGGGGTTGTTCCCATCTTTTGTACTTAATGTTGCTATAAACATTCACATACAAATAAGTGTTTTTCAGTTTTGCTATGAATCAACCTAGGACTGGAATTGCTGGATCAACTGGTAATTTTGTTTAGCTCTTTGAGGAATTGTAAAACTGTTTTCTTCGTAGCAGTACTGTGCTACATTCAGTGTACTAGGGTTCCAATTTTTCCACATCCTTACCACCAACTAGCGTTTTCATGATTACCGTCATCCAGGAAGTGTGAAAATGGCTTTTTATCAGGATTTTGAGTTGCAGTTCAAGAATGATAAGTAACATTATATACTTTTCCATATGCCCATTGCTTATTTGTATAACGTTTTGGAGACATGTACTTGCATAGGCAAGTACTTTGTACATTTTTAAGTTTGTTTTACCTTGCAGTTATTTTTGAGTTACAGGAGTTGTTTTTAAAGATTTTACCTATTAAGCTTTTATCAGGTGAATGATGTGCAAATGCCTTCTTTCATTCTGTGTATTGTCTTTGATGCACAAAGGGTTTGAATTTTAGTGAAGTAAAGCTTATCAATTTTTATTATAATTATCTGTGTTTGATATCTCATATAAGAAATCATCATCAAATTCAATAACAAATTCCCCTATGTTTTCTTCTGAGAGTTTTATAGTTTTAGGTCTTATCGTTGGTTGGGTCTTTGATCTGATATTTATTTATTTATTTTGAGACAGAGTGTCACTGTAGAGTCCAGGTTGGTCTCACACTTGAGATTCCCTTGCTTTAACACCCCCCTCCCCCCAGTGCTGGGATTATAGGTACACCCCCTTCCATCTCTAAGTTAGCTTTTATATATGGTTAGCAGATCTAAGAATGATTTCTTTAGAGAGATGGAGAGAAACAGAAGGTAAAACTCCTTCCATGGTGTTTATGGTTTGGCTCTGAGCTGCAGGCCTTCCTTTGCTTCTGACCAAGCTGCTTAGGACATGTTTAAGTCTTCACTTCCAGCCCATGTAGAGCCCACAGATCAATGAGAACAGTAAACCACCACCACCATCACCACCACCACTCTCCACAGGTGCTGAAAACTGCACTGGAAGGTGGCCCATGCCAACATTACAGCTCTAGTTGGATGTTAGTCAGGCTAAGGATGCCACACTCACACAGCTGCTGTATCAGCAGTGTTGTCAAGGCCTCTGTAGTCATTAGTGTCATGTGAGTATAGTGAAATGCCTGCAGTAATTAAGCTGAAAAGAACAAAGTTTTCCTTGGCTGCTGGTTCTGGAGGTTTCAGTCCTTGATCTTTGGGCCTTTCATAGGAGGGCTAGACGGCAATGTGGCAATTGTGGGGCACATGTGGTACAGCAAAACTGCTACGGGAGCCGGGAAGCAAAAGAGAAGATGGGCCACCACCCCATAATCCCTTTCTAAGACATACCTTCAATAACCTAAGAACCTCCCACATGACCCCACTGCCTAAATGTCTCACCAACCTCCCAATAGTACCACCGTCAGTCCAGAACCTTAAACATGGATCTTTGTGTGTAGGGGGGAGCACTCAATATCCAAGCCATGTCACTGTTGGACTGAATTCCAGGTGCTGTTGCTAGCTGTGCCTGATTAGTTTTCAGAGTTCCTACATCCTTGATCTTGTCAGTCTTGCCTGGCTTGTGTTTGTTGGTGGAAAAGCCACTTTCTGCTTCTTGCTTTGGCATCTGTGACATTGTTCCTCTATTAATTCTGTAAATTGCTGCTGTCATACTTTAATTTCCTAGAGTTTTATCCTTTTGCCTAAATGTTCCATTGTAACCTTTCTTATTTCATGAAAATGATCCTCCATAATCTCTTTGAGGATATTAACTATAGCAGGTTATTTGGCAAGAGGAATTTTTTTCTGTTCCTTGAATTATTTTTCCTCTGATTTCTTTCTCTATTTTTAAAGTTGCTTCATCTTTTCTTTTAAAAGCATTCCTCAAAGATCCAGTTGATAACTAACGTTAAAGAGTAGTATAGGAAAATATTGGTGTGGGGGGCTGAAATGGACAGATTTCCCTGCAGAGAAATTGGTGGGATCCTGGTGTCTCACTGAGGTTGGGCCTCAAACTGTTCAGGATATAGACATTCACTAACCCCCACTTTCAGGGCTACTCAGAGAATGTGCTACTGCCTCCTTCTGAAGAGAGCAATCTCCTGCCTTGTGACCAGGTTCTTGCTGCTCCTCACAGAATCCCACCTAGCTCTCCTCTAGCATTGTGCTAAGGTGCAGGGATGGGTGGGTAGTTCATTATTTCTTGTTAGGGGTGACTGACATTTTTTGTTTGGAAAATAAAGTATGAAGAATTGAGAGTGACAGAATATGTGTCATAGAAGGCTCCTAATCCTGGGTGGTCAACAAGGACTAGATGCAAGTGAACTGACGGTGATCACATCTTCTTTTTTATTCTATTATTGGGAATTTTGTAATGAATATTATTATTATTTCCATTCCTCCCAGTCCCTTCTAACCTCCCATACCCCCGACTCCCTCTCAATTTCTTGCCCTCTTTTTTGATTATTATTATACATACATACATGCATTTATAAACATATATAATGCACTGAGTCCATTTAGTGTGCTTTATATATATATATATATAAAACTCATTGAGTCCATGTAACACTATTCATGTGTACCTGTATTTAGGGCTGCCCACTTGAGATTAGATAAGCTCTTAGGGAGCTAGTCCCTGGAGAAAACTGATTCTTCCTCCCTCAGCTTCCATTGATTACATGTTCCTCTTCATCTTGGGGTAGAACCCTGTGAAATTTTCCCCATCCACTTTGGCATGTCAACTGGTTTTACCATTACATAGATCTTGTTAACAAACTTACTCTCTCAGGAGAGTTAGTTTAAGGATTGATTGTACAAGTAACTGAGTAATTTTTATAGTGGTAGGGACTGAACCCAGGGATTTGCACATGGTAGGCAGTGCTCTACCACTGAGCTGCATCTCTGACCCATGAGTAAAAGGTGTTTCAGTTCCTACTACACAGCAAATAAACTAGGTGAAGATGAGGCTATCAAATCTGGGTGGCAATTCAGTGAACATTGCCTTGGCTAAATATCCCTTAAAATGAACCTTGGTTCTGTTCAAGGAATGTCTGTGCTGGCATTGGTGAAAAAAGAATGTATGAATTGATCTGCGGTACCCTGGAAGCTCAGAGTTTGTGGTGAAAGGTTGAGGTGTGGGTCCACCCACAATTTCAGGATGGTTTGGAGCTTTTTAGCAGAAGAGCCTTGGGATGGCCCCAGGAGGGCCAGTGGCTATCACCAGCAGTGGTCAGACCAGCTTGCCTAGCTGGCCAGGGTTGATTGTGTGTGTCTGTCTCCACCTTTGTGACCATGGTATTCTAGCTTGATGTGGCTGAGGTGGGTATTCGCACCCTCTCCCCACTCTGTGTCTTGTCATGGGGGGCAAGAGCTTGCCCTAGGTGGTAGATGGACCCTCATTGATCTCTGAAGGATGGAGGTAGGGGACAGGCTTGTTTTCTTCGCTGGCCTTGCTTCTCCCTTTCACTCACCCTCCACAACCAATTGGCCAGCAAGTCTGGCAGCTCTCTGCCTTCGGGACACACCCACACTCCAGATGCCACTCACTGCCTCCATTGCCATCCTCTAGGCCAGGACGTCAACTTCAGTCACCTGTGGAGCTGTCACACCTCATTCATCTAGTTTTCTATCCACATATGAGTTTAATGATCCTGCCTAAAGTCAGACTCTGTCACTCATTTGCTCAGAACTCTGCAAAGGGCCTTCGACACTGGTGAACACCAATGTCCACACCTTGGTTTCCCAGGTATACACCTGACCTCTGCTCTATGGCCGCCTTTGTGCTGCAAAGACCTCACTGCCCTCCGGCCATCATTCAAACATGCTCCTGCCTCAGCACCCTCCTTCCACTGGAAGTGTTCCCCAAGGCATTCCTCCCTCATCCTTCACCTCCATCAAATACCTCCTTCTGGGTCCTCCTCTGGTGGGCATGCACACACACCTTACCTGAGCCTCACCTGGGTCCCTCTAGCTCCTCCAATCACTTTTTGCTTTGAGTTTCCACAGAGCCCTCAGAACCATGTGCTGTGGAGTTTTTGTATTTGCCTTTTCTGAGTTCCTCAGAACATGTTCACTATAGAGCAGGAATTTTGTGTCTTTTGCTAGCTGCTGCTTCCCTGATAGAGGGAGTACCTCAGTATAGGAGCAGGAGAGAGTGGTCTAGGACCCTAGAACTAAAGGAATGTGAACCTGAGGAGGGTAGAGCCAGCGCAAAGCATTCAGTGTGGGGAGAGCCTCCTCAGTGCCCAGGGCGGCCTGCTCATGCACCTCATTTTTACCCACACACTTGAGAGCATGGTGCCCTGCCCAGCCCCAAACTACTGATGCTCTGCTGACAGCTTGATGCTGTGTAGGGTTGGTTGATCGCAGGTGGGAAACAGAGCAGCCAAGAGGTGAGGGAAGGGGAAGGGTGAGTGACAGAGTTAAATCCTGCTTGCCCTTTGTGTGCCACCCTGGAAGGGGCACCCTGTGCCTCCTGACAGCTCTATGACATGGGCATGGCCAGCATCATTGTGTGTACCAACTGATCAGAGAAAGGAGGCACAAGGTGGATCCCAGAGTCACAGAACCTATGGGTGCAGAAAGCAAAACTCCAGGCCCTTTCTGGCACCCCCTGTGCTAAAGGTAGGATTTGAGCCAACTCTAGCTTGTGTCATTGGCAGTTGCTGTGGGTTTGAGACATAGGCTGCACACTCCTCATTAGGGAACAGGTGGTGAAGAGGTCATCTCTCCCATGGCTTACCCCCAAATTGAAATCAATATAAAAACAGGCTCCCAAGAGACAGAGTGAAACCCCAGCAGGCATCTATTGACACAAAGCATGATGCAGACCTCATTCCAGGCCCTTATTGCTCACACTCTCAGAAGAGTGGGCAGAGCTACCCCTACTGTTGAGGAAACTGAGGCTTAGAGGCATTGGGTTACATGCCTAAGACCCAAATGCAAGGTGGAGCCAGTCTTGGCTTCGATCTGCCTGGTTTCAAAATCTTGTTCTTCCTGCTGCCCTTATAGCAACAGGGTGGCTTCCAGGTCAAGGCCTTGTGTCTGTAGAATGCATCACCTCTCACCTGCTTAGCAGCATTCAAGAAACACAAAAGACTAACTTTCCCTCACCCAGCAGTGATCAGCCGCCAGTAGTTCCTTGGCTAAGGTCAGGGTCTCCTGCCCATTCCCCCAGTTTTATGCTGTTTTTTGTCTGATAGAGTATGCATGGGTCTTGTGCATGCTGATACCATTGCTGTAAGTTCATGTGAGCAAGTTCCCAGAAGCCTGGAAAACTGGGTTTCCTTGTGGTCATCCACCACCCTGAGCTCTTACAGTCTTCCCACCCTCTCTTCCATAATGGTCCCTGAGCCCTAGGTGGGTGAGGTTTAATATAGGAATCCTATCCAGGGACACACAAACTTGACTCGATAGACCTTAACATTTAAGAATGCATGGGGGAGGCAGCTATGAGGGATGCAGTTAGAGGAGGGGGGTCTAAATGTGATTAAGATGCATTGTATGAAATGCACAAAATTCAATAAAAATATGTATTGAAAAAAGAGAAAGAAACACAAAAGAGAAGGGTGTTTCTGGGGTTCCTAATACCAGAGTGCCCTCAGGCCTGAGTGGGGCCATAATTATTTTCAGTAGGAAATGTGGATCTCCCTGGCTCATCAGGTTTGGTGGCTCTTCTTCTTCCTTCTCCGCATTTCTTATGGATTCTCTTTGTATTTGATGTACCAAATGGAAATGCCCCTTAAAAAAGATTTACCATTACCCCAGGGGATTGGGAAGACAGAGTTAAAAGACATTTTCTATGTAGAGACCTCTGTGTTACAACATTCAAGGACCAAGGGAACTGAGGTCTCACTAAGTTGAACAGGCAGGGCTGGAGTTTGGGGTGTGTGAGAAAGTTGGAATGATGAACAGAGTTTTGGGGAACAGGGATCTAGAACAATAGGGGTGGCAGCCCAGGAATCTTGGTGAAGACTCAGGGCACTTCCTGGCGGTTGGCTGGCATGTCTGTGCAGGGCTTGACTCTAGGCCTGGCAAAGGTCATTGGCTGCAAGCTGAGACAGGGATGATGGTGTTATGAGCTATGCCCAGTTGGCAGATGTTGGAGCTCTGCCTTCACCACAGTGGAGGCACCTTCCTGCACACCATATGTGTTCAGTTGAGACCCTAGAAAGGCCATGCCTTAGGAGAAAGGCCACAACCCAGAATGAAGGACACACCCTACGATTAAGTTCAGAACCCAAACAGATCCACCCTAACAAACAGTAAAACCACACCTGATGGGAAGGAAAGATTGTTGCCAGAACAATCCTTAACAGCCTTTAATAAAAGATGACATTGTCTACAGTCCATACAAAACATCACCCACAATGCAGAGCACACAGAAGATTACAGACTTACGAAAATGGGATCTGCGACCATACGCAGGTAAAACAGCACATCATAGGAACAGGCTTCAAGACAATCCAGGCATTGGAATAAGTATATGGAAATTAAAGAATAAAAACTTAAAGATACATATATACATGTTTAAATATGGAAATAAGTAAATAAATCAATAGATAAAATAGCACAAAGGGCGGAGGTAAGATTTCACTCTAAGATTCTTCCTCATTTTTAAGGCAGTACAATATTAATTCTAAATAGATGCATATTGTAAACCCTACAATAACCACTTAAAAAAACTGCAATTGAGGAACTAAAATGGAATTTCTTTTTGTTTGTTTTGTTTTTGAGACAGGGTCTCACTAGGTAGGCCTGGCTGATCTGGAACTCACTATGTAGACCAGGCTGGCCTCAAACTCAAGAGATCCACTTGCTTCTGCCTCCCTAATGCTGAGATTCAAGGTGTGTGTCACCGTGCCCTGCCCAAAATGTAATCTTAAAAAGCATTTGTGGGCTTACAATAAGGCAGGAAAGGAAGAGCCAGAGAATAAAACTAAATGAACAAACTGTAAATCGCATAAGATAGTAGCTCAAAACCTAATCATGTAAACACATTAAATAGAAAATCTGGATATAAAGAGGAATATTCAAATATACACACTCTAGAAAATAGGTGTTTTAACAGTGCCTGGTGGGCAGGAAAAGGAGGGAACGGTGGATGCTGAAAGTTGTGAGCACGGGCATCTGGCATGGCTATTTTACTGTAAGACAAAGTGAACTTCAGGAAAAGGAGAACCCCAGAGGAGGTAACATTTAACAGGAAATACACTGATTCTAGCCCACATGTTTCAAAGTATAACTTTAAAAGACTTGAAAGAAACCTGGCCATATTAAAGAGGGGCATAGAGAAAGAAATAGTCATTGTTAGAGGTTTACGATGGTTCTCGTTAAGTGGCAGAGCAATTGGGCTCTAACTGGCATTTATGAAGAGCACCACAATGAAAGGAAGGTTTTGTCTTTTCAAGTTTACGTGAAACATTCATCAAAAGGGTACATATTTTATGCTAAAATAAATTTCACAATTCATAAGGCTTATTTTACAGAATATGTTCTTTGACTACAATGGAATTAAATGAGAAACCAGTAACAATAATATACCTCGAAAAATCCCTAAGTATTTGGAAATCAGTGAACTTCTAAATAAAGGTACAAGAGAGTATGAAATATTCAAGTCAAGTGATAACGAAACTATGCATATGAAAACATATGAGATAAAGCTAAAACATTGCTTAGAAAGGGAAGGAGAGCTTGAATCCATAAACCTTTAGCAAGGCTGGTCAAGATAAAGAGGGAAATAAAAGCGATCAGTAACAATCGCCAAAGACGAGCTGTCATTAGGGATTCGACATCCATTTAAAGACGATTAAGGCAGTGTTACAATATGGGCACTCTATGTCAACATACTTGATGAAATGCATTTACATGAAATGTCTAAGCTTAATTGTAAAAATGCAACTCAGACAGTGTCGACCCTTCTTCCCATGCTGCACTGCGGCCTTTTTTCTTTCTATCCACAGACATTCTGGAGCTGAGTTATCTCCTGAAAATGGCACAAAAATGGCATCAAGAAACCCCAATCACAAAGATAGGAATTTCTTAATCCGGTCAACGCCAAGTTCCTGAGGAACATGCGTTTTTCCACAAAGCACAAGAAGGGCTTGGAAAAGAAGCAGACAAACAATGCAAAAGCAGTGGGTGCAGAGCCCAGGCCACCAGGACCCTTGAGAAGCCTAGGGGAGGTTTGGCCCAAGAGGCAGAAGAGCGCTACTAGCAAGTTCTGCCCACTTGCCTTCATCAGCTGCTCCAAGCTTGGGAAGCGGACTCCTGCCTACATGGCCAAGGGTCACGGGCTCTGCCAATCGAAGGCCCAAGCCCAAATCAAAGTTGGGGCTGCAGCTCTGGCTCAGGCCCAGGCTTCAGTTCCTGCACTGGCTCCACCTCCAGTTTAGGCTCCCAAAGGTGCCCTAAAGAAGGGCCCCTAGTAAAGGTGGACCTAGTGAAGACAGATGCGTGATTCCTCCCAACCCCCACTGTGTATGGCTGGTTCCCTGTGCTGAGGTTACCAATAAACTTGAGGCAGGATCTGTTTTTGTAAAAATTTGTGACTCAAACATCTAAGTGTTATGTTAGTAGCATTAAAATTTAGTTTTTCTATATGAAACATTATATCTTAAAATGAAGTGGAGATCTTTTTTAAAGGTTAAAACCTCATTCAATTTTATGTTTTACAGAGCTTATACTGAGTTCAATATTGTATAACTGTATTAATTCAAAGGGTTTATACTGAGTTCAATATTGTATAACTGTATTAATTCAACTGTGGACCTAGAAATTTACAGCCCCTTTTGAAAGAGATGTATCTTTTCTCTGGAAATTGTTATTGAATATGTTAAAACTGTAATGAAATGCTTCTTCTAATCATGTGGTTATTAAATAAATAAATTTTTTAAAAAAGAATGAATCAGAAAAAAAATGTGACTCAAAAAATTAAAAAGAAATGAAAAAACAGAACGGATTATCTGTCAAAGAAATTGAATTCATAAAGATGAATTTTTCCCTCATAAACATAGAGGAAAAAATTCTAATTACACAAGTTCTTTAGGAAAATAAAAGAGGGGGAAAAAAATCTCCAAGCTGTTTTATATGTTGACATGATCCCGATACCAAAACCAGATAAAAATATTATAAGAAAAAAATTATAGGGGCTGGGGAGTGGCTCAGTTGGTAAAGGTCTGGAGTTCGGATTGCCCAGCACATACATAAGAAGCACGGCAGCACACAGACAGGAGGATCGCTGGGGCTTGTTGGCCAGGTAATTTAGCCAAATCCGTGATCTCCGGGTTCAGTAAGTAACCTTGTCTCAAAGGTGGAGAGTGTTTGAGGAAGACACCAGATGTCAGTCTCTGGCCTCCACACCATAATACACATGCAAACACACACATGCAAACACACATGCATGCATGCACACACACACACACACACACAAAATTATAGACCAACATTCCTCATGAGCATCTATTCAAAAATCCTTACTGGACACTGACGAACTGGAAAATATATAAAATGAGTGAAATATGTTAATTTAAAAGATAAACTAACATATCAGTCTTGATGCTAATGTTTCTGTTTGCCTGACTTTGTTTCTCTACAGGTCAGACAAACAGCAGCTTTATTGGTAGTGCTGGGTTTTTTATAGACTTTGTGGTGTGCACTGAACCTTTCTCTACGGTGGCTATGGTATAGCCTCCAAGTTTGGGGCAACACTGGATGACATTCACACTTGAGGGAGGCGAATAAAGCTACATATGAATGAAGCTCCAGTGCACAGGTTTTCAGGACTAGCTGTCACTGGGAATTGAGGTTTGGGCCAAGGATATGACTTGTAACTGACTGGACACAGGGCTGTTGCCAAAGCTGTGCTGTTATTGGGGGTCAGGGGAAGATCCCTAGGGCTGAGGCTCTATGCAGCCCCGTCATTTGTCCTGTGGTGGTGCAGGCAGAGGCTGGTCCTCCTAGCTCAGGTGCAGGAGACATTGGTGATCAGGTGGTGCATCTGTGAGTTGTACACCAGGTCCTCAGCTTCCACAGACTTACTGGTAACTAAGGACCTATGTTGGCTAAATAGCTCGCGCTTCCTTTCTAATTTCCTCATCTCAGTCAACAGAGCTGGAACTCTCACATTCCTTTAGGCTAGAACGTGGGACAAGTTTGAAGTCATGTCTCCTCTTTAGTATTCTATATCCCTCACCCATCTAGGCACCAAACCCTGCTGGTTCCTCCTCTAAAATCTCTCTCCTTTCGCTTTATTTCACCAACCTTGATGAAATGCTGTCTTCACCCTCGGGTCCAGGTTGTTCCTCTAGCCTACTACTCTGATTTCACCCTCTCTCTTCTTTATTCTATTTCCACTTTCTAGCCCTCTCCCCTAGTAGACTTTTGCAGAAACATTTCCAAGTAGTTTCTTTCATAGCTGCAAATCCAGACTTCATACAAACCTATGATGTCCTCCACAGTCTAGCCTGCTCATTTCCCAAGTTCCTCAGTGGGAACACATTCACCCCGAATCTACAACTTGTCTGCTCATGACCTGCCTCTGTGATTGAGTCAAGTTCTTCCACAGCCCCAGATGCTCTGCCAGCTCACCTCTCCCTCTCCAGCTATGACTTCTTACAGTAGGATCTGGTTGGGGAAGGATCACGATTGGAAAAATGTAAGAGGGGTGTGTATATATGATTCAGCAAATGCTATGATCCCTTCTGAGTCAATTTTGAACCCACATTTCATAGGACATGAAAAAATATATGGCTTCCTAAAGAACCACTGTCTTTTTCTGGCAATCCTGATACTTTCTTTCCCAGGCAAATTATATGTGCTTCTGATAATCTCCAACATACCACCAAGATGATGTTTCACACTAAATGGTTCAGATACAAACTTAAATCACTTGGATGTTCTGAGATATAATTAAGAAATTTTCTTAATTATATTCCAGGTCTGTAGGTAGGCACAAACTTTTCAAGGGCACAGGTAGAGTGCTTAGGACACAGATATACCTGTGTATCCATCAGAGTACTTGGACTATGTGGCCAAATGCTATAGATCTTGCAAGTATTATACTGTCAAAGAGACCTTCATTTTTATTATTTTCCTTGGGGGAGCAGGGAGATCAAGGTCCATGGTGACTGTCATGGTTAATCTTTGTTACCTATGGATGGTTATGAATGGATTGAGAGAATGTATGGGAAATTGATAAAACACACTTCCAGTGTGTTTCTGAAGACATTTCCAGAGATGACTGGCATATGGGTGAGCAAACTGGTAGTTGGGGGGAAGTGTGAGAGGCACCTTAAATGTAGACAGCACCTTTCAAAGCAGGTGGGGACTCTTTTGGAACAAAAGAAACAGAAGAAAGGGAAATGGCACCCTAGTCTGGAGCTCATGTGGGCGCCTCTGTCACTGCAGCCACTCAGTCTTTGAGTGGGGACTCCTGGGGACACTCTCCAGGGGCCTCCAGGCCTCAGCCTTAGGTCAGGGGCTGTGTCACTCATCCCCCGTGTCCCGTGGCTTCCAATCTCCTGGTCTGAGCAGCTGGTCCCTCAGCTCTTCTACCTATAGTTGGTCATTTAGCTTCTGCTCATGTAAGCCGGTAGAATAAATTCTCTCTCATAATTATAAATGCATCCTATTGGATCTGTTCCCCTAAAGAACCTGACTAATGCAATGACAAACCCGTGGTCTAATGCTGGGTGTAGGCAGTCAGGTATTTCCACCAACACCAAATCAGTTTTCTCCTTGCTTATGTAACTTTTCCAGAGATATTTTGATTTTTTTGTTGTTGTTGTTGTTCTTTTTGAGACAGGGTCTCCTTGTAGTCCCAGCTACCTGGAACTCACTATGTAGACCAGGCTGGCCTCGAACTCACAGAGATTTGCCTGCCTCTGCCTTCTGAGTGCTGGAACTAAAGTAGTGCACCCCCACACCCAGCTCTAGTTTGATTTTTAAAAATAGAATCCTTTAACTTCTGACCCACTCTAGAATCAGGCTCAATCCTCCTGAAATTTGGATGTATTTTTTCTGGACCAATTTGAATCCATGTTTCACTTTCTGCCACATCCAGAACCTTTTATCTTTTACCTAGGCAGTCAGGCAGCACAGAAGCTGTCCATAGTGTACCTGGGCTGGGGACCTTCAGGTTAGTAGAGAAGTGTCCTTTGGTGTTTGAGAGCTTTGGAGGTATAGATGGGTTAAGCAAAAATAAGGACTGGAGTTTCCAAAGTTGTCTTTCTTTTTTATATTTTATTTATTATGCGTGTGGCATGCAAGTGCCACAGTGCATACGAGGAAGGCAGAAGAGAACTTGCAAGAATTGGTTCAGGGGACTGAATTCAGTTCATCAGACTTGGTGGCAATTACCTTTACCCACTGAACGATCTTTCCGGTCCCTGAAGTCCTGTTTCTTTCTTGCTTATGAGCACACAAATAAATTCCCAAGTGAACCGAGGTCATTCAAGCTAAACATCAACAGCACAGTTACATACAAGGTGTCAAATTGAAGAGAAACCAAGTGTCTGAGTTCACACGCTTCAATTCAGAGCAAAAAGCGTTGGCTCCTTTTGTAGCCCTTGGATTTGAGCCCACTGACTTAGAATTATAAATAAAAATAAGATGCCTGGTTTAATACAAGAGACTGTATACACAGAGTAGAGTGGGTAGAGGGTGTCAGTGGACTGAAACAGGCTATGGCAGAAGATGTGGTGTGGGTTACCATTCATCAGCCAGAATTCTGGGACCTGAGAGAAGCTGTGAGAAGCCCAGCACCCCTTAAGAGACACCAGGGTCTCCTGTTACCACACAGCCTAGGAATCAGGATCCATGATGGGGACCCTGGTTGGCAGAGATGAGATTATGTCTAGAAGTTAGACTGAGTTACCTGTTTAAGAGACACAGTTCATATGTTGAAAGTATTTTAATGTGAACATAGCTAATTCCATTCAACTTGTGGTCAAACCACAATTCTTTTAAACATTTGTGTGGGTGGAACAGCTTACTCTAATGAAGTCAGATATTTTGATAGGGCACCATAAAGAAGGACAGCGTGTGCCGTGCTAAGGATGTTATGATACCCTGTCAACTGTGAGGAGTTGTTGAAGAATTCTGAACTAGGGAGTACAGTGAATATATCTAATTTTTTTCTTTGTAAAGAAATCTGTTTAGAGGAGTAACAAGGATGGAGCAAAGCCAGAGGCCTGGAGCCATGGTGGCTAACCTGGAGGCTTTATAACATTCCAGGAGAGACGGTGAGGTATGGCCAGGATCATGTGGAGGAAGACGCTTTATTTGGGTACTGTCAGGACAAAGCCTGATGACCAATTAGCTGTTCAGATAACGGAAATACGATTCAGGTTGTCTTGAGCAACAGAGTGGATGGTAGTGACCTCTAAGATGGAGATGAAGATGGGAAGAGGGCTGCAGAAGGTGGCGATGAATGTGAACGAGCTGGTGTGGCAGGAGAGTTAGAGTGGAGAAGGAGCCGTCAAGATCAGCGAATAAAAAGACAACTGGCAAAAACCCCCAGAAAACCTTCCTAACCAAGGCTAAGGAACCAAACATGTTTGAATACTGCCCCCCACACACCCCCAAATGTGGGAGGAAAATGGCTGCTAAATAACCCAAAAGCAGTCATGGTGCTGGGGCAGGGAGGAACTTGGGACTTTTGAGTCTTCAGATCTGTCCCAGCTGTTGAACTCATTCCCTTTCTCAGGAGTGCCTTTATTGTTACTAAATTGTCCTTATTTCTATCACTATTCGTGTGTCTCTGGTCTGAATCTTTGTTGTGAGGCACAAGAACCTGGAAATCTCAGAACGTTCCCTCTAAACTCAGATCCACACCTGTAACAATGGCACTGGGTTACAGTAACACATTAGGCTGGGCTGTAAGGGTGGGGAATGGATTTGGGAGGTGATAGTTTCATGGGTGTAATGAGAAGCCCCTAGAAGAGATACATAGAGAGATAGACGGAAGGATTGCTAACAAAGATTTTAAAGAGAGCAGGAACATTTGCTGGGGGAATAATTGAAAACTGGGGTCCTTGGATTAGAACTGTAGGTAAATTTCCTGTAGCGCCAAATTCCCTGGAACAATGCACTATTTTCTCACAAATAACTGTCTCCATTTAATAGCTAGCTATCTTTCCTGAGGCCTTTCAGTGTTTTAGGCTATAGCAAATGCTTTTTGCAGGTGAGGTAACGTAACTTATAAGGCAATATGTCAGTCTCTTTTTAACCCTGATGGTTTTTAATCCTTTGTTTTAAAATTTTGTTAGGCTGAAGTATGACCTTGTTATTGTCTTTACTGGCAAATTAAGTATGGTTTAAAGAGATGTATATGAGTGCCAGGCTGACATGGTTAATTTTGTGTGTCAACTTGTCTGAGCCATGGTGCCCAGACAGGTCAAACATTATTCTGGAGATTGTTTCAAGAGCCAAATACAGCAGTAGGTTCAGATGAGACTGACATTTAGATTAGAGGTGCTTGAGTTCAGAAGATTGCTGTTCCTAACGTGGGTGGGTCTCATCTATCCACCAAAAGCCAAGATAGAAATAAAAGATTGAACTCCCCTGAGGGAGAGGAGATTCTACACGATGCTGCTCTGAAACCAGAGACTCAACAATGGCTTTTCTACTGGGTCTCCAGCCGGCTAGCCTACCTGGAAGATTTTGCACATAGCCCTTGTTCTCACGTGAACCAATTCCTTAAAATATTTTTTTGTTTGTACATCTATATCTATATCCATATAATCATCATTTACATATTTTCTTTCTCATGAATATATAGGTAAAAATAGAGAAAGATAGATAGATAATAGATAGAGATATGTTCTGTCTCTGTGGAGAACCCTGATTAATATAGTCCTCTAAACTAACCTGGAGATTACAATCTTATTTAAATTATTCTTATTCAGCCCTAGGTTCTCAAATGATTAAGAAGCACCTTGAAACTTTAATATACAAAATAATAAGGAATATATTTACTCTGTAAAATGAAATGCATTGGAAAGAGTAAGTCAATGACAGGAACAGTGTGAATGCCACCTGTACTAGGCTTGGGAGCAAGCACATCTCTGGCTTCTTCCATGCTTAGGATAGAGACCAATGTACTGTCTAGTCCCTAGGCACAATATTCTTGGTTTCGAAAAGTAAGTTGAATCAGATCTGCTTTTCCTAAGGAACCTTAGTTTCACAGAATTTAGGGAAACCCAATGGTAAGGAGACATATTAAAGTGATGGGACTTCTCATAGCAAAACCAAGGACACATGGTTTCTGCAGTTGTGTTTGAGTGCTGGCAGCACTTTGATGCATGTTCCCTCCAGTTCCAAGAAGCAGATGTTGGTGGGTGTGGTTGGGTTGCTAAGATGAACACATAGGACTGATTATGTGTGGTTAATAGGAAGATGATTTATATAGTACAGGCTGGTGGATCGTGGTCATGTTTAGTGCTGTAGGAATTGTAACCAATGTATGCAAAAGACCTTGTGGCACTTGGATCACATACTCAATGTCCATACCAATGTGAATATTTTGAGGCACTCTCACATCTATTACTTAAAAGTGGGTGTGTTACATATAAGCTGAAGAATTTTATATGTATGTTTCTAACCCAGTTTCCTAATTGTATAGTATAAATTGATTGATTGATTGATTGATTGATTGATTGATTGATTAGTGAAACTTCCTTTACAGATGGCAAGAATTTTGGAGATATGGGCTTTGTAGACTAAGTAGCTGGAACTCAAGTGTTGCCCACAACTTCCTCCATTTGAGTCTGTTTATCCTGAAGGTAGGACAAGGCTTGCCAAAACTCAGCCTGGGTCAAGGCCCTGGAAAACCCCATTGTAAATACCCCTTTTAAGTGGAAGAATTAAGCACTGAAATAGTTCATGTGAATTCTCCCCCAAGTAATACATAAACCCCAAGAATGAAAGGGCTATGGTTAGCACACCCCAGGCACCCACACCCTATCAAACTCTGCCACATATGGAGGATTGGCAGCTGAGGGAGCAGCACCTGCCTCGGCTTCTGCCTGTTCTATGATCATTTCTGCTTTGCAATGACTTTGAATCCTGAGCTCAAGAGATTGGGGAAAACTTCATTAGATGTGTGAGTGACCATGTGTTCCATCATCGATCAGAAATGATATGCAGATGGAGGAAGTCAAATGATGTTCCAAAGACAGCCCAAAATAGAATCGAAAATGGAGAAGGGCAGACATGTATCATCTTGATGTGGTAGCCTGGTGATTTTTCAAACTACTTACATCTAGGCTGGTTGTTTTAAAGTTGACTTTGTGAGTTCCAATGAGAACTTTTTAAGCAATTAAAATGAAATAGAGTCAGAACGCCAGAGTGCATGACATAGTACAAGGTATGTTCTGTTGTATAGACTTGTTTCAGATGTGTATGTGCTGTCATGTGCATGTGAACAGATTTATGCATGTATTTGTGTATGTCACTGTCAAACATAAAAATTTTCTCACTATGAGTCATGATCTAAAAGTGCTGGAAGAGAACACAGAAGACCATGTTAACATGAGGTGCCTGGGGGATCGTTAGGCTTTGAATGCTAGGCTTTTCTGTGTTTTAAGATACCAGCTTTATAAAGTCACATGCGCTCCCTCCTGTGCTTCTTGATGACCAAACTGCCCCAGAAATCAGAAATCCAGAAGGTAAAGATTCAAGCAGTACTTCCATGTTGATTAAGCATGTTAACAAAGAGGTGTGGTATATGAGAGTCTTGGAAAGGTTGGTAGGTTTTTGTGCCTGCCCAGTAGCTCAGGGGATCTGTCCCAGGACCAGATCTATGCTACCCCCAGAAGGCAAACAGTCCCAAAACAATGGCACTCAGTCATAACAACCTAGCCATTAGCTCCTACCCAAACTCCTCCCTCCTATCCCTCCCCCTGCTCCTGACCAGAATGAAGTCAACCTTGATTTCAGTCAGATAGGAAGACTGTGTGCAAAGGCCTGCTCCAGCTTCATGACTATAATGACCAGGAAGGGCAGGATTACAAGAACGATCAAGGAGAGCTACATCCCAGGCTTTATGCTAATCTACAGTGAATTGGCTACTTGATCCCTTAAAGGCAGATTATTCACAGAGAGTTATTTTCCATGGTTACTTATAGATATTGGTCTTTTTTCTCTTGAGTGTTATGAAAATACCTAGGATACATTGAAGGATATAACATGAAAAGTCATTTTACAGAGTGATTATTGTGATATCAGTCTGGGGAAGTCCACTGAAGCTCTGCCCACTGTGAACTGTCAAGGTTTAAAAAATCTGAGAGGGAGATTGTTGGGGGGGGGTCTCTTAAAGAGCCAGGAGATTCCATGAGTCAGATCTCAACACATCCACAGCTGAACCTTTGAACACACATGCCCAGCTGGGACACAAGCTGAATCCTTGAAACCGAGTTGATTTCTGCTGTCCTCCTGTGAAATGGACCCATGGACCCCTTCCTCCAAACCTAGAGACCCAGGCCACATCTGATTCCTTTCTTTTTCTATTCTCTTGTTTGTGTGTTTTTTGAGACAGAGGGTCTCACACTGTAGCCCAGGCTGGTCTAGAACTTACTATATAACTCAGGTTGGACTTGAACTTGTGGCAGTCCTCCTGCCTCAGCCTGCCAAGTCAAGTGCTGAGATTATAGGCAAGAGCCATCACACCCAGCTTCTAATCACTTAAAAATGTTTTTATTACTTTTACTAAAAAAAAATAAAATCACTTTATTCTAATGTAGTCACAAATAAAAACAACACACAGATTAAAGTAGCTACTCAAACACTAACCCAATTTCAAACTCGATACATCTCAGTGAACTTCTATATAATCAGAGTGGTCGCTGGGCATGATGGCACATGCCTTTGATCCCAGCATTTGGGAGGCAGATCTCTGTGAGATAGAGGCCAGCCTGGTCTACATATCGAGCTCCAGGCCAGTTGGGGCTCCAGGGAGACCCTGTCTCAAAAACCAAATAAACATCCTTGTCTGGTTCCTGATTTTAATGGGAATAGTTCCAGTTTTTCTCCATTTAGAATGATATTGGCTGTGGGTTTGTTGTATATAGCTTTAATTATAATGAGGTATGTTCCCTCTAGTCCAATTCCCTCTAGGATCAGTTGGGGCTCCAGGGAGACCCTGTCTCAAAAACCAAATAAACATCCTTGTCTGGTTCCTGATTTTAATGGGAATAGTTCCAGTTTTTCTCCATTTAGAATGATATTGGCTGTGGGTTTGTTGTATATAGCTTTAATTATAATGAGGTATAAGTATGTTTTCTCTAGATCAATTCCTTCTAGGACTATTTTTTTTTTTTTTTTTTTTTTTTAGACAGGGTCTCTCTTTAGCCCCAGCC
>NW_008360304.1:954906-957276 GCF_000622305.1 Nannospalax galili | reverse complement strand
GCCAACAAGATCAAGAATTTCTATTACATTCAGGGACTGTAACTGTCTCACCTCCAAATTAAACAAGGCAGAGTAACATGGTTTTCATGCAGTGTAACAGAGGCTAAACTAAGCTCTCTTTCAGAAGCACTGGTAGCTGACCCCCAGCCTCACTTCTGCCTGTAACTGTTCATTGAAATAGCACTGATGCTTCTATTTAGCTTCATGGACAGAATGGGGAGGGTCACAAGTGAGAATTTTGCTTTTAAAGGCTGAAGTTCAGGATTAATTCACTGTGAGTTTTAAAAGCCTGTTCTTGGGACTGGAGAGATGGTTCAGAGGTCAAGAATACTGGCTGCTCTTGCAGAGGAGCTGGGTTCAGTTTTCAGTACCCACATGGTGCTAACAACTGTACTGAACATCTGTTCCAGGAGTTCTCACTGTCTTCTGGCCTCCACAGACATTGCTGACATGGCTGTGTCGAACGCCCCCCAAGCCCACCAGGCTTGGGTCTTCAACAAGAAGGACACTCAGGACAAAGTCTGAAGTTATGTGAGGAATTTATTGAAAGGAAGGCAGGTGCAGGTTGAAGAGAGATCTCCAGAAGGAACTGAACTGTGGGGTCCCCCAGGTACTTTTTGTCTGACTTGGAGTTGTGGTTACCTAGGTGAGTTTTACTAACTGTCCCCGACCGCTTTCCGTCTCGCCGGCAAGAACGACGCGGGAGGACAAGTCAGGATCCTTCTGCAGCAGTTTATTTCATAAGCCTCTTACATAGCATACTAAGGATGAAGACCGAAGACGCCGAGAAGTGGGAGAGCTGTTGCTTATATATGCCCTAAAGGTCCCATTTATGACGTATAAGAAGCGGATTGGTTGCTGGAGATCACGCCACGGGAGGAGGCGAGGGAGAGCAGGCTCTTGTGCACGCCCCTTATGGGTGCAGCAGGATGTTTACTGTTAAGAAGGTCCGGATACCGGCGCCATCTTGTAATGGCGGCGGAGGCTGTGGCTCTCCACAGATTTTGAACATAAATGCATGTTGAATTTTGTCAAAATCCCTTTCTGCATCTATTGAGATGACAATGTGGATTTTGTCTTTGAGTCCATTTATATGATTAATGAAGTTTATTGACTTGTGTATATTGAACCAGCCCTGCATCTCTGGGATAAAGCCTACTTGATCACCCAGATCACAGTGAATGATGTTTTTGATGTGTGTCTGTATGTGGTTTGCAAATATTTTGTTGAGAATTTTATATCTATGTTCATTAAGGATATGGGTCTATAGTTTTCTTTTTTGGTTGTGTCTTTACCCAGTTTGGGTATTAGAGTGATGCTGGCTTCATAGAAGGAATTTGGAAGTTCTCCCTCTTTTTCTATCTTTTTGATTGGCTGGAGGTTTTCTTTAAACGTCTGGTGGAAGTCTGCTCTAAGTCCATCTGGGCCTGGGCTTTTTTAAATCTGGAGGTTTTGTACTACTGTTTCAATTTCCTTATATGTTATGGGTCTGTTTAAACTGTTGATCTCTTTTTGGTTTAGCTTTGGTGGTTCCCATGAGTTTAGATATTCATCCATTTCTTTTAGGTTTTCAAATTTAACAGAGTATAGGTTTTTTAAGTATTCCCTTATAATGTTCTGGATCTCTTGGAGTGTCTGTTATGATGTTTCCCCTTTCATTTCTGATTTTGTTGATTTGGATTTGCTCTTTCTTTCTTTTGGTTAACTGGGCTAAGGGTCTATCTATGTTGTTTAGCTTTTCCAAGAACCAGGTCTTAGATTCATTGATTTTTGTATTGTTTTCTTTGTTTCTATTTTATTAATTTCTGCTCTGATTTTTGTTATTTCTTCTCTTCTTCTGGGTTTGGGTTTCATTTGTTCTTGCCTTTCTGGTGCCTTGAGTTGTAGTGTTAGGTCATTTATTTGGGCTCTTTCCAATTTTTTAATGTAGGCACTTAGAGCTATAAACTTCCCTCTTAGGACTCCTTTTTAATGTGTCTGGAGGTTTTGTTGTGTTGTATTGTCCCTTTCATTTAATTCCAGGAATACTTTTATGTCTTTCTTAGTTTCTCCTTTGATCCACTCATTGTTTAGGAGTGTGTTGTTCAATTGCCATAAGTTCTTGTAGTGACTAGGGCTTTGTCCAGTGTTGATTTTGAGCTTTATTGCTTTGTGGTTCGATAGAATGCATGGAATTTTTTCAATATTTTTGTATTTGTTGAGGTTTGTTTTGTGGCCCAGTATGTGGTCAATTTTTGAAAAAGTTCCATGAGGTCCTGAGTAGAAAGCTTATTCTTTGGTGTTTGGGTGGAATAATCGAAAGATGTCTGTTAGGTCTGTTTAATGTATGGTATCATTTAATTCAGATGTCTCTCTGTTTATCTCCACTCC
>NW_008360304.1:954335-954802 GCF_000622305.1 Nannospalax galili | reverse complement strand
GAGATTGAGGAAGACATCAGAAGATGGAAGGACCTCCCATGCTCATGAATTGGAAGAATTAATATTGTCAAAATGACCATCCTACCAAAAGCAATACATAGATTCAATGCAATCCCAATCAAAATCCCCATGACATACTTCACAGAATTAGAGAAACCCATCCTTAGATTCATATGGAGGCACAAAAGACCCCGGATAGCCAAAGCAACACTGAGCACAAAGAGAAATGCTTGGGGGATTACTATATCTGATCTCAAAGTATACTACAGAGCCATAGTCATAAAAACAGCATGGTACTGGCACAAAAACAGACACATAGATCAATGGAACATAATTGAAAATCCAAACCTGACTATACACAATTTCAGCCATCTGATATTTGACAAAGGTGCCAAGAACACACAATGGAGGAAAGACAGCATGTTCAGCAAATGGTGCTGGCAAAACTGGATCTCCACATGTAGAAG
>NW_008360304.1:917785-954079 GCF_000622305.1 Nannospalax galili | reverse complement strand
CATACAAGATATAAGTGTAGGAAAGGATTTTCTAAATTGGACAGAAGTTGCTCAGGAATTAAAGTCAGCAATCAACAAGTAGGACACCATTAAACTAAAAAGCTTCTGTAAAGCAAGAGAAACAATCAAATAAGTGAAGAGAAAAACCACAGAATGGGAACCCAGTGACACATCTGACAGAGGTTTAACATCCATAAGATATAAAGAACTCAAAAAACAAAGAATCGAGAAACCAAATGACCTAATTAAAATATGGGCTAAAGATCTAAACAGAGATTTCTCAGAGAAGAAATAAAGATGGCTAAGAAACACCTCAAAAAGTGTTCAACATCATTAGTACTTAGGGAAATGCAAATTAAAGCCACCCTAAGGTATTACCTTACCCCAATCAGATTGGCTAGGATCAAGAGAACAAATGATATCAAATGCTGGCGAAGATGTGGAGAAAAGGGAATGCTCATTCACTGCTGGTGGGATTGCAAACTCGTGCAACCTCTATGGAAAACAGTGTAGAGAACTCTTAAAAAACTAAAAATGAACCTGCTATATGACTCAGTTATACCATTCCTTGGAATATACCCAAAGAAATCATCCTATTGTAGAGACACTTGTACAGCCATGTTTGTTGCTGCTCTTTTCACAATAGCTAAGAGATGGAAGCAACCTAAGTTTCCCTCAACTGACGAGTGGTTAACAAAAATGTGGTATACCTACACAATGGAGTTCTATTCAGCAGTAAAGAAAGATGGAATAATGAAATTTTCAGGTAAATGGATGGATCTAGAAACTGTTATACTAAGTGAAGTAACACAGACTCAGAAAAACAAACGACGTATGTTCACCCTCATATGTGGCTCCTAGCACCAAATCCTTTTAAATTCCAGGTTCTTTTAATAAGATGATGCTGTACAGCAGTCCCTTCTGCATGAAATAGCTACCATCATCATGACTTTGCCTGAGCCTGATCACTAAACATAGTCACAATTGGGCTTGTTGACGGTTGTGCTCATTCATTAAAGGAGGACCACGCAGGGTCATTCAACCCTCACAAGCAGGGTCATTCAACCCTCACTGGATTATCAGTCCAGCCTTGGAAGACAAAAGAAAAATGAGGAGGAACCCAATAGAGGGATGTTTTTGGAAGCCCTTGTCAAGAAACTCCAATGGACTCACGTATGAACATTTGAAAATTGCCCTGTTCTGACTTTTTTCTAGTTCCCTGTCTAGAACTTGTAATACTAATTACTCTTGCCTTTACTTCTCCTTCACATCTCCTATTCATAATTCAAGGACTTTCTTTTCCCCTTAGAGACAAGAGTTATGCAATTTGGGAGTCTTTTAGGTAGACCCACTGAAGGGCTACTCCAATTGCCTCACCCTGCATCCCTGTTCGGCATGGAAGAAGCCAGAGTGGTCGGCATCCCTATTCCTTATTGGCAATTTGGGTAACCCCTTCAGAGGATGGTGTGATAAGAATAGGAGGCAGGACTGGCTAGGCATTTAGGGTAAAAAGACCCCAAAGAAAATAGCCAGTTTCTAGGCTAAAAGTCAAAATGTCTTTGGGCCTGTTAGCAACACACTCTGTTCCAAAGGCCAAAAATGTCAAAAATGTCAAAAGTATTTGGGAGCTTATATCTAATCCTTAAAAGATTTTAGGGTTACCTCTTCAGAGGGGGGAATGTTGGAGGGGAGGGAGTGGGCATGGATTTGATCAAAACACCTTATGTGCATGTATGAAATTCTCAATAAAGTTTTTGTAAAAGTTAAAAAAAAAACACATTACTCTTTTTCTCACAAAAAAACGCAAACAAACAAACAAACAAGAGCAATTAGAATGGTCATTCTGAAACTGTGGAGCTTTACTTGGATTTTACACTTTCATCATCACCTACATGTTTATTTACTTATCCACCACAAAGAAAGAAAGGAAGAAAAGAAAAAAAAATGGAGGAATTGAAACTAGAAAAAAGATTAGCTTTATATCCTCTTTCATGACTCCTGTATTGTTTTGCCTGCATTCCATCTAATCCTTCTCTTACGAGACAGCTCAATTTCTGCCAATACCAATTTCCTGACTAAAAATTGAAGTAGTTGTCATACACACCCCCTTTTGGTTTAAAACTATAAATTCAGCTGCCATTTGTGAAACCTCAGCAAATTTTCAAGTCTGTCTAAGTCTGCTTTCCCAGATTGAAATCCTACTTAATCCTAAAAAAACTTTCTTTATTCTCCACTAAGTCTACAGAATTAGTGTGATTTACAAATGTCTTTTGTTATCCAATGCTGGAAGTCACCTAGAAATTACTTATCTTTTGAGTTCTCCTGCTAAGAATATGTATTTTGAAATTATGGCACTTTTATAAGTTCAGTGGACCCTTTGGGGAGGGTGGGGAGTAAGGAAAGAAAAGAAAAGCCTATAACACAGACGTAGGGATTAAACCTGGAAACAAAAGCCAGGGCAGATGGAGCAGGAGCAGAGCTGTAGAGAGCAAGAGGCACATTTATGGGAGAGACAGGACTAAAATCATTTTCTTTTAAATTATTGTTTTAACACATCAAAAATATCTGCTTTGGGGCTGAAGAGATGGCTCAGTAGTTAAGAGCAAGTACCATTCTTGAAGAAGACCCTAGTTCAGTTCCCAACACCTATATGGAGACTCACAATCACCTGTAACTCCAGGTCCAGGGGGATCTGATGCCTCTGGTTCCAAGGGTAACTGCCCTTATATGCATACACTCACACACATATAGACACACTCAGACACTGACACACACACACACACACACACACAAACTTAAAATAAATCTTTTTTTTTCATTTTTATTTTATGTGTATGAGTGTATCGCCTGCATGTATGTGAGTGCACCCGTGTCGTGCAGTACTGCGGAGGTCAGAAGAGGGCTTTGGATTCCCCTGGAACTGGAGTTAAGGACAGTTTGTAGCTGCCATGTGGGTGCTGGGAATCGAACCCGGGTCCTCTGTAGGAGCAGTCAGTGCTCTTAACTGCTGAGCCATCTCTCCAGCCCCAATAAATCTTTTTTAAAGAGTGAAATGTCTCCCTTTCTCCTGAGGCTAGCTTGAAAACTACTGTAGTTTGGATCTTGACTGTCCTGCCCATGTATAGGATGCTTAGTTTCAACCTGTGACACTACAGGGAGGTAGTAAAACCTTTAAGCTCTGGGGCCTAGTGAGAGGAAATTAGGTAACTGGGAATATAGTTTTGAAGGAAAGAGCCTCAGGCCTCCGTTCCTCCTTTTGCTTCTGAACTTCCAGGAGTGAGCAGCTTTTCTTCATCACACATTCCCACATATTCCACCTCACCACAGCCCAAAGGCAGCAGGGCCCAGTGACCATGCATGGAAACCTCTGAAACTATGATTCAAAAGTAAACCTTTCCTCTGTAAGTTGGTTTATTGCAGATATTTATTACAGTGTTAGAACATTGACCAAAATAGGAACCCAGAATAGTGAAGACTGAGAAACACATCTGGGACAGGTTTTAAAGGCACTTTGTATTCTGGTACAAAAGAACTTATTGTTAGAGTAGGAGTTTTGTGTCAAGAACAAAGCTAGACTCTCCATGCATATAGTAGATAGGTTAATAATTGTTAACTGCTTTTTCGAGATGCTCATCTTTTGAGGAGTTTGTGAAATTTGTCAGTGAGATCCTCCTGTCACACTTATTCTGTGATGGTAGTTAGCACTCAAGAAATTTAGTGAATTGATGATAACGTATTATATTAGTCATTCTTCTTGTTGCTGTAATAAAATCCCTGTCAAAGAAGCAACTTAAGGAAGGGAGAGCCTATTTTGGCTCACAGTTGGAGGGTAAAGCCTGTCATGATAGGGAAGGCACAGTGACAGGAACATGAGGCAGGTGGTCACATTGCACCCATTGTCTGAAAACAAAGAGAAGTAGATGCTGCTGATGAGCTGGCACACCTGGCTCTAGGCTTTTCTTTTCTTTTCTTTTCTTTTCTTTTCTTTTCTTTTCTTTTGGGGGGTCTTTTTGAGACAGGGTCTCCCTGTAGCCCCAGCTGTCCTAGAACTCACTATGTAGACCAGGCTGGCCTTAAACTCACAGAGATCCGCCTGCCTCTGCCTCCTGAGTGCTGGGATTAAAGGCGTGCGCCACCACGCCTGGCTCATTTTTATTCTGGCTCAGACCCCAGCCCATGGGACATACAAGGTGGGCCCTCTCTCCTCAGTTAAACCTCTTTGGAAAATACCTAGAGGTTTGTCTTCTAGATGATTCTAAACCTGATCAAGTTGACAATAAAGATTAACCGCCACTCATGTAAGCACTTTAAATGCATTAAAGAATATTGTCTAGAAAGCACAAAGACAATGTGTATTTGTGTTGCTATGACCAAAATACCTGCAGAAACAACTTAATGGAGAAAGATTGGTTTTGCTCATGGTTTCAATGTGTTCAGGTCACAGTTGTTCGGCACCATGCACTTGGGCAGAACATCATAGCGATAGGAGTGGACCAAGGAAGCTATTCACTTCATGGTGGACAGGAGGCAGGGAGGGGAAGAAAGTCCTAGGACCAAGTATAACATTAGAAATCATGACCCCTGGAACCTACTTTCTGTAGCTGGACCCTAACTACTAAAAATCCCCACAACCTCTCAAACCAGTGCCAGTACCTGAGGACCAGGTATTCAAACCATGTGGGGAACACTTCATATTTAGACTGAAACAAAACCTCCAGAGTGGGAGAAAACACTGGAAACCATATATCTGACAAGATATCAAGAACTACTACAACTCAACAGCATAATGACCAAGAACCTAGTTGAAATGTGGGCAATGGACTGAATAGACATTTCTCCAAAAGGTTTCTGTCTGGCACTGTTTCTTGTTATGTAGTCTTCAGCTGTACTCATGGACTCATGTAGGGATGTTGTATATACAATTTTTAGTAGGTTTCTGGACTATTAAAATTCCCTCTGTTTTTTTATACTAACTGGGCACTATTTATCTCTTCTCTTTCTCTCCCTGTCTTGTCCTCCCTCCCCACCCTTCCCATTTAAAGTGCCCCCATGTTCCCCATTTCTCCTTTGATATTTTCTGTCTGCTGCGGTCCCACCTCTCTTGAGCTCCTTCTTTATTCCCATAGTTCTTTGTATAGTCCTCCTCCCCCTCCCTGTTAACTACCCTGTTTTTATACATTTCTCCCTTAGTAACACCTTCTCTGTAGGGTTCCTTCTTTCCTTTTATCTCCCTGGCTTCCTTCCATTTTCCTGGTTCCTCCAGTTACATCAGGATTATGTACTCATTAATAAGGATTTGGTGCCAGGATCCACAAATGAGGGAGAACATATGTCTTTTGTTTTTCTGAGTCTGTGTTACTTCACTTAGTAAAATGGTTTCTAGATCCATCAATTTACCTGCATATTTCATTATTTCACCCTTCTTTACTGCTGAGTAGAACTCCATTGTGTAAATGTGCCACATTTTTGTTAACCACTCATCCATTGAGGGGCACTTAAGTTGCTTCCATATCTTAGCTATTGTGAAAAGAGCAAAAACAAACATGGTTGTACAAGTGTCTCTGTAATAGGATGAGTCCTTTGGGTATATGCCAAGGAGTGGTATAACTGGGTCATATGGTAGGTTCATTTTTAGATTTTTAAGAGATTTCCACACTGCTTTCCACAGGGGCTTCATGAGAGGTTGCAATCCCACCAGTGGTGAATGAGCGTTCCCCTTTCTCCACATCCTTTCCAGCATTTGGTATCATTTCTCTTCTCCTTAGCCAGTTTGACTCAGGTAAGATGAAATCTTAAGGTGGTTTTAATTTACATTTCCCTAATTACTAACAATGTTGAATACTTTTTAAGTGTTTCTTGGCCATCTTTATTTCTTCTTTTGAGAACTCTCTGTTTAGATCTTCAGCCAATCTTTTTAAGGGTCATTTATTTTCTTGATAATCTTTGCTTTCTGAGTTCATTATACATTCTGGATGTTAAACCTCTGTCAGATGTATCACTGGTGAAGATTTTTTCCCACTTTGTGGGTTTTCTCTTCACTCTATTGTTTCCTTTGCTCTACAGAAGCTTTTTAGTTTATTGAGGTCCCACTTGTTGATTGTTGACCTTAATTCCTGAGCAACTGGTGTCTGATTTAGAAAGTCCTTTCTTATGCCTGTATCTTATAGGTTACTGTCAATGTTTTCTTCTAACAGTTTCAGAATTTAGAGTTTCACATTAAAGTCTTTGATCCATTTGAAGTTGACTTTTGTGCAAGGTGAAAGATAAGGATCTAGTTTCATTATTCTACAAGTGGAGATCCAGTTTTCTCAGCACCTTTTGTTGAAGATGCTGTCCTTCCTCCATCGTGTGTTCTTGGCACCTTTGTCAAATACCAGGTGGCTGAAATTGTGTGTACTCAGGTATGGGTCTTCAATTATGTTTCATTGATCTATGTGTCTATTTTTGTGCCAGTACCATGCTGTTTTTATGACTATAGCTCTGTAGTATAGTTTGAGATCTGGTATAGTAATCCCCCAATGTTGCTCTTGTGTTCAGGGTTGCTTCAGCTATCCAGGGTCTTTTGTGCTTCCATATAGATTTAAGGATGGATTTTTCTAATTCTGTGAAGTATGTCATGGGGATTTTAATTGGGATTGCATTGAATCTATATATTGCTTTTGATAGGATGGTTATTTTCAGAATATTAATTCTTCCAGCCCATGAACATGGGAGGTCCTTCCATCTTCTGGTGTCTTCCTCAATCTCTTTCTTTAAAGATTTAAAATTTTCATTGCAGAGATCTTTGATGTTTTTGGTCAGCTTTATTCTGAATTTTTTTCTTGAGGTTGTTGTGAATGGGTGGGTTTTCCTTTACTCTTTCTCCAATTGCTTGTTATTGGCATATAGAAAGGCTACTGATTTTTGTAGATTAATTTTGTAGCCTGCCACTTTACTGAACGTGTTGATCAATTTTAGGAGTTTTCTGGTGGAATTTTTGGGATTTCTTAGGTATAGTATCATATCATCTGCAAAAAGGGATAATTTTACCTCTTCTTTTCCAATTAGTATTCCTTTAATTTCCTTCTCTTGTCTTATTGTTATAGCAAGACTTTCAAGCACTATATTGAAAAGAAGTGCAGATAGTGGACATCCTCGTTTGGTTCATAATTTTAATGGGAATGCTTCCAGTTTTTTTTTTTTTTTCCATTTAGGATGATGTTGGCTGTGGTTTGTTGTATATAGCTTTAATTATGTTGAGATATGTTCCCTCCAGTCTAGTTTCCCTAGGACTTTTATCATGAATGCATGCTGAATTTTGTTGAAGGCTTTTTCTGTATCTATTGAGATGACAATGTGTTTTTTGTCTTTCATTGCATTTGTATGATTTATGACATTTATTGAATTGAGTATATTGAACCATCCCTGCATCTTTGGAATAAAGCCTACTTGATCATGATAGATGATCTTTTTGATGTGCATCTGTATGTGGTTTGTATTTCCTTGAGAATTTTTGCATCTATGTTCATTAAGGATATGGATGTTGTCCTAGTTTGTTTCTTCATTGCTGTGACAAAACACTCTGACCACTACCAACTTGGGGAGGAAAGGGTTTATTTAGCTTACAACTCCCAGATTGCAGTTCATCAGGGAGCCCAAGGTAGGAACTCAGGGAAGGAACCTGGAAGCAGGAGCTGGAGCACAGGCCATGGAGGAACGCTGCTTACTGGCTTGCTCCCCTGGCCCCTGCTCAGCCTGCTTTCTTATGCAACACAGGCCCACCTGCCCAGGGATGGCACCACCCACAATGGGTTGGGCCCTCCCACATCACTCATCAAGAAGATGCCCCTCAGACATGGCCACAGGCCAGTCCAATAGAGGAAATTCCTCAACCAAGGCTCCCTCAACCCAGGTGTGTCAAGTTGACACTAAAGCTATCCAGAACAATTGACCCCTTGTCAACTTGACACACAGACATCACTATTAAACCATAACTTTCCAATTTCTGTCCCCAAGATATGATGTTAATATCACAATATAAGACAGTACAACCTTAAAAACCACACAGTCCTTTAAAAGTCCAAACACTTAAAAGTCCATAGTCTCTTTTAAAAGTCTCTTAACTGTGGGCTTCTGTAAAATCCAAAACAAGTACTGTCTTATTTCAAAGGGAAGAATCGGGCACACCTAAGCAAAACCAAAGTCCAGCAAATAGCTCAAGGCTGGACATCTGGGATTCACTCACGATCTTCTGAACTCCAAAGGGTTCTGGCGGCTCCACTTCTCTGACTCTGCCATCCACAGCACACACAGCTTGTCTTGTAGACCCAGGCCAGCTCCATTCCACACCTACTGCTGTCCTTGGTGGTCGTCCCATGGTCCTGGCATCTTCAAAAAGCTGTGGTCTCCACTGAAACTGAGGCTACATCTTCACCAATGGCATCTTTTGCCTCTTGGGGTGCAAAGCCTCAGATTTGCTCCATGACCCCTTCAATCCTGGGGTCTTCACTGCAACTGAAGCTGCACTTTCACCTATGGCCTTTCCTGGGCTCTCAGAGTGCCAAGCCTCAGCTGCTCTCTGTGACCCCTTCACGCTTTCAACACTGGAACGTGCGGGTCCCCTCTGTGTGCTGACCCTGAGGAAATACCTCCCAGAAGACTCCACCACAGTGATGCTGGTCTCTTGTTACTTACATCTCATTTTTCAGCCCCAGCTAACCAGCATCACTTGTCCCAATAAAGCAAAGGTTTTACTTCAGGTTCTGGTCTCTTCTTAATCACAGCTGATTCTTCAGCCCCAGCAGACCAGAACCCACAGATTCTCAATCCAAAATCTCACATGAACAGCCCTGATAGTCTCTGCTTCCCTTTGAAGCTTCACAAGCCAGGCCTCCATCATCTACAACTTTTTCCGCATAACTGTTCGAAGCTCCACAACAAGAAACTCTGAGCACGCAATGGCTTTTCCAGTCCAAAGTTCCAAACACTTCCCCAGTCCTCCCAAAAACACCAAGGTCAGTCTGTCACAGCAATACCCCACTCCTGGTACCACAATCTGTATTAGGGTTCTCCAAAGAAACAACCAGTAGAATGAATATATATGTATAGAGATTTATCAGCTTAGGTCACAGGATAGAGTCCGAGTAGTCCAACAATGGCTGAGCCACACTGGAGAAGCTGATAATCCGTAGGCGCTCAGTCCATGAGACTGGATGTCTCAGTAGTCCCAATCTGGTGCTGAAGGTCTGACAAATTCCAAAAAATCAGCTAGTCTTCAGTCTACCACAGCAAGATGAACTCACCAGCACAGCAAGAAGCCTGGCATTCTCCTCTGCCTTGGCCTTTTATACAGGCTGCCATCAGAAGGTAACACCCACATTTAGGGTGTGTCTTCCAGCTTCAGATGATCCAATCAAGAAGATCTCTTTCATTTCAGTTAATCCCAGATCCAGTCAAGTTGACACCCAGGATTAGCCATCACAGGTGTATAGTTTTCTTTTTTGATTGTGTCTTTACCTGGTTTTGGTATTAGAGTGATGCTGACTTCTTATCTTTTTTTTAAATAATTTAAGCAGTATTGGTTTCAGATCTTCTTTAAATGTGTGGTAGAATTCTACTATAAATCCATCTGGGCCTGGGCATTTTTTTAGTTAGGAGGTTTTATATTACTGTTTCAATTTCCTTATATGATATGGGTCTGTTTAAACTGTTGATCTGGTTTAGCTTTGGTGGTTTCTATGATTTTAGATATCCATCCATTTCTTTTAGGTTTTCAAATTTAATAAAGTATAGGGTTTTTAAGTATTCCCTTATAATGTTCTGGATCTTTTTGTTGTCTGTGTGATGTTTCCCCTTTCATCTCTGATTTTGCTGATTTGAATTTGCTCTTTCTTTCTTTTGATTAACTTGACTTAGGGTCTATCTTTAGCTTTTCAAAGAACCAGTTCTTAGATTTATTGATTCTTTGTATTGTTTTCTTTGTTTCTATTTTATTAATTTCTGCTCTGATTTTTGTTATTTCTTCTCTTCTGCTGGGTTTGGGTTTCATTTGTTCTTGTCTTTTCAGAGTCTTGAGTTGTGATGTTAAGTCATTTATTTGTGCTCTTTCTGATTTTTTAATGTAGGTACTTAGAACTATAAGCTTTTCTCTTAGGACTGCTTTTAAAGTGTTGCAGAGGTTTTGTTGTATTGTATTGTCCTTTTTGTGTAGTGACTAGGGCTTCTTCTGGTGTTGATTTTAAGCTTTATTGCATTGTGGCCTGATGGAATGCATGGAGTTATTTCATTTTTTGTATTTGTTGAGGTTTGTTTTGTGCTCAGTATGTGGTCATTTTTTGAGAAAGTTCCATGGGGCGCTGAATAGAAAGCATATTTGTTGGTGCTTGGGTGGAATATTCAGTAGATATCTGTTAGTCCATTTGCTGTATGGTATCATTTAATTTAAATGTCTCTTTGTTCATTCTTTGTCTGGTTGATCTGTCTAATGGAAACGGTGGGGTACTAAAGTCCCCTACTATTACTGATTTGGGGTTAATCTGTGTCTTAAAGTTCTGTAGTGTTGTTTTTATGAAGTTGGGTGAACCATAGTTTGGTTCATATGTTCATCATTGTAATATCTTCTTGGTGAAGAGTTCCTTTAATTAGAATGAAGTGGCCCTCTTTATCTCTTCTGGTTAGTTTTAGTTTGAAGTCTATTTTGTCAGATATTAGAATTGCAACACCTGCTTGTTTCTTAGTGTCATTTTCTTGGAATATTCTTTTCCATTCTTTCACCTTAAGGTAGTGCCTATTCTTGAAGGTGAGATGGGTTTCTTGCAAACAGAAGGATGGATTTTGTTTCTTAATTCATTCAGCTAACCTGTATTTTTTAAACCTTTTTTAATTAAAAAATTTTTATTTATTATTTTTATTTTATGTGTATGAGTGTATTGCTTGCATGTATGTGAGTGGACCCGTGTTGCGCAATGCTGCAGAGGTCAGGAGAGGGCTTTGGATTTCCCTGGAACTGGAATTAAGGATGGTTCATAACTGCCATGTAGGTGCTGGGAATTGAACCCGGGTCTTCTGCAAGAGCAGTCAGTGCTCTTAACTGCCGAGCTATCTCTCCAGCCCCTAACCTGTATTTTTTGACTGGGGAGTTCAGTCCGTTGTTATTTGGTTATTATTGAAAGATATGAATTTTTTGCCATCATTTTGATTACTGTTTGTAATTTTGTGTTTTCACAATTTTACCTTCATTTAGTTTCTTTCCGTTGCCCGCATTGTTCCTTTCTCCATACTTTGTATTCAAGTATTCTTTGAAGGTCTGGTTTTGTGGACATGTATTCTTTCAACCTATTCATGTCGTGGAAGATTTTTCTTTCCCCTTCAACTATAATAGACATTTTGCTGGGTAAAGTGTCCTAGGTTGTCATCTATGGTCATTTAGAACTGGGAATACTTTGGTCCAGGCTCTTCTGGCCTTCATAGTTTGCATTGATAATTCAGCTCTAATTCTGATGGGTTTTCTTTTATATGTGAGTTGTTTTTCTTTTGCAGCTTTCAGTATTCTCTGTTCTGTACATTTAGTGGTTTTACTATGATATGCCATGGGGAGTTTCTTTTCTGGTCCTGTCTATTTGGTGTTCTGTGTGCTTATTGTATTTGTATGGACATGTCTTTCCTTAGTTTTGGAAAATTCTCTTCTACAACCCTGTTTAATATCTGGTCAGTACCATTAACCTGAAATTCTTCTCCTTCTATGCCTATGATGCATAGCTTTGGTCTTTTCATGGTGTCTGACATTCCTGTGTGTTCCATTCTTGTTTTCTTTTTTCATAGACTTTTCTTGTGTGGTCCAGTTCTTCAGCTTTATCCTCCAGTGTTGATATTCTGTTTTCCATTTCATTCATTCTATCGGCGAGAGTTTCTCTTGTTTCAAATTGGCTTATTGAGTTTTTCACTTCCCTTTCATTTCAGCCTGAGTTTTCTTCAATATTTCTATTTTGTGAATTCAGTCTTTAGTTCTTTGATTTGTTTGTGTGTTCTTTAAATTCATTGATTTCCTTGATCATGTTTATGATTGTTCTTTTAAATTCTGTGTCCTGGGTTATCTCTAAGGGGTTTTTCATGTAGAACTCTTCTTTAGGACTGGTGAAGTTTGATGGTAACATACTGTTTTGATTTTCCATATTATTTTTCCATTGTGATTTTGGCACTTGGATTTTTTTTTGCTTATGATTCTGGTATGAAATTCAAGCCTTCCTTTGTTGAGTTGAAGCCTGCTTCTGTTTGTATTATTGGTGTGCCTTGGTTGTTTTCTTATTGGGTATATAAAGCTGGTGGGTCTAGGTTTCAGGTTCTCTCAGATTTAATATTGGAGGGAACTGATGGCTTCAGATAAGCTACTCAGGAGCTCCCACCGAGGCCCAAGTTAGGCTCCAGTCAGGTATACTCAGGCTTCCTTATAATGCCTGGAGCCCTACTAGTGGACACTCACAGCACAATTTGGGAAGTTTGCTAAGGGAAGGCCCTAATTGGGCACTCTCAGGCTGTCTGCTAAGGTCTCAGCCCCTACTAGGGCAAAGAAGTCCATCCCTGGTGAAGTAGAAGGGGCCTCACAGGATCCCAATTAGGAGGTTGGCCAGGACTCAATTTGGAGAAGCTCACCATCAGGTGGAGGCTGGATCTAGGCAGTCTCAAGCAGTCTGCTAAGGCCTCAGCCCCTACTGTAGGCCAGAGAGGTCTCATGATTCTTCTTATACAACATACCTAACCTAAGTAAGCTTATAGAGATAGGAAGGAGAATGGGGAGGGTGCAAGGGGCTGGAGAGGGGGATGGAAGCTAGTGTTTCAAGGGTACAGAGTTCCAGTGTAGATGACGGTAATAGTTTGGAAGTAAATAGTGGTAGTGCAATATTGTGATGTACTCAATAAACCAAACACCTTCAAGTACTTATGACAACAAAATTTATATTTACATATACTATTCTGTTTTTTAAAAATATTTTTGTTTTTTTTATGTTTATGTGTGTATTGCCTGCATGTAGGTAAGTGCACCCATGTCGTGCAATGCCCGCCGATAACAGAAGAGGCTGTTGGAATCCCTGGAACTGGAGTTACAGACAGTTGTTAGCTGCCATGTAGGTGCTAGGATTCAAACCCTGGTCTTCTGCAAGAACAACCAGTGTTCTTAACCACTGAGCCATCTCTCCAGCCCCCTCTATTCAGTTTTTTTAAAAAAAATTTTATTATTTTTATTTTATGAGTATGTGTGTTGCATGCATGTATGTAACTGCAACCATATTGTGCAATGCCTAAAGAGGTCAGAAGAGGGCATTGGAGCCCCTGGATCTGGCGTTATAGGGGGTCATAGCTGCTATGTGGGTGCTGAGATTAGAACCTGGATCGTCTACAAAAGTAGTCAGTGCTCTTAACTGCTGAGCCATCTCTCCAGCTCCATACTATCCAATTTTTAAACGTTAGTAAGGTACCATTCTTCAAAGAGCCATATACTTTAAATGAGAAAATTAGTGTGTGAGTTCTGTCTCCATGAAGCTGCTTTTTAAAAAAATTCTACTATTGGAGATCAGGCAAAAGAAAACTTGATGGCGCTGAGTTGGCTGTGCATCTTGCCGATCTGTTTTTGCAGAAGGGTGTGCTTTGGACTTGGCAGCAGCTCAGGTCCACCCCATGTGCAGAGCAGGCATGTGTGTGATCCTGGGGATTTTCTGTTTCTAGTATTATATTTATTTTTAAAGGCAATGCTGAGTTCAGCAGAAATTTCCACATCCATTTGTATTTTGCTTGGTACTCACTTCCTTACAAAAATGGATGATGAAGATAAGGAAAACAAAAGGTTCAATTACAGCTCCTTATTTCACCCCAAGCAAAACAAAAATGCACTCAAATTATTTTAATAGAAAGCAATACTGGTCCCATTAAGAAGTGCTTAATATGCTCCCCTCTAAAGCAGTTTCCTCCTGGTATGAGAGGCTTTGTGACTGTGTGGTGATGATGGTAGAATGCATGCCCCGGTGGGTGCGGGAACTCAGACAGGGCCCATCCCTAGTTATGCCATTTATCACAACATGGTAAGAACACTACCTGCAGAATTCCCATGGTGCCAGTAGTTCCAAAGTTGACATTTGTATACAGCACCCCTACTGATCGTAGGAGCTCAAACCATTGTGCAAGTGTGAGGCTGTAGACCTGACTCTAAAATCAGTGGCTTTATGCAGTCACAACCCCCAGGAACCCTGCAGTAATACCCTCTACTGTTAGTTGAATGTATTTCTCAAAAGCTCAAATGTTAGAAACTAAACTCTCAAGTTCATATGTTGATGTTATTCGAAGGTAGGGGCCTGTGGGAGGAGATTAGGATTAGATGAAGACATGGGGTAGGGCCTCCACAATGGCATTAGTGGCTCTATAATATGAAGAAGAGGCCATTTGTGCATGCCTCACCATGGGATACATTTGCCCCCCCACCCCCCACACCAGATACACATGTTACATAGGCTCTTAGACTTCACAGTCTCCAAAATCATTAGTTGTGACCCTCTCCTCTTTATAAATTGCCCAGTCTGTGGTATTCAGTTATAGCAGCAGGAGCTATACTAAGATACCCTCTCTCCTCCCATCTATCCTTTGTACGTTCCACGTGATTCTGCTTGATGGTGTGATCAAATTAGAACACTCGAGGAAGCTAAAGCCTGGGCTCTTCTAGGCTGAGTCCAGGATGTGCCTGTGGCCTGAAGTCCATCCCAAATACCTCCAGCCTGAGCTTTGACCCTCTGTTGCTGTCTTCTGCTCAGACCTCTCCTATTTCCAGGAAGGTTGTCTTGGACAAAGTCATTCCCAGATTCTGTCCTGAAGCTGAGTAGGATTTTCAATAGAACTCTACAGTGAATTAGACTCAAAATAACATGGGGGTATCCTCAGGTGGCTAGCAGTGTTGCTAAGGAGCTGGACAGACTGATATGCTATGGTTAGTATCCTCCTGCCCCTTTCAAGCCTAATTCTACCCCAATAAAAATGTCTGATTTAAAGAATGGAGTGTTACAGCTCAAAGCTTCAAGATGGTATGAATCATGGCTCTTCAGAGTTTGTATATCTCTTCAGATGCTCCTCCCCACAGAGGTTCTTCACTATGTGACCTTGGCTACCTTCTGACTCTTTTTTTAAAAAAACAAATTTCCCTGAAAAACCCATTTAGTCAACTAATGTATTGATGCCATCTCCACCCAGGGAAATTTAACAGCCTGGCCCTGCCCTAAAGTCATCTGGTCTTGAAGTAGATGAGGACCAGCTTGCAGTGTCATCAAAGGCTACCAGTGCTGGAAGCTATAGAGAGCTGCCAGGGCCCCCAGCAGGGAAGGATGCTTAACACCGTCTTCAGGGGTCAGGAAGCAATTTTTAGAAAAAGTAACATGCTGTTCTAGTTTGCCTTCATTTGCTGTGACAAAACACTCTGACCAATACCAACTTGGGGAGGTAAAGGTTTATTTGGATTACATCTCCCGGGTCACAGTCTGTTTCTGAGGAAGCCCGAGGTAGGAACTCAGAGCAGGAACTTGGAGGCAGGAGCTGAAGCACAGGTCATGGAGGAACGTGTCTTACTGACTTGGTCCCCTGGCCCATGCTCAACCTGCTTTCTCATATAATACAGGATCACCTGCCCAGGGGTGGCACCACCCACAGTGGGCTGGGCCCTCCCACATATTCAACAATCAAAAAAATGTCCTACAGGCAAGGCCAATGGAGGAAATCCCCAAATTGAGGCTCCCTCCACCCAGGTGTGTCAAGTTGACACTAAAGCTATTCAGCACACATACAGACTGTGAGCTGAAGATCCAATCAGATTTTAATTAAAATGGTCTTAGACTTGATCCATTCCACAAACAGGAGTTCACCATGTTCAGCACTTTTCCTATCTTTCTTTCTCCCTCTGAGACATGGAAATTTTCTAAATAGTTAATTTGCCAAATGAGAAAGTCATTAGAAGAAAGTTCAAATGACCCTGATTAATCAAAAGGCAATTTTAGTAGTCAAAAGATTCTAGTTCTTTCACTGCTCTTCATTCTCCAAAGTGCAGGATCATTCTCTGTCTTGGAGTGCCATTCTCTTTATTATCAAAGCAGCTACCAGGATTGTCTTCAGAGTAACAGATTTGCTGTGAAGGGTTTTGTTGCTGATAATTAGACCTTTAACAACATTAGATTAGTCTATGTTGATGACACTGTATTGTTAGGGAAATTTTTGTGTCCTCAACAGAAGGGCAAGTCAAGTCTTTCAGACATATAGAAGTTGTGGGTTAGGGATGTAGCTCAGTGGCAGAGCACTTGTCTAGCATGTATGAAGCCCTACATTCAATCCCCGGTACCATTAGATGTTCATTATTTGAAGGACCTCATACAATACATCAAGTGTTACATTAAATTAACAGCCCAATCCTTAATTTCTGTTACCATACTCAATGGAGCTGACTCTTAGCAAGAATCAAATTGGCACATAAGTCTAAGAATAGTTGCATGATGTAAAGTTATTGAAGGAAATAAGGGGATCACAGGAAGTCTCTTCCAAAGCTCTTAGGGTTTGGTAAGGCGGGTAAATTAATCTGAGCAGAGAATGAGTATTCAGAAGGGTAAGGCATAAGTACATTTAAAGCACATTTGACAGTGTGTTTTCATATACATCTCGTGTTATGGAAGAGCGGCACTAAGCTCCTTTGAAGGCAGACTGTAGCATTAAAATGAGGCAAAGTTCATCTCTTAGGACCTCTGGTCCAAATTCCAAATGTCTTGTGTCTGGTGGGGGTGGTTCTAGATGGCTTGAAACTGTGATCCCAGAAACCTCAAAGCAAAGCAAAACAATACAATACAAGAAGTAAAAACTAGCCACTACCCCTTCAAGGACCTAACAGCATCTTATTTAATTGTAATACATGTTCTTCAGGATGTGAATGAGTTAATGCACTGGTGATTTAAATTGTTACAGTGCTTCCTTGTTCAGCACCATTCTCTGAAAAATGAATGACTTGGTTATCACACTCAATGGACAACCTTTTCAATCAGTAAAACCAAACAGTTGGGCTTCATCTCATACGAATGACCATAAATTTTAAAAATGTTGAAATGTTGAATTAACATCTGCAAAACCTCCCTGGGAGCTCAAGAGAGCTAGGTGATGATCATTCTACCTTCGGTTACATCACACACCACCATCAAGAAATACAGATGCATAGACGTGGTCTTCCCATATGACCCACCATCTTATTAATGATGAAAAATTCTTATGAGATAGGCAAGATAACAATATCCAAACACAGGGAGACAGATGGAATGAATTCAGATGTACTACAGAGCATTGGAGTGACTATAATACATGAGTCTATGATGTACTTCAAAATACATTTTCCATCACAAATGATACATGTTTGAGGTGATGGAAACTACATTTGCTTTGATTAGCATACATTGTGTGTTTATTAAATTATTTTTTTAAATATTATTTATTTATATTATGGACCTCATGCACACTAGGCAAGCACTCTACATTATCTAGCCCTTGATCTTTTTTATTTATTTTTATATTATGTGTATGAGTGTATTACCTGCATGTGTGTAAGTGCACTTTTGTCTTACAATGCCTGTGGAGGTCAGAAGAGGGCATTAGATCCCCTGGAACAGTTGTTAGCAGACATGTAGGTGCTAGGAATCAAACCCCTGTCCTCTGCAAGAGCAACCAGTGATCTTAATCACTGAGTCATCTCAGTGGTTGTATTAGCCCCTGTATTAAATTATTGTTCTGTACCTCATAAATATGTACAAATATTACATATTGATTAAAAATAAAAATTAAGGCTATGGGTTTAGCTCAGTGACAGAGTGCTTACTTAGCATGCATGAGGCCCAGGGTTTCATTCCCAGTATTGAAAAAAATATTTATAGAATAATAAATGCGCTTATCCTCCAAAACAATTTATGAGAATAGAGGCTGGCGAAATGGCTCAGTTGTTAAAGTACTTGCTACACAAGCACAAGACCTGAGTTTGGTCTCCAGAACCCGTGGAAAAGTGGAAAAAAAAAGAAAGAGTACATGAAGTTGTCAAAAAAGAGTGATGGGGAGATATGGGAGGAGCTGGAGCAGAGGGAGTGGGCATAGATTTGATCAAAACACCTTATATGCATGTATGAAATTCTCAATAAATTTTTTAAGTTTAAAAAAAAAGTGCCAGGTGTGATGATCCACATTTGTAATCCCAGCACTGGGGAGGCAGAGACAGGCAGCTTGCTAGGGCTCACCACCAGCCAGCCTACCCTGCTGGCTGGAGTTCTAGGTCAATGAAAGATGCTACATCAAAAAACAAGGTGGAACAACACACAAGGTTGGCCTCTGGCCTCCACACGCACATGCCCACATGTACATCCACACACATGCACCCACCCACAAGCACGCATACATGCATACACACAAATTTTTTTAAAGTTTACAAGACAAAATCCATTTATCAGTCAAGAATTTACGTCAAGCTTACTAGAAAACTACAGTATTATTACACAATACTATTATTGTAATGCTTATCATATTTAATATTCTAATTAATAAGATGCATTGTTCTATGTAGTGTTATCACTTACGTATTTCTTCTGAAGTTCACCCTGAAGTGCAAATAGAGGACTTTCCATTGCTGTGACAAAATTCCTGAGAAAAATCAAGGAGGAAAAAGGCTGGCTACGGTGGCTCACGCCTATAATTCCAGCACTTAAGAGACTGATTCTGGAGGATTATGAGTTTCAGGTCAGCATGGACTACATACTAAGACCCTGACTAAAAAGAGGCAAGATTTATTTTGGTTCATTGCTTTCAGATGTTTTGGTTCAAGATTACTTGGCCACTTTGCTTTGGATTACAATAGCAACACAGTCCATTAAGGACCGTCATGGGCCTACCATTTGGTTCCAAATAGCTGTTAGATCATCTGGGAATCAGAAAGCAGAAGAAAGATACTGGAGAGATAGCTCAGTGGTTAAGAACACTTGCTCTACACTCATGAGGATCAGAGTTCAGATTCCGGCACCCATGTCATAAGCTGGGCATCCCTCAAACACCTGTAACTCCAGATCTGAGGAATCTGATGCCACCTCCTGACTTGTGCAAGTACATAGTTATATATACCTGTACACATGTGTGTATACACATGCACAATAATTTTTTTTGAGCAGAGGAAGAAGAGAGGTATCCTAATATCCTTTTCAAGCCCATGTGCCCAATGATCTAATTTCTTTCCATTAGGTTTCACCTTCTAAAGGTTTCACTACCCCCAACAATGCCCATAGTACCTGGGCCTTTGAAGGCTCTTTTGAAAACCATTGTGACTTCCTTGGCAGTTTTGAAAATGAGGATTAATAACCTAACAGCAGCTGATGATTATGGAGGATCTATTCTGGCCAGCATGGGGCTGAGCATCTCAAATTCACTTCTCATTTGCTTCTTTGGCAACCCTGGGGGAATGAGGAAAACCTTCCATGGGTGAGGAGAACAGCACTTCAAGATCAAGCTCTGAACCTAGTGTCTATGATCACTTCCAGTGCTGCTGTTTCTCCAGGAAGTTATTTGTTAGCTCAAGTGGAAGTGGATCTCTTCCTCCCTAAGTCCTGACACTAAGCCAACCTCCTGTTGAGACATTCTTCACGTTAGTGATGACAGGTTTTAATGTCATGTGATTTCTGCTCTTCTCCAGGTTGAATGTTCCCTGGCCTTCAGGAAATATCTAGTCCCTTTGTCACCCTGGTGGTCTGGAATACACCACACAACTCTGACACAACTTGCCCAACTGGAGGCACTCCAACTGGAGCCACAATGTGGGGCCGAGTCATTGCCATGATTTAAACGAAGTTTACTGAAAAAAAAAAAACAAAAACGAACAAACCTGTTTATTTTTGCTAGATGTGCTCTATACCTATGCAGTGTTTTATTAATGTAGTATGGGAACAAATGCATACTTGGCCTTGATTCATAGCTTGCTGATAGACTCAGTACCATGAACTGATTTATCTTGGTATTTTAAAATCTCCAATTCTGTTATTCAATACATTTTCTGGGCTTCTAGCTCAAGGCCTACACAGCATTGCCTAGAGGAGAGAACATAGTTTAAGTTTAGAGTACCCTGGGTTCAGATTCCAGTTCTACTATTACTGGCTATGTAAACTCAGGCAAGCCAACACGTAAACCCATGGGACCTTTCTAGAACACAAAGACTGTTGTTTAGAAATAACACTGAGCTATATGAAAGGCCCACACAGGGTCAGCCCTACGTCTGAGGGCAGCAGTGCAGTGTGGGAATGTGACTTGGAAAGCTGAACTTCAGCAACATGAGAGTGGCCTGTGGGGAGAGCGAAGGTGAGACCCAAGAGATAGCTCAGCCTAGACTCTGGAGGAGGAAACCAGAGGCTGTGTCTAGGGAAGAGGACACTGTACCCAAGGCTACTGAACTTTCTGGAAGAGGTGCCCTGTGGCCTGAATAAAATAACCTTCACCTCAGTGTGGACAACTTCCCCTCTGCCTGATTACACACATATGGGGCACCTGCCAGAACTTAGGAACTAAGCCAGCCAGCCTCTCAGGAGACCTAGTTGATGTCCCCAGGGAATGAGTGTCCTCCAGTGCACATAATGAACCTGGTACATGCACCTGGGGCTTATGAAATTTCACTGGCACCTGTTACCCATGAGTGGAATTCCTGTAGGATCAGACCTTCACATTCATCTGTTCAGGGCCTCCAAGACCCAGCCTTCCCATGTTTACCCCTGACCTCACCTTCCCCTCCTCCGACCTACAGTTAGCTGGCATTTTCTCATCTTAACATAGGAACATGATTCTCTCTGGGAACATTAACACAAAAATCAAGTGGACAACAAACTGGACTGCATGTAGCAACTTCCCTGGAGCCTCGAGCCTGCTGAGTATTCATTCCATTGACCTGTACATCTGCCTCTTGCCACCACATCAAACAGTGGGAGACAGCGTTACAGAGTCCCTGTCCTGGATAACATCAAGCCTCTACTCACAGCCCCCTGAGTATTAAATTTAATCAATTAAATAAATATATAGTTTATGTACTTATTTTGCAAATTTATTTTTTATTCATTTATTCCAGTGCTGGGAATGGAACCTAGGCCTTTGCACATGCTGACAAGCATCTGACTCCTGAGCTACACCCTAAGTACAAGCCCAAGCCCAAAACAGTGGAGGGGAGAAATCTTTCCTCACCCATCGCTAGGTTCATGACTGAAGCTGTATGGCACAAAGCTAAGAAGCAAGCAAAAAAGCACACATGTTCATTCAATACAAGTTGTCTATGATGCAGGAGCCTTCATAAGGAGATGACGACCAAAGAAACAGGAAGCTTGTGTGGACAGTGGCCCAGAGGTATGATTTACCAAAGGGATGCAGCTTAGCAAGGCCTGTTGGCTCAGATTTTTTTCTTTTAAAAAACATTGATTGATTGATTGATTGATTGATTGATTGATTGATTGACTATCCTACTATCAGCCACAAGGCTAGACTTCTTTTTTTACTGTCCTTTGTACTGTATTGTAGCTTGTGTTTTCAGCCATAATTTCAGAGTCTAGTTATTTGACACTATTCTTACTACCTTACATCACATATGTACATACAGCTTTTTAAAAACCTCACTTCAGGGCTAGAGAAATGGTTTAGTGGTTAAGAGCTCTGGTTACTCTTCCAGAGGACCTGGATTCGATTCCCAGCATCCATATAGTGGCTAACAACCATTTGTGACTCCAGGTCCCAGGGGATCCAACATCCTCTTCTGGCCTCTGCAGGTTTTGTACAACATGGGTGCACTTACAGACATGCAGTCAAAACACTCATACACATAAAATATTAATTAATTAATTAATTATAAACTTCACCTCATCTGAGAGTGTCTGGATAAAGCTCTTACTGATTTCTTTAGATACCCTTTCTTTTGTATCCTCAGGAATATAAATTACAATTGTGGAAGAATGATATCTTTTGATAATTGTACATAGTTTTAGGTTATTTCATCCTTTGCCTTTTTAAAGAATATTGTGTCTTCTTGGCCATATCTCAGTGTCTTAGTTACTTTTCTGTTGTTGTGATAAAAACACTGACCAAGGAAACTTATAAAAGGAAGAGTTTATTTGAGCTTTCAGTTCCAGAGGGATCAAATTCCATCCTGATGGGAAGGTATGGGGGCAGAGGTGGCTGGAGTAGGAGGAGGTGCACTCACATCTTCAAGCAGGCATAGGAAGCCCAGTGTGACTGGAGATCTGGCAAGGCTTAACTCTCAAAGCCTGCCCCCCAGTGATGCACATCATCCAGGAAGGCCACAGCTCCTAAGACCTCCCCAAACAGTGCCATCAACTGGGGACAAAATGGCCAAATACTTGGATCTTATGGGGAACATTCTCATTCAAATCACCACACTGGGTAAAACTGATCCTGGAAATTCTGAAGTTGCATGAGCATTTTCTCCAAGGTTATAATCATTTCTGAAAAAACGGCAGCTGTTATCCTACTGTGAGATGCAAGGCCAGTGAGTCACTGATGGCTTTGGGATTGCATTTCTCTTTCACTCAGTTATATACATTTGAAGAATACTTCCTGTGCATAGGCAATGTTAGGTAGAACATAGAAATTAGCAACATGTAGGCCCTGTTTTTAAGAAACTTGTTTAAAAGATGGCATTGTAGTACTAATAACGATAACATATCACATGCCAGGTCCTCTCTCAAAGGCTTTGTAAATGCTAACTCAATTCTCAACATTTTGAGGGAGGGACTGTTATACCTGCCCAGGAGTTGGAGAACCAGCATAGCAGCTGATTTACATTACTCATGCTTCCAGTAAAGGACACAGTTGGGATTTGAACCCCAGTGGTCTAATCCACAGCCAAGGTACCACTGTGTGATCCTGCCCATCCACACACCTGCATTACAATTTCAGTTGTGCTTTCATTGCCCAACTCTGCATCTATCTTTATGTCCTGGATCCTTCAGTGTCAATTTGGTTGATTCACTATTGATTTGGTTTATGTGACTAATAGAGATATGACTCTGTCTCTTTTTTCTCAGTGCTACCCCATCCCTTCATCTAAATCAGATTTATGGTTCTGATTTCTTTCTTATCCTTTTCCATGGCTAGTCTTGATATTTTCCTGTATTTTAGTACTCTGATTTCTCATGGTTTTCTTTCTCCCCTCAGCTTTCCCATTGTCTGTCCTCCATTTGTTCCTGGCCCCCAATGCTCAACTGTTTAAATGGTATTTGAGGTCTGAGCTCCAGTACCTGGGGCTGAGTTGAATGTGAGATGCCAAGGGGCCAGGCTGTACCAGTTGCATTGGAGAAGGCTGTAACAGGGATATCTTGGCAAGGCCAGAGAGTGTTGGGGAGAGCACATGGTAAGACTCCTTCCCGGTCCTAGTATTGCAAGTTGCATCCTAATGGAGGGATTTAAGTTGCTCCCCCACATCATTTCTCCTCTTCCAGAAGAGGGTTAGATTTTCCAGGCTTGCTGGCAGCTAGGGGTGGCCAGATGACAAGATTTTATACCCAGATGGGCAGAGTGGTGCTTGGCATTCCTGTCGGGGTTTTAAGAAGCCAGGAGTCCTTCTGTGTTCCACCTGTACCATTGGATGGCATCAGGAGTAAGGTCCTAGAGAGTAGTGGAATCATAAGACAGAGGAGCCTTGTCCCTGGATTATCTTGTGGAAACATGTCACCATGTCAGAGTAGAACACATATTTAGGACTTGGCATGGATATGAAAAAAACTCTTGTTGCGTTTGAGCCATTATATATGTATTGGATTCATCTCTTATAGCAGTTTGCCAGAATCTAGTTCTATACCCAGAAACCCTCTCAGGGAGAAGGCAAAGGGGAAGGCAAATTAATTGGCTGAGATTTTTGAACTTTTAATAGAATGAGCATACTTCTTGACTTGACTGAGTGGTTATTTCCTAACATAAAAATAGGCTAAGGACCCAAGAGACATTTCTCCAGAAAATAAAATATGCAAATAATCAATAAATATATGAAAAGATGCTAAATACCATTTAAATGAGGATTTAAGTATTTACATAGATGGGTGGAGAGATAGGTGACAGATAAACAGATGAATAGATGGACAGACAGACAGACAGACAGACAGATGGTAGAATGTGGAATACAGCAGAAAGTACAATGCTAGTTGCAGAGCTGGAGTGGGGTGGAGCTTTCAGATCCCTGAAGATCCACAGGCAATTAGTGTTTGATGAGACCCCATCAGATGGACTTGAATCACTGTCCAGTCTACAAAGAGGAGGGTTAACACAGAGGAAATATTTCCTCCATGCTTCCAAGTGAAGCCAGCCAGGGTCGGAAGAAACCTTTCTTTAGTGACGTAGCCATGGCAAACTGCCCATGTTCCTGTAAATAACCCCTCCCCCACACTCATATAAGCCACCCTAATTTTGCTCATTGAATTACCAATACAAGCATAAGTTTGAAGGTAGAAGGGGAACTGGCTGGGAAAAAGGAAAAGGATCAGTGGGAGGGAAGGGGGACAAGAGAGGGCAACACAGGTGGGTGGGGTGTAATATATATAAAACACATCAGATACATGTATGGGTTTCATATATGCTGTTGCAATACATGCTATATGGGTTTCACTATACGCTAATAAGAAACTTTTTGAAAAACTTTCTGGCTGATTGGGTGGTAAGGGAATGTTCATATCCCCAATAGATGTTATAGGACATCTGGACACCAAGACTCAAGAGACTCAATCCCTGCTCTATGGAGTCAATAGACGTATGGGTAAAAAAAACACCAGCCCAGAGGACGGCTGTGCACACACTCTCTGGAGGGAGCTGGCAGCCACCCTGCAGCTCAGGGTCCATAGACGGCATGTTGCATAACCAGGAGCTAGAGTCCACAGGTCACCTCTGTGTTCAGTTTCTTTGAGCACTGGAGGTCTGCAGGGCTGATGGTTTGCTCCATTCCTGGATGCTGCCTCTCATCTGGCCTTGGGTCACGGATGACTCAGATGGACATTCTTTCTAGCTTTCATTCCATTTTCTCCCCCAAGATACAACCTTGTCCCTCAGCCATGTGCTGCAGCCATGGAAAAGAACAGCAGACACCTCTGTCCTGCCCAGGGTCCCACCCCTTCTCCCAACTAACGTGTGTCCATGAGGGGCACTGCAGAGCTGGCATACACATAGAGGTGTGCCCTGTACAGCGGGTCATGCTGAGCAGGTGGCTACGTCACTGAAGAAAATGTTTCTCTCTCCCTGATCACCCTGAAGGGAGCAGGTAGGGTGGCAATTGGGAGCCCCACCTGTAGCAGAGTGCAGGAGGTGGGGAGGGCCCAAATGGTCTGGAGGCCCCTGGAGCCTAGGCTTCCTCCCTTTCATGATGGGGCTGGGAGGTCAGGGAGAGGCTTTAAAAGGGGTATGAACACGGCAGATTTCTATTCTGAGAAAACCACCTGGAGCAGGTAGAGGAGAGGGTAGAGTACTCCACAACTAGGAGCTTGCCGGTGGAGAGAGGCGCCTACCTCCTCACAGAAGCATTTGTCTCTGGGGTGCAGCGACTGTGATACTGTCTTTTGAAAGAGATCATGATGCTTTGGAGGTTCAGACAACTGATATATTAGCTTTCCAAAATCTGAGATGTTCCAACATCTCAAACTTTTTTTTCCATCTTCTTCCTCTATTTCCTTTCCTCCCTCCCTCCTTCACTCCTTTCCCTCCTCCTAGCTACATGTATGTCCATGAGGGGCGTGGCAGAGCAGACATGCACATAGAAATGTACACTGTACAGAGGGTCATGTTGAGCAGGAGGCTACATCACTGAAGAAAATGTTTCCCTCCCTTCCTCTTTCCCACACCCCCTTCTCTTTTTCTTTACAAAGGGTCTCATTATGTAGCCTAGGCTGGCCTCAAGCTTCTAATGTGTCTACCTTGGCAACCAGAGCACTGAGATAGCATCCTGGTTTCCAAAACTTTTTTGAGGGCTGGCAGACAACTTAATTCCATTCCTTGCCTCATTTGACAGATTACTGTGGAAACTTGTATAAAATTACCTTAGGCTATGTCTAAGGTGTATAAGAAACATAATGAATTTCATGTTTAGACTTTAGGTCCTGTCACCAAGAAATTTCATTATGTATATGAAAATATTCCAAAATCTGAAAAACCTTAAATATGAAATGTTTGTTGTCCCAAGCATTTCAGACAAGGAATACTTAAACCTGTATATAAAATGGAACCAGTAAAGCAATTCAGGTGTACACACACACACACAGAGGAGATATCCACAAGCAGGGGAGGGTTCCACTTGCCAGGGTGTGAATTCCCAAAGGTCAGACAGGTGGAGTACTTTGGCTGCCCACTGTCGCCAGCATGCCTGCCAGTTTCCAGAGCAGTTACACACGGAATCAGATGGCTGTTTGGCATGTTGACGTGTGTATCTTCAGTTTCTTCTTTGAGTCTTTTGTTCCTTGATCTTATTTTTGAGACAGGATTTCATATAGTTCAGGCTGGCCTTGAACTCATTATACAACTGAGGCTGACCTTGAACTTCTGATCCTCCTGCCTCTACTTCTCAAGTGTTGGGAAGTGTGCATCACTACACCAGGTTTATGCAATGCTAGGAATCAAACCCAGGACTCCATGCATGTCAGTCAAGCACCCTACCAACTGAGCAACTGAGCCATATCCTCAGCTCTCTACAGGTCTTTTGATAAGCATTATATATGTATACATTATATACATACATATGTTCAATGGGCTCCTGCAGGATGCTCTTTTTATATATTCACTTTATCTGTCTATATGATTATATTTGCTTTATCTATCTATACAATATGTAGAGATAATATATATGCTAGGTAAGTTGTACCCTCTTTACATGTGACTCTCTTAAAAGGCCATTGTTTACTCTTCTAAAGATTAATATAGGGACTTCCTCAAATGTATAAGTTCATGACTAAGTGGCGTGTGTGTGTGTGTGTGTGTGTGTGTGTGTTTGCGCGCACGCGCGCTCTTCAGGACTGCTTTTTAAGAACACACATACTTAGGACACCCAGAAGGTGATGAGTAGGGCAGTAGAGAGGCAGAGCTGACTATGGCAACAACAGGTGCCCAGTCCTCTGAGCAAATGTCCTGTCTAGTTTTCTGCACCAAAAATCCTGCCAAGAGAGCTGGGAAGATGACTCATGTTTAAAGTGCGTACTGAGCAAACATAAGGACCTGAGTTTGGATCCCAGCACCCATGTGGAAAGCCAGGCACAGTAGTATAAACCTATAATTCCATTGCTGTGAAAAGAGGGGGTGCAGAGAAAGACACATCTCAGGGGCTTTCCAATTGAGTTAAAGGAGAGATCTCCAGATTTAGTGAAGATTCTGTCTCAGAAAATAAGATAGACACAGAAGAAGACACCCAAGTCAGCCTCTGGCCTCCATGTGCATGCGTACCCCCATACCCACATAACACACACACACACACACACACACACACACACACACAGAGAGGAGAGAGAGAGAGAGAGAGAGAGAGAGAGAGAGAGAGAGAGAGATTCTGCCAATAGTGGCTCACATATTTCTGAGCTCCTAAAAGTTGACCCCAGGGTGATTTATTGACAAGATTTCATTCCAACATGTCCAAGAGTGGTCACCTCTCAGAAAAGCAGCAGGAGAGAACATGCCTACTCTAGCCCAGGCAGTTCACATCCCACACCCAGCACTTTGTAACTGGGTGTCCATCAGCAAGTTACTTACTTCATCTTCTGAGCCTTAGATGTCTCATCTTTAATGGGGTAATTATAATACAGAGTGGTTACAAAACTGTTGCAAATACTCACAGGAGCTTTATTATTAATCCTAATAACAGCCTTACAGGCAGGCAGGACATGCAGTAATTCCTATTTTATAAATGAGGAAGGAGTTCAACACTGCTAATGTGATTCATCTAGTGTCACAAACTGCCTGAGGGGAAGAACAAGCCAGAACCCAGATCTGATGTTCAGCTCAGTGCTATTCTCCCTATGATACAACCAAGGGGAGACAAGGTGGTGACCTTCAACTGACATTTTATGATTTCTAGTTAATGTTTTAAATATAGCTACCAGCCATGAGCCATGCAAATTAGATCTTCCCCTGTTCTAAACCTTTCCATAAGACCTGGCACCATATGCTCAGTTTGCTTCCATCATCCTTAGTCCTCTCTGTCCTAGTTGAATTTCTATTGCTGTGATTAAACATTCTGACCAAAAACAACTTGGTGAGGAAAAGATTTATTACATCTTACACTTCCAAGTAACAGTCCACACTGAGGGAAATCAGGGCAGGAACTCAAGGCAGGAACCTGGAGGCAGGAAGTGAAGCACAGACCACAGAGGAATATTGCTTACTGAATTGCTCTTCTGGGCTGTGCTCAGCCTGCTTTCTTATAAAACACAGGATTACCTGCCCAGGGGTGGCACTGCCCACAGTGGGCTGGGCTCTCCCACCATCACTCAGCAATCAAGAAAATGCCCTCTAGATATGCCCCTAAGCCAGTCTAATAGAGGAAATTCCCCAACTGAGGTTCTCTCTTCCTAGATGTATGAAGTTGACAACTGAAGCCAATTACGATAATTTGGAACTGTATACAGCTCTATTCCATAGGCAGGATCGTATAACACAATGCCCAGGAAAGACCAGAGATGACACCAAGAAAAGTGCACCAGCAAAACTGCTGCCCGTGTGGCTCACTCACCTCTTGCCTTTGTGAGCTTCTTTTTGAGAATAATATTCCTAAAGTCTTTGCATCATTTGATGACATAATTACATATATGTGTACATACATAGAGATGATAGAGAGATTGATAAATGTAGATAGATGATAGATAGATGATAGATAGATAGATAGATAGATAGATAGATAGATAGATGATAGACAGACTTAGATTTTGCATCTACTTATGTTGAATGAAAAGGACCTACGATTTTTGAGAGTCATCTATCTGTAGGTGGGTGAAGAGGACCAGCCATTTATCTAGGCACTGTCTCTAGCACACAGATGCTTGGTAACAGTGCATTGAATAAGTGAGTTCTTTAGTCAAACTGTGTCTCATTAGTTTTAAAGGTATAAAAACGATATGGACATAGAGCTGGAAAAAGAAGGTCTGGCCAAGCCCTTTAGCCTTAGCTAAGACCCTGTCTGGCCTATCTACACTTTCCAGATTTCTCTTCCTCTTAGGACAAAAGCAGTGGCCAATTAGATTCCCCTCTAATGCCAACTTTAGTTGGATGATGGTGTCTGGAAGGTTTCAGGCTGTGGTCAGGATCTGGGAACACAGCTTAAGGCAAATGATGCTGTCATATTGGGTACTGGCCCTGGGACTGGGAGACTGCACACTGGGCATCACCCTAGTCATCAGACATGGCTGGACTGAGTCTTCTCAGGACCTTTTAGTTTTGAAACCTATAACTATGAAGGTACTTCAATCTGTAGAAACTGAGCTTTAGAATTAGCTCATACAAGTCAGTGTAATTTCTGTGTTTTATGTCAGAAAGCTTTTTCTCCTATAGCCCTGGGACCCAAAAAATAATCAGAGACCTATCCACTGGGGCATGACCAGCATTTAAGATATGACTGAAGTCCTGGCATCCTTAGGGAGCAAAAGGGGTTGATTTCTTCATATAGTAATATTTCTCCACCTTGTAGCGAGGATTTGAGTCAACACAAAGAGAATTAGCCTGCCTTAGGTTGTTTGAAGGGCCAGGCTTATAATTTAGGTCACTTAACTCGTTTGTGTTTTCTTTCACCATAAAAGGATCTCTGGCTCACTCAGCCTGTTCATAAGCTCCCACCATGCCCAGCTTCTTCACTGTTCCTGCATTCCTCATTCTGCCATTGGTCAAAGGAAAGGCCAGGGATGAGTTAAACAGAATGAGTTTAATTGAGCAAAGAAGACTGTCAAGTCAGGTAACCTTAAAGCAGACCAGATCCTCAGAACTCTGGCCTACGGTCAGGACAGACAATGAAAGTGACCTAGAGAAACCACTGAATCAGAGACACCTGGGCACTAAGGCTTCTTTGGCTCAACTGGCCCCTGTGATGGATTGAAGTTGGCTGCTGTATGTGACTGAGACTTGGCTATTTGGTGTGTCAGTGTATGGTCATGGTCACAATCCTATAATGGAGACCTGTGATGAAAAGACAGTGAGTTTGTCCTTGTATGAATATTCTAGAACACATGCAAATCTAGATGGTCCATCAGTCACTCCAGAAGGTTCTCAATGCAATCCAGGGGTACACAGAAGACATCTTAGGTGGCTGCCAGTAGAACACAGCCTACCGTTCACGGCAATTGTTTTTTCCTGAGACTGGGTCTCTCCAGGTTGGTCTGGAACTTGTGTAGTCCAGGTTGGTTGAAGATGATCTTGAATTCCTAATCTTCTTGCCTCTCCAGTGCTGGGATTACAGACATATGTCAATATGCATGGTTTATAGTGACTCTTTTATACATAGAATTATGCTCTAAAATAGTGATAAAAGCATAATACACAAACCAGTACCATAGTCATTTGTCACCAGCGCCAAGTGCTATACACTGACCTGAGCGGCGTGCTGTGACACGCATTGTACCAGCAGCCTTCCAGCTCATTGTAATTTTATGAGCCCACTGTCTTGTACATAGGCCATCATCTATCAGGACATTGTTATGCAGTACAAGGCTGTACAGCCCTAAGCCAGCCTTCTCTTAGTTGAGGTGCTACATTAGGCTGCAGCTGCTGTGTAAGAAGTCAGGTACAGGGGCTCCCTTAGGCCAAGCTTGGTTTAACTCACACCATGGTGATGTACTCACCGTCACTGGCAAGCACCTCCAAGGCCCAGCTCCCATGAAAGGCCTAGCTTACTCCCTGTCACCTCCCTGACTGTCATGCCATTGAAAGTCATTTCCTCTTAGGAACTTTAGCTGACCAAACCCAACAGCTTCCTCCCTCTCCCTATTCTTCTCCTTGCACCATCCTTAGTAAGTGCCCTGGTGAGGAGGCACCCATCAAGGGCTGTGTTCTATCTGCCTGGCCTCTATATCTGCAGCACTTGGAGGCAAACCCATAGCTTCCTGCACGCTAGACTAGTGCACTACCCAGAACCACTTTCATTGCCAGCCTGAGGCTGGGCATCTAGGGAGTGAAGTGTCACTTAGAACAGAACCCTTCCCATGTGCAAAGGCTGAATGGCAGAATCCCTGGTCCATCGACAGCCACTGGGTCTTACAGGACAAAAATGGCAGGTATGAAGTTGGGTCAGGATTTCTGCCTTGATTTAACTCTTCAAAACTGCAGATATGAAGTTGGAACAGGATTTCTTCCTTGGTTTAACTCTTCTTCAACTGAATCACCTGGCTTCCTCATGAAGGAAGAAGACGAAATGAGGATGCTTGTGAGAAATGAGGATGGAGGTTATAAAGTACCCACAGTGACACCTGTCACAGGGATCCCATAAGCTTTTGAAAAATGTCATGTCACAAGACAATAATTTCAAAATGTTGAGAATGTGGCCACCAACAGGATTCCCATGCTCCAGTGGATGGCCCCATGCTGGGCACATAGGAACAGCACTAACTGGACTTAGAAGGTTATCTGAAAAACTAAAGACATGAAGTTGGTTGGGGGGACATGTTGGGAGGGACATGGGGAGAGTTAGAGGGGAGAAATGGGTAGATATATTTTTGTGAATTTCATACAATATATTTTGATCATATTTAGACCCTCTCCTCTATCTACACGCCTCTTCTAGATCCCAGCCCCACTGGATTTCATGCACTCTGTCATAGACATTAAGGTCTGTTGAGTCAAGGTTGTGATGTCTTTCGGTGTATGTTCATCCACGGAAGCCTGGTTAACTTATCTAGAGTCACACTCTTAAAGAAAACAGATGTTCCCTCTCCCAGCAGTTATGGGTTGCCAATAATTCCTCATCTAAGGTTGGGTCTTCTTTCCTACTTCCCCACTTCTATGCTGGGATTTTGTCTGGCTCAAGCTTTCACTGGTCTTGTGCATGTTGTTACCATTGCTGTGAGTTCACATGAGTAACTTCCTAGCTGTCTGGAAAATTCTCATTCCTTGTGGTTCTACCACCCCTGGCTCTTACAATCTCTCTGCCCTCTCTTCTATGATGGTCCCTGAACCTTGGGTGGCAGAGGTTTGATATAGGTGTCCTGTTCAAGGATAAGCACTCTGCAATCTCTTATTCCCTGCACTTTGGCCAGTCGCGGCTTTCTGGGTTAATCACCATCCTGTTGCATGAGGAAACTTTGCAGGTGAGAGTTAAGAGATGTGTTAATATTCTTTCCACCCTCTGTTCTTCTATGTTCCCGGAGCCTTAGGTGTGGAGGTTGCATTGTAGATGTGTCACTAGGGGCTGGGCACCTCACAGACACTTATTCTATGAGTTTGATCAGTTGTGGGTTTTTGTAATAGTCTCCATCTGTTGTAAAGAGAAGCTTCTTTGGTGAGGGGGTGGGAGGTACAGTTGTCTATAAATATAAGGATCCATATTTAGAAGTTGATTGGAGACATGTTGGGAGGGACATGGGGGGAGTTGAAGGGGGGAAATGGTATATATGATGTTTTATTGTACACATATATAAAATTCTTAAGAATAAAGAAAAAATTTTAAATGGAAAAGAAGAAAAAATGTTGCATACCAAAATAAAATATCAACGTTAAAAAAAAATGACTGTGTGTCTGTGTATCTGTGTGTGTATTGTGTATTGTTGTGTGTGTATATTGTTGTAGTTGTTGTTTAGTGGTTCAAGCTTCAGCTACCAGAGGCTTTGGAGCTAGCCAGTGAAGGATGAGGGAACATGGCAAAATGGAGACCCTTAAAGAAAGAGTCTCTTCTGTTAAAGCACCATAAAGGCCGGGGTGTGGTGGTGCATGCCTTTAATCCCAGCCCATGGAGGCAGAGGCAGGTGGATCTCTGTGAGTTTGAGGCTAGCCTGGTCTGCATTGGGAGTTCAAGGACAGCTGGGGCTACAGGGAGACCCTGCCTCAAAAAGACAATAAAAAGCACCATAAATATAAATTAATATGATAAACAATAGGTAAGCCATGGGGGCCAAGTGCTAGAAATGCACCTTTTTAAAATGTGAGCATGACCATCTTCTCTCTCCCTCTCTCCCTCTATCTTAACTCCCTTACTTCTTTTCTGTGTAGGATGAAGCCCAATTCCTTACACATACTAGACAGAAATTCTGTACTGAGCCACATCCCCAGCCCCTGGAACATGGTTAATTGTTTAAATACCCCCACTTAGCTATAATTAATGGAAAGCAGGAATCACCACAGCCTGAAAGGGAAGGCAGTGGGTGGGAGCCCCAGGTTAGGGTGGTTACTGCTGAGCATGGAACATTCTGGAGCATCAAGTGGCCTTTTTGATGGGCTCCAACTTATCCTGGAGCAGGTTGGAATGGCCTACAGGGTGTGTCCTGTCTTCAGATGGGGCCCAGAGCTCTGGGTGAGGGTGGAAGAAGGAGTCCTGGCTCGGTGTGAGACAGGGTGTGGTCCAGGTTGCATCCCTGACTCACATACCTGGTCTCTGCACTTTCTGGAAGGCAGGGCTGCACTCAGTAGGACTTTAATAACCTTGGGCTCTGAGGGGTTTCTACAACCCCAACCTGCCTAGGGATCATGCTCTATGTAGAGAGAACTTGGAGGTCCTGTGTGTCCCTGACCCCAGCCTCTGCCCCATTTCAGTATAGCAGCCTGGCCACTTTGCCTGTTTTGAATATGACAAACCAAGGCATGACATTGGCACAGCTATGTCTGATTTGTATTTAATGAGTTCTCTCTTACTGAAAGCAACAAAGTTCAGTGGGTGAACAGATGAAATGACATCTCTGTGAAATATGTTGGAGAAGTTTAATGAGTACTGTGGTGAGGGCTTGCACCTGCCAGGGTGCAGGAGGGAGCTGTGTTCACAGCTTGTGGTAGAAGCTGGGTCAGTATGCTATCTGCAGCCTTAACATCTTCCTGCCTGTTAACATGGAGACTTCTGCTTTCTGAATCTATCACAGGAAATAACAAAACTTCTGACAGAGGTTTCATGGGGATTCCTTATGACAAAAATGCTTTCTAGGAACCCTCAGAGGGTCCCATCAGCTGGGCATTCTAAGTGAGATCTGAGAGAGCTAAACTCTAGGGCACCCTGGCTTAGATAGGCCCACACTGAGAAGATGGCTCACAGTGACACCAGACAGACATCTAAGCCCAGAGGAGGAAACTCTAAGGCTTTGGAGCCACCTCACCTTGCTGGAGAACAAAGAAGCCTTGGAATGGAGGCATCGCCAAGGAAGCTAGTCGTCTACTAAACTAGTAAAGTAGAAAGAAAGGAAGGCCGCATTTCCTGCTTTTCTGAGAAGAGGATTGTAATTTTCACTGGGTAAACTTTAGATGCACACTCTCCAGTAAAAAAGAAAAACAAAGGATACAAGATAGATTTAAGATAAAGGACTAGGACTTAAAAGACTGGAAGCAAACTCCCCTTTACTCTCCACAAGTTCTAAGTGTACTAGAATGTTCTTTGGTGACCACTGTTAGTAGAATTGTATGATATTTTATTATTTTATTTATACATCTTGTTATTTTTGAAAGAATTTTCTGTCTTGTACATACATTGCTGATACAACCACAGCCAATTAAAAAAATCACTGAAACATTTTAATAAAGTTTATGTTTCTTAACAGTGTATGGTCAATTCTCAAACCCATATAGTCTGTACCTGAGAGAATGCTTCTTATTCTCAAATATATTCATATAAGAAACTTATTCAAGGTTAGATGTTACAAGCTTTTACCCCATCCCACACTAAACTTCTTATCAGATTTTTATTAAGTACAGGAGCTAGGGGGTGTCAAAAGTAATAGCATCATCCAAAGAATAAACAGAGAAACATCTGAATTAAATGATACCATACATCAAATGTACCTAACAGGCATCTTTTGATTGCTCCACCCAAACACCAAAGACTATACTTTCTACTCAGCACCCCATGGAAATTTTTCAAAAATTTCACATACTGGGCCACAAAACAAACTTCAACAAATATAAAAATTGAAATAATTCCATGCATTCTATTGGACCACAATGCAGTAGAGCTCAAAATCAACACTGGACGAAGACCTACTCACTGCATGAACTCGTGATGATTGAACAACACACTCCTAAACAATGAGTAGGTCAAAGGAGAAATTAAGAAAGAAATAAAAGAATTCCTGGAATTCAATGAAAAGGACAATATAATACAACACAATGTCTGGGACATGTTAAAAGCAGTCCTAAGAGGGAAGTTTATAGTTCTAAGTGCCTACGTTAAAACATTAGAAAGAGCCCAAATAAATGACCTAACACTGCAACTCGAGGCACCAGAAAGGCAAAAACAAATGAAACCCAAACCCAGCATAAGAGAAGAAATAACAAAAATCAGGGCAGAGATTAATGAAATAGAAACAAAGAAAACAATACAAAGAATCAATGAATCTAAGAGCTGGTTCGTTGAAAAGCTAAACAAGATAGACAGACCCTTAGCCCAGCTAACCAAAAGAAAGAAAGAGCAAATCCAAATCAACAAAGTCAGAGATGAAAGGGGAAACATCACAAGAGATACCCAAATGATCCAGACCATTATAAGGGAATATTTAAAAAACCTGTAAGTTACTAAATCTTAAAGTCTAAAAGAAATGGATGGATATCTGAAGTCATGGGAACCACCAAAGTTAAACCAAAAAGAGATCAACAGTTTAAACAGACCCATAACATATAAGGAAATTGAAACCATTAATACAAAGCCTCCCAACTAAAAAAAGCCCAGGCCCAGATGGATTTAGAACAGAATTCCACCAGACGTTTAAAGAAAACCTCCAACCAATCAAAAAGATAGAAACAGAGGGAGAACTTCCAAATTCCTTCTATGAAGCCAGCATCACTCTAATACTCAAACCGGGTAAAGACACAACCACAAAAGAAAACTATAGACCTATATCCTTAATGAACATAGATATAAAAATTCTCAACAAAATATTTGCAAACCACATACAGTTACACATCAAAAACATCATTCACCATGATCAAGTAGGCTTTATCCCAGAGATGCAAGGATGGTTCAATATACGTAAGTCAAGAAGCACCATTAATCATATAAATGGACTCAAAGACAAGGACCACATGGTATCTCAATAGATGCAGAGAAGGCCTTTGACAAAATTCAACATGCATTTATGTTCAAAGTCCTAGAGGGAACTGGACTGGAGA
>NW_008360304.1:852860-917760 GCF_000622305.1 Nannospalax galili | reverse complement strand
CACCATAATTAAAGCCATATATAACAAACCCACAGCCAAAATCATTCTAAATGGAGAAAAATTGGAAGTATTCCCATTAAAATCAGGAACCAGACAAGGATGTCCACTATCTCCACTCCTTTTCAATTAGTGCTTAAAACTATTGCTAGAGCAATAAGACAGGATAAGGAAATTAAAGGAGAAATAATTGGAAAATAACAGGGCAAACTATCACTTTTTGCAGATGATATGATACTATACCTAAGAGATCCCAAAAGTTCCAGAAAACTCCTAGAACTGATCAACACTTTCAGTATAGTGGAAGGCTATAAAATCAATCTACAAAAATTAGTAGCCTTTCTATATACCAATAGCAAGCTATTGGAGAAAGAATACAGAGAAATGTTCCCATTCACAATTGCTGAAAAAAATATATATCTTGGAATAAATCTGACCAAAGACACCAAAGATCTCTACAATGAAATTTTTCTAAATCATTAAAGAAAGAGATTGAGGAAGACACCAGGAGATGGAAGGACCTCCCATGCTCAGGGATTGGAACAACTAATATTGTAAAAATGACCATTCTACCAAAAGCAATATATAGATTCAATGCAATCCTAATCAAAATCCCCATGACATACTTTACAGAATTAGAAAAATCCACCCTTAAATTCATATGGAGGCACAAAAGACCCCAGATAGCCAAGGTAACCCTGATCACAAAAGAGCAATGCTGGGGAGATTACTATACCAGATATCAAAGTATACTACAGAGTTATAGTCATAAAAACAGCATGGTACTAGTGCAAAACAGACACATAGATCAATGGCACATCATTGAAAATCCAAACTTGAGTACACAAAATTTCAGCCACCTGATATTTGACAAAGGTGCCAAGAAGACACAGTGGAGGAAAGACAGCATCTTCAACAAATGTTGCTGGCAGAAGTGGATCTCTACCTGTTGAAGAATGAAACTAGATCCTTATCTTTCACCTTGCACAAACATCAACTCCAAATGAATCAAAGACCTCAATGTGAAACCAGAAACCCCTGAAACTATTAGAAGAAAATATTAGCAGTAACTTACAGGATATAGTTGTAGGAAAAGATTTTCTAAATCAGACAGAAATTGTTCAGAAATTAAGATCAGCAATCAATACATGGGACCTCATTAAAGTAAAAAGCATCAATGGGAAAAAATCTTCACCAGTGACACATCTGACAGAGGGTTAACATCCAGAATATATAAAGAACTCAAAAAAAACAAAGAATTGGGAAACCATGTGACCCAATTAAAAGATGGGCTAAAGATCTAAACAGAGAGTTCTAAAAGGAAGAAATAAAGATGGCTAAGGAACATCTCAAAAAATGTTCAACATCATTAGTAATTATGGAAATACAAATTAAAACCACCCTAAGGTATCACTTTACCCCAATCAGACTGGCTAGGATCAAGAGAAATGATACCAAATGCTGGCAAGGATGTGGAGCGTTTATTCACTGCTGGTGGGATTGCAACCTCATGCAACCACTATGGAAAACAGTGTGGAGAATGCTTAAAAAACTGAAAATGAACCTACCATATAACCCATTTATACCACTCCATACCCAAAGCCCAAAGGACTCATCCAATTGTAGAGACACTTGTACAACCATGTTTGTTGCAGAAGAAATGGAAACAAACTAAATGTCCCTCAACTGATGAATAGATAATGAAAATGCGTTACATTTATACAATGGCATTCTGTTCAGTAGTTTTAAAAAAAAACCATGAAATCATGAAATTTGCAGGTAAATGGATGGATCTAGAAACTGTTATACTAAGTGAAGTAATACAGACTGAGAAATATAAAAGACATATGTTCTCCCTCATATGTGGGTCCTAGAAAAAAATCCTTTGAAATTCCCGGTCCCTTTAATAAGATGATGCTGTACAGCAGCCCTTCTGCATGAAATAACTACCATCATCACGGCTTCAGCTGAACCTGATTGCTAAACATCGTCACAATTGGCCTTGTTGACAGTTGTGCTCGTTCATTAAAGGAGGGCCAAACAGTGTCACTGGACCCTTACAGATACTTACTGGAGTATCTACCCACTCTTCCCAGCCAACTGTATGTAATTTGGCCCTAATCACACATGGCCTCCTGGATTTGGGGAGGGCTAGAGAATACAACCTGGGGAAGGCTAGGAAGAGAAGGCATGACCCATGCTGGGTAAAGGCTATCCAGTGTGCATACCCTCAGGTCATACATATACATCAGCAGCCCCCTCAATTATCTTGGTAAGTAAGCTCAATAAATTCATTGGTTCCCTAGTAAAACTTTAATCAAACATTGGCTTGACACTAGAACCTTAAAAGGGAATAAGCGTTGCTTAGCATCCCCAGGAAAAGTTTCAGAACCAATGGAAAATTTATTTGTTAATGGTATTATGTCTCATAATTATTTTTTTTAAAGAAAATGAGAATGTAAAAGATGTTAAAAGGATATGGGAATGGGGATATTTTCCAAAATAGACAGAAAAAAATGAGAAAGTCTAAGCAAGTGATGAAGGTCTGTTTAGGTTTGCTATATATAAAGGATGAGCCAAAATAATATATACATAATCTTAAATTTTCTATAGTCATAGTTTAGTTAACAAGTTTAAGGAACAAAATATAAATCTAGTCAATGTTTATCTGAGAATATTTGTTTCTTTACCTAAGCCTTATCTACATAACACATAATTAAAAGTACCAGACTGGTGGAACTAATCTTATTGGATGTTTAACAGCATACTTTAAGGCCTATACTAATGTGGTCAGGGGGACTTAAAGGATAGTTTTTGCCCATTTCCCTCAAAGGTTGACCAAGTTCCAGGGGACTATGGAACATCTCTCAAAATGTCCTGTAAATGTGGTAAGTCACCTGTTCTCTTGTTCGGGGAGGACATGGAGACCCCATGAGATGGACTTGAACCAGTGTCCAGTCTACAAAGAGGACAGTCAACTTAGAGGAAACATCTCATCCATGCTTCCAAGTGAAGCCAGACATGGTGGAAGAGGACCTTTGACTAATCTTCACATAGATGGAATTGGTAAAAGAAAGGAGCCAGGAGCTCCTCCCAAGTCCATGTGACCCATGAGGAACAGATCCTCAAATGACCTTAAGTGTAAAAATAAATTGATTTATTTGGGCCAAATGTATGGTCTTAAACACCCAAAAGGAAAGTATAACCAAAGAATAAAGTCATCAATATACTTCTTTAAGAGTTCAAGGGATTACACTTCCCAGACATTAGGCTTAACTCTATATAGAAAGTTATTTAGGGCTGGAGAGATGGCTCAGATGTTAAGAGCACTGACTGCTCTTGCAGCGGACCAGGGTTCGATTCCCATCACCCACATGGTGGCTACAAACTGTCCTTAACTCCAGTTCCAAGGAAATCTGAAGCCCTGTTCTGACCTCTGCAGCATTGCACAACACGGGTGCACTCACATACATGCAGGCAACTCACTCATACACATAAAATAAAAATAATAAATAATTTTTTAAAAAGTTATTTAGACAATTATTTCTCATTGATGATTTTGTTCCTAACCAGAAAGTGCTGCTCAGATGTAAGACTTCAAATCTTGGTCTCCTGTAGCTAAGGTCCCACCTGTAGCTAAGGGAGATAACCAGCTATTGTTCTAAAATGATGGATACATTTGTTTTCTCCTCCTATCTAGAAGCCTTTGAGAGGGAACTGACACTGATTCTAACCACTCCAACAGCTATCAAAATACCTGAAAGCAAATCCTGAATCCATCACTCTAGAGTGATGACAAAAGAAATATGAGGAGGAACCCAATAGAGGGATGCTTTTGGGAGCCCTTGTCAAGAAACTCCAGTGGACTCTCATATGAACATTTGAAAATTGCCCTGCTCTTACTTTTTTCTAGTTCCCTGCCTAGAACTTCTGATGCTAATTGCTCTTGCCTTTACTTCTCCATATATCCTATTTACTATTCAAGGACTTTCTTTTCTCCTTAAAGATAAAAGTTATGCAATTTGGGAGTCTTTTAGATGGAGCCACTGAAGGGGTGCTCCAGTTGCCTCACCCTGCATCCCTTCAGCATGGAAGAAGCCAGAGCGGTCAGTGTCCCTATTTCCTACTGGCAATTTGGGTAACCCCTTCAGAGGATGGTGTGATAAGAATGGGAGGTACGAAATGGCTAGGCAGTTAGGATAAAAAGACCCCAAAGAAAAGTAGCCAGTTTCTTGGCTAAAAGTCAAAATATCCTTGGGACTGTTTGCAACATACTCTGTTCCAAAGGCCAAAAATATCCGTACTTAGAACATTCTGGTTGTCATTCTATTTTCTGGGCTTTTCAGTCCCTTAAGTTTCATTGATTTCCTGACATGCTTGCTAATTTTTGCATTAAAAAGGAGCTTGTATCTAATCCCTAAAAGATTTTAGGGTTACCTTTTCAGAGGGGGGACTGTTGGAGGGGAGGGAGTGGGCATGGATTTGATCAAAACACCTTATATGCATGTATGAAATTCTCAATAAAGTTTTTGTAAAAGTTAAAAAAAAGAAGAAATGCAAGAAAAAAAAAAAAAAAAATAATAGCGTCATCCCAGGACTTGGGCAGTGGAGAAAGAAGGATGGAGAATTTGAGGCAAGCATGGGCTACAGGGACATTGAAAAAAAAAAACCAAAACCAAAGCCAAGAAAAGACAAATAACAAACAGCAACAAAACCCCAAAACAAACAAGAAAGCAGATAAGAAAGCTGATGCTCACTGAACACAGAGCTCATTAATTGGCTACGTTGGCTGGCCAATGAGCTTCAGAGATCAGCCTTCCCCCTCACACCACGCCCCCATACAAGGGAGGGGTTCCTATTCTAGGACTGCATGCACCACAGCCCCTAGCTTTTATGTGGGTGCTGGGGATCCAAACTCAGGTCCTCATGCTTGTATTTACTGAGTGCCTGATTCACTGTGTGCTACTCAGGTCTTTGCCAGGTTTTATTAGGGTTCTAACACAGTCCTGAAAAACAGCCAAAGAAATGCTAAGGACAACTGGAACTACAGCCTTCCCAACTCAGGAGGGCTATCCCTCATGTCTGTGCGTCATTGTGAGCACCCCCACCCCCACCCCTCTTGAGTCTGCTGGTGCTGGTGATTTTGCCCTTTTGTGGTTTGGGTGGGTGAGCCCATGCCCATGCCTTAAATGCTTGGTCTCCAGCCTGTAATGGGATTAGGAGATGTGGAATCTTTAAGAAGAGGGGGCAGACCTCATGGCCCCAGGAGTGAACCTACTACTATTGTTTTGTTAAATGGACATAGTATCAAACTGCCCTCTAAATTTGTATCTCTTTGCTCAGAGATTAGTGCAGCTCTCAGACCACATCAGAGAAGTGCACAGAATAAGTGACTGGAATGTTCAGTCACAAATGAGACATCTGTACCACATTCCCCCTCCCCCAAGGCTCAGGGACCATAAGAGGGGACAGAAAGACTGTAAGAGCCAGATGTAGAAGAGGGCAAAACTGTCTTCTGGACATGACAGGACCGCTACGCTCGTGAGCTCACAGAGGCTGTGGCTGCCTGCACAAGATCAAGCCAGTCAGCATTCCAGCATGGAAAGGGAAGGGGCTCATGAGGCCCCACCCTGAAATGTCCAGAGATAGTTGGTGTCTTCTCAGAGAGTCAGTTTTCTTCAAGGATGTATCTCCTGGTAAGTTAAGCACATTCCAGTGGATAGCCTCACACCCAGAAGTATATGAACAACACAAATTGGAGTCTCACAATGTTAAAGGGATAGAGATGTGGGAGTGGATCGGGGAAGAATTAAGAGGAGAGGAGAAGTTGGGGGTGAACATGATCAAAATACATTATATGACATTCTCAAAAGTATTTTTTTAAAGAGGTAGGATGCTGGGCATGGTGGGGCACATCTTTAATCCCAGCATTTGGGAAGCAGAGGCAGATGGATCTCTGTGAGATCACAGTCAGCCTGGTCTACATAGTGAAGTCTAGGCCAACTAGGGCTACAAGGAGACCTTGTCTCAAAAAACCAAAACAAATTAATTAAATTTTAAAAATAAAAAGAAGTAGAACCTTGAAAAAGATAGCAGGACCTCAGCACTTAACTCTTTCTCTTTCTCTTTTTGCTTCCTGGCTGCTGTGAGGTAAACAGGCCTCGTCCACCTCAGGCTCCCACCATGATACATCATGCTTTCTTGGGCTCAAGGTATTAGGACTGAAACCTCTGAAATCATGAGCCAAAATAAACCTTTCCTCCTTTTAACTCTGTTATCTCAGGCATTTTGTCACAGCAACAGAAAACTAATAGAATAATTATGGGAATAATTCATGAGGGCCTTGAGGAACTTAAGCTTGCAGAGATGAGCAGGCCGGGGGTCCAGGCTCAAGTCAGGGGCCAGGGGTCAGGAGTCAGGGCTTAGGGGTCAGGTTCTCTTTGTCATTCTACCTCTTGTTACTTATGGTCAAGAACATGCCTGTTAAAAGCTTTGAGCATCAGCGGTATTAACAACCCCATGAAGTTCAAATCTTATTCATTCATTCTGTATGAACTTGAGTGTATTCTTTGTGGGAAGCACATGGCCAGAATGGGGACCAGGAAGTGAACTGGTCTCTGCCCTCAGAGCTTTGAACTTGTGAGTCTTTTTTGCTAATCTCTTTGGTTTACCAAGCTGGACTTTGATGATGACCTTACTTAGATTTGTCCTTGCTTCCCTATCTGGGTGTGAATAGACATTTGCTCACATCGTCCCAAGAATACTGTCACATAACACCAGGCCAGAGGTGGAGGACCAGATGGAAGTTACTGAGAGAGGAAAACCAGACAATGGCATGTTCTAAGAGGGAAGTTGACCATCAAACCACAACAGGACACCTGGTGTATCTCCACCGAGGCCAGCCTTCCCACCTCTCCTCTGTCCCTTCATTTCACTGACATTGCCCAACACCCCTGCCCTACCTTGACATCCAAAGAGTAGATAACCAGTGCCATCCTACATGCATCTGCACAGAAGTGCCCTCTCTGAGATGGTGACCATGTCTAGGAATTCTCTTTCAGGGGCCAAGCAAGGTCACGTGAGGTTGTAAGTTAAGAAAGAAGAAAGCAAGTAATTTTTACTGAACCGACACACTGAAAGTTTAAAACTACCACATCCTGGCACCAGCCCAGGAGGAGGAACATCTTGGATGGGAGATGTTTTGTCCTAGGGGGGCCACCAGGAGCCAGGAGAGTGGGAAAGAAAATAAGCCTTCCCACTACCATCTCTCTTCTTTCAGCTCTTTTCTTCAGGCTCCCCTGCCTGTTTTCAATAGGGTAAATACATACGACATACGGCTTACCACCTGCATTTGTCACTGTTCTGTTGCTGTGAAAGAAACACTGACCAAAGCAACTTATGAAAGGAAGAATTTATTTGAGCTTATGGTTCCAGGGGAATTACAGTCTGTCTTGGAGGGGAGGCATGTTGGAAGAGGCGGCTGGAGGAGGAGCGGAAGCTAAACTGTACATCTTCAAGCATGCACAGGAAGCAAGCATGCACTGGAGATCTGGCAAGGGTTAAGAACTCTCTAAGCCCACCCCCAAGTGACGTGCTCCCTCCAGGATAGCCACACCTTCTAAGACCTCCCAAAACAGAGCTACCAACTGGGGACAAAATGTCCAAATACTTGGAGCCTATAGGGGACATTTTCATTCAAACCACCATATCCTTATGCTCACACATATCACATGTTCACATGCATATGCTACAGGCACATGTGCTAGGACACCCATGGCCACACAAGCACATACTACACTCACATGCTCACACACATGTTCACAAATGGGACCCACAAACAAACACAACACAAACAAACACGCTCACACACATTTTCACACATACTTGTTTGCACACACATGCATGCTCACTCACAACATTTGCAAACTTGCAGGCTCACCCACATTCATATGCTCACACACCCTTGCCTGCACACAGTGCTCATACATTTCACACACACTCATCTGCTCTAGTACACACAGTCATACACATGCATGCTCACTTATCCTTGTACATGTACACACTCTCCCTGACCCTGGGCTATTTCTTCCACACGGCTTCCTCCCACCCTATCCCCACCCTGCTTCCCTGTCCCCTTCAGGACCTGATTTCATGGCCAGTTCTTGTCCTTTGGACACCTAGCCCTTCCCTGTGCTGAGTTAAGGGCTGGGCACCCAGCTTCCCTTGCTGCAGAGATCATCAAAGTGTGGCCTTGGGGGAAATGTGTGGGACATGAAGAGCCCCAAGCAGGGGAACTTCACTCAGAAGGAAGGGTGTGCCCTGATGCCCAGTGCCCTGCTGGATGAAGTGGGCTTGCTCAGCATGGTTCTCCTGACGTCTGTCTCCTGGGCCACCAGTACACTTTGCAGGACAGCACTGTCCTTGGCAGTGAGTCTTCTTGAGGATCTCTAGGGCTAATGTTTCTAAACACTGCAGGCTCTGCGCCCCCTGCTCTGCCTCCCTCTAGAACCACTCCCTGAAGCTTTGAAAAAACAAGGAGAACACAAAGGCAGGCCTGCCTTCTACCCTGTGCCTCTCTCCACAGGTGCATGGCCAGGGCCCCTTGTCCCTGACAGGCAGGCCCATCCAAATATTAACTGTGGACGTGCTTTCCTGCTTTGAACTTGAGACACTCTGTACTCAGAGCCTGTCCTGCTGAGAACACAACAGCTTCTGTTTCCTTTCTTCCAAGGACCAAGCTTGGTGTTGAGTTTCTTTGAAAAAAAAATTTTTGAGAGTTTCATACATAAATAGTATATTTGCATTATTTCCATCACTTCCATTCCCCTTCCAACTCCTCCCATGTCCCAACTCCTTCTTAATTTCTTGTCCTCTTCTTTGATACATATTTGTGTGTGTGTGTGCGTGTGTGTGTGTGTGTGTGTGTATGCATGTGTATAATGCACCGAGTCCATTTAGTGGTGCTCTTGTATACCTGTGTTTAGGGTTGTCCACGTGGCATTAAAGAACCTCTCAGGGAGCTAGTCCCCAGAAAAAACTGATTCTCCCTCCTTCAGTGACAATTACCTGTAGCTCTTCATCTAGAGGTGTGATCTTATGAATTTCCCCCAGCTTGGCACGTCCACTGGTTTTGCCATTATGCAGATCTCATTAGACGACCACGCTGTGGACATTTCATTGGTGCAGCTTCCCTATCAGGTCTAGGACACATTAACTAGCAGCAGAGGTCTTGTCCTCTGGCTCTTACAATCTTTCTGCTCCCTCTTCTGGGATGTTCCCTGGGAAGTCTATAACTATAGAATAACTATATAGACATCTATATAAAATCACAGTGCCAGGCAAGGGAAATTGTCATCCAAGTTGGTCAGGATAGTCCAAGAAACTACCAAAATAATACAAGCTGTTGCCATAGCCTTTGATTGCTCCTAGAACTTGAAGAAAAGACTCTATTGCTGAAGACAGGACATACTTTGAACACAGAACTTGGAGCGATTGAGCTGGAACTGACCTGGAAGCCTCCTCCCTGAAGACCAGCTCTCAAGGTATCAGAGGACACTATGCAAGCTGCCAAGGGAGAAAACCATCAGTGGTCCTATCCGGCTGTAAAGTCTATGAACCACAACAGTGACTGGACCAGCAAACTGTCTCTATTGGTGCTATTGTGGCACTTTTATCTTGGGGGTAATCAATAGCTGTCTAATTGGAATTAAGGTTTTACGTTTCTTATATGTTGGGTGGCAGGATAGGAAGGCCTGGCTTGATCTGCTGCAGATCTGTAGGGCGCCTGCTTCCAGCTTATCTTCCTTGCTGGACTGCCTTCCCCACTCCGACACATAGCAGGAGGCCCGCAGGGGACCCCAGAAAGCAGAGAACTTCAGGGTCTACTTGGCAGGGTTCACTAGGTGGAGTCTGGGGGAGTTGCTTTCAACTCTCACTGGGCAGCTTTTGCCTCTTGCACCTGACTTTAGGATGGCTCCAAGATGTAGCTTTAACCCTGGACCAACATCAATATTTTCATGTCACTATCTGATCATACAACAAAGTTCAACTTACCAAATTTGGAAAGTATTGCACAATGGGTAACACTGGGTCCTGCTTTCTTTTTTCTTTCTTTCCTTCTTTTTTAAAAAGTGGATTTAACTAAATCTAGGGTGTGGCTTGTCAGGTGTGACTGTCTCTTGGGTTGGATTTTAATGCCAGATTGGCCAGTGGGCTAAGGAGATCCAGGCTCATACTCAGATAAGTGTGACATTTTCATTGGCTCCTGTCCTAGTTTCTTTCTATTGTTGTGATAAGAACACTGATCAAAACCAACTTGAGGAGGAAAGGGTTTATTTTACCTTCAGTTTACAGTTCATCATGGAGGGGAGGCGTTCAAGGCAAGAACAGATCATGGAGGAACACAGCTTACTGGCTTGCTCCTCTGGCCCATATTCAGCCTGCTTTCTTATATAGCCCAGGACCACCTGCCCAGTGGTGGCACCGCCGACAGTGGGCTGGGCCCTCTCACATCACTCAACAGTCAAGAAAATGCCCCACAGACATGGCCACAGGCCAATCCAATGAAGAAAATTCCTCAACTGAGGGTCCCTCTACCCAGGTGCATCAGGTTGACAATAGAAGCTGTCCAGCATATATCCCATTCCAAATCTACTCTGCTGTTGAGTAGGTTAATGGGATAGTAGGTGCCTGACTGCAGGAGTGCCCAGCATAGGTGTTAACCCAACAGCTAGCATGCTGTTTCCCACAGCATCCAGGCAAGAAATTCTACTCAAATAATGTTTGCAGTCTTTGTAACCTAAAAGTGGAAACAACAAAATGCCCATCACCTGAGGAAGAACCACACAAATGTGGCAGGTCTAAACGGTGGGCCGTTACCAAAGGAATGCAGCACTACCTTGCTGCAGCACGTTGAGCCTTTGGAAATATTACGATAGATGAAAGAAGTCAGTGGCAAACGGATATATACGAACGAGAACTTCTGTATAAATCCAATTTACATGTACATCTGTAGAGCCATGAGGAGGACTAGGTCCTGGCTCTCAGAGGCTGAGGAGAGGGGATGATGAGTAATGACTGCTAAAGGCTAAGGAGTAAGCAGAATGTTCCAAAATGGATTTTGCAGATGTTGCACAAATGTCACCAAAAATTGGCTGGGATCCTCAGTGTTTGAGACCCACAGTTCCTCTTCCTAGAGGCTGGCCAAGTGCCCATCACCATCACTGGAGCAAAGCTTCCAGAAGCTCTGGTTCCCCTGTTCACCCACACTGTAGAAACCACTTGTTTTCCCCAAAACCTCTACTCTACACATTCAGTCAATTTTACACAGGAACCTCTTTCAAAGGGCTATTTGTTGTGGATGTTTATAGTGTATTCACTTCCAAAGACCAACCACAACCAACTGAAGATAAACTCACAATTTGATTGTCTTCATAACAAAATGGACTCAGGACTGGAACTCTTGGCCCTTTCTTCATCATCTCCCAGTTCACAACACTTGAGTCTCTTAGTAGCCTACATCTCTTAGACCTGCAGCTGGGTCGCCACACTCAAGCCTCAGCACAATCTTTGTAATTTTAGGGCTTTAAAAAATTTTTTTTTTAGAAAATAGGCTCAAGGGGCTGGGGAGATGGCTCAGCAGTTAAGAGCACTGATTACTTTTGTAGAGGACCCAAGTTCGATTCCCAGCACCCCCACGGTGGTTAATAACCATCTGTAGCTCCAGTTCCAGGGGACCTGATGCCATCTTCTGACCTCCACCAGCATTGCATGACATGGATGCACTTACACACATGCAGGCAATGCACTCACACACAAAATAAAAATAATAAATAAAATATTAATAAAAAAAGGCTGGGCGTGGTGGCGCACACCTGTAGTCCCAGCACTTGGGAGGCAGAGGCATGGGGATCTTTGTGAGTTCGAGGCCAGCCTGGTCTACATAGCTAGTTCCAGGACAGCTGGGGCTGCAGGGAGACCCTGCCTCAAAAAGACAAAAATAAAAAAGAAAAAAAGAAAAGAAAATAGGCTCAATCTGCCCACTGTAGCCACTGTGCTTCCTGTCATAACCCTGCTTTCCCTGATGCACAGTAAATCCTTGCCTTTCCTATTCAGTGTCCCTTTGTGAGGCTGGTGCAGAGTTTGGGGAACTTTTGTGTTTGCGAAGCATCATCAGCACAGAAAAGAAGGTATCCAAGGGCTATGTTTAATGGACATTTTTTACTTTATTTTTATGTGTATGAGTGTTTTATTGCATATATGTCTATGCAGCATCTATGTACACCCAGATGGTGGCCTTACTGTCCATTAGTGTCCACTGTCTCCATGAAGGTACACTCAGCTGTCACACAGCTGTCCCTGCATGTGCCTGCCTTCACAATAGCACACAGGAATGGCTCACCGGCCTAAAAACCCTGGGCTGTCCTGCCTCTCATCCCTCCCTCCCTCTCCTCAGAGAATATGTTTCATTTTAACAGATGCCCTCAAAGGATCAAAAGTAGCTTCATCATTCATTTTCTTGTTTTTTTAAAAATGAATTCAGTCCCAAAGTATGAATTCATATTCGTCTTTGAACTTGACATGATGGATTAGATTCCCATGGGCATAAACAGCACCTGAATGTTATCTCACAGCCATAGCAGGTAGCATTCCAGAGTTGCTGTGACCTGTACTACGTGCCTTCTTTGAAGTGCTCCATCATCTATCGCAGGTTGGGGATGCCATAAAGGTTCTGGGCCTCCTCAGCCCCAGGAATAAGGAGGGTCCCTGAGAGGTGCTGGAGTTCATTAAATTCATGATAGATCACAGCTGGGGCTAAGGCATCTGGTAACCTTGATGTCCCAAAGATTCCATAACCATCTCTGATCTCAAGGCCAAGGTGATTGTCTCGCCAAACACCTGGCTGCAAGTAGGTGGGGAGACATTCACAGCCTACTTGAGAATTGTATTGCATGTGTGTGTGTGTGTGTGTGTGTGTGTGTGTCTGTGTGTGTCTGTGTGTGTCTGTGTGTGTCTGTGTGTGTGTGTGTGTCCTCTAGAACGTTCATGAGAGGCAGTGGCAAGCGTACTCTGGAAAGAGTTGGAGGATTTATTTCCTGCCCTGACCCCCAATGTGGCGTTCCCCACAGCCTCATGCATTGGAGGCTTAGTCCTCAGTGCGGTGGTGTTGAGGTGGGGGATCTTTAAGAGACTGAGCCTGGAGCAAGGCAAGTGGATGACTGGGGACCCTGTCCTCAGTGGGAATTAAGCTCATGAAGTTCCTGAGCACATAGGATGTAATAAAAAACATCAAGCCTGGCCCCTGATCCCTCAGCCTTCTGCCTTAGCCTGTGCTCTCTCCTTCCCAAATAGACTGCCACCATGATGCCCTGTGTCTCACTGCTGTGCAGCGGGAGGATCCTTACCAGAGCAGAGTGGAGGCCAGCACCATGCTCATTGGTCTCAGAAGCTTCAAGGTACACAGACCTCCTTTCTTTATGCATTATCTAGCCTCAGGCATTTTGTTATTTCAATGAAAGAGGTGAAGATACCCACTATACCTCTGGATAAAGAAAATGACCATATCAGACTGTGAGGTCATCATGATTATTAACCATCATCAAGTAGAAAAAGAAAGTGTGAGTGTAAGTTTCCACTCTCACAGATATTTTGAAGGCTGTGTATTTTTTTGTGAAAAAAAGGCTGCATAGAGAATAGTAAGTTAGCCTGTGAGCATTTTTTTTCCATGCTAACAATGGAGTCCACTGTCTGTTTCATTCTCTTTGTGCTTGGTTGAGACTCTGTCTCTCAGTGTGTTCCTGCTACCTCCCTGCTGCGAGGTCGCTGGACCTGACACAGGGCCTGGTCCAAGCCAGGACACCATTGTCTTTCTTCCCTGTGGGAATGTGTTCCCAGGGCCAACTCCAACAACCCCCACCCTGCCATCACTCCGGTGGTGCCAGAGTGAGCCGCAGGCTCTGGCTGCACTGCTGTGGCCTGAGGTTCCAGTGGCCATTCTCCTGACCCAGCAGAGGCAGCACACAACAGGCCTACTGGCTGTGGCCATACCCTGAATAGCTGGACAGTGGCCCCCAGAACATCAGGAATGAGTGCTTCTGCCACGAGGGGGTGTAAAAAGCCCCAAACAATTCAGCCAGAACTGGGGATGGATGCCACACTCAGCCCTGCCTGCCTCTCAACTGGCTCATGACCACTCCAGAGCCATAGCAACCCCCAGAATTCTTGTTCCTGGTGTTTTACACAGCTGGGGCTTAAAGCGCAGCTTATGGATGGGTAGTGTGCAGGGGACCATGGGTTCCATGTTTACTCAGAGTCACATCAGCCTTTATTACCCACGGTGTTAAACAGTCCACAGACAGGGACTGGAGAACTCAGAGGAGTCTGATCTGGCAGGTTCATCCAGGGGATAGGGGCTGAGCAGGCAAGAGTGAAGTCTGCAGTTGGGACCCTCTCTCCCTAGGCTGCTCTCCATTCTGCTCTGTAATAGCCCTGCTCTCAGAGGATAGAAGGACTGAGAGGGAGCTGGCCGGTGAACCCTCCGCCTGCGGCCAGATAGAAAAGTCTACCAGAAGCCTGGAATGTGGCAGAAAGGAACAAAAAGAATCCCTTCACAGCATCTGGACTACAAAGACGTCCACCTTGAATTTTTGTCCGTCCGTTTGTTTTTGCTTGCTTGCTTGATTTTGAGACAGGTTCTCACTACATAGCCCAGGCTGGCTTGAAACTTCGTTTTCCTGCCTCCAACCTCTGGAGTGCTGGGGTTATGAGTGTTTACCACCATGCTTGGCTTCATCTTGTTTTGTTTTTGTTTGGTAGTCCTGGGGTTTGAATTCAGGGCCTTGCACATGCTGGGTGAAGACTCTACCATTTAGCCCGAGTCCCAGTCCCCATCTTGTTTTTTAATATCAGTTTTACTGAGATGCATCGCTTACCATAAAATACCTCTTCATGGCTGCTGGTTGGAATATTCACACTGAGTTGTGCAAACACCCCCATTCTAGTTATTTTTTCATCACTCTGAAGAGAAACTACACATCATTTACACACACTGCTCCTGGCAACCTCTCATCTATTTCCTGTTTCTATCAATTTATTATTCTGGACAATTCATATAAATGAATTCATACATTTGTTTTTTAATAACTGGCTTCTTTCTCATATGGTTTTTGTTGCTGTTGTTACTGTTGTTTTGTTTGTTTGTTGTCTCCATGTAGCCTCAGCTGGCCCAGAATTCACTATGTAGACCAGGCTACCTTCAGTTGCACCTCTTCAGTCCACCTGCCTCTGCCTCCTGAGTTAGAGCAAAACACGCTGGAACTGTGGCCTGCTGTCTTTGTGCTCTGAGTGAAGAGTTCTCTGAAGGTTGTGGGTGTCCACTGACTGCCTTCTATATCCCACTTCTCCCTGGGGACATGTCAATGAGCAAGACAAAGCCCACTGACTCCCTTATAAGGTCTTTCTTGGCCATCTCTGTCTTAGCCCTGGTCTGTCCTACTCTAATCAGTCACCTGTGTCTGCTTTTTTAATTTTTATTTTTGTTTTATGTGTATGAGAATTTTGCCTGCTTGTATGGAAATGCACCATGTGCGTGCAATGCCTGTGGAGGCCAGAAGAGGGGAATGGTTTCTTTCCTGGAACTGGAGTTACAGGCAGTTGTGAGTCACCACGTCAGTGCTAGGAACTGAACCCAGGTCCTCTGTAAGAGCAGCCAGTGGTCTTAACTGCTGAGCCATCTCTCCAGTCCCCTCTTGTGTCCATTTTTGCTTCCCTTATCAGTGTCTACCTAACTCCAGCTAAGTGACTTGCCACTCTTCCTTTGCCCACAGTGGAGCTGAGTCACCTAGGGGACAAACCTGTCACACATTGGCACCGACATGGGCCAGGAATGGCATGGTCTTACTTAGCTCTCTAACTACAACTCGTCTAGCATTCCCTGAACTTGAACCCTCACCTGCAAGAAGGAGCTAGCATATCTTCGACACTGCTTGCTGCATTTGAGTTCTGTGGAATTCATCTCCCTCAGATCATCCAGTGGTGTGTAGAATGTCTACAGAGTGATGTGCCAGACACTGGGGTCCAGCAATAAATGAGTCAGATACAATCCCCTCCATCATAGTCTTATTAAGTCATCCTTCTCCCAAGGCCCCCAATTAATTCCCCAGGGTTCACCCCTCTTCTGGAATGTGCCATGAACTGACATTTCTCAAACCATGGCAGAAGGAAGCAAGAGGGTAGCAGGGGAGCTCGTCTGTGCAGGAGCACATGGAGCAGTTCCTGCCTCATCCTCCATGAACTGTGGAACTTTAGCAAGCCTGGCAGTGTTTGAACTGCATCTTCCTGGTCTGTAGAAAACTCCAAAGGATGCTGGACACAGAGCCAAGCTACACATTAGAGTGTACAGCTCTTTTCCTGGTTTGTCCCAGCAGGGCTTTCTGAGGCTCACTCACTTTCACCACTGCTTAGGCATGTGATCCTATGGCATTGTCACATTACATTTCCCTTTGTTTACACAGTCTTTCTCAGCTGCCAATCAAGAAGACCCTCAAGGGCAGGCATTGTGCATTTCTCACTTTGGAGTCCCTCATTCTTGAAACGTTTTCTGAAAAGAAATCATTAGTTTGCCCTGTACCTCTTCATTACACCTGAGAGGCAGAGAAGAAGTCTCACTGTACTGGGTGGCATGCTATTACCTAGCCCAGACAGGGGGAACTCAGTGCACAGGGGAGGAATGAGTGGCTCAGGTGGGCTACACTCAGACACCAGAGGGGACAACACTCAGTGTCCTGACCTAGCTTTCCCAGTGACCTCCTTCCTATACCAATTTCTCCTCCTTCTCCCTCCTTCCTGTGCTCAGGCCTCCTGATCACTCAGCTAGCAGCCTCTGCCAGTTACCACCTCATCCACGGAACCCAATGGCTCTCAAAAAGAGGGTACCTGGGTCTGGGTGCAGCTGTTCACACTTCTGATCTCATGCAGATGTCCTGAGTCAAGTATCTGCCATCAAGCTGAGGCCATAGAGGTCCTAGAGTCTCACGTATAACAAAATCACCTAGAGGTATCAAAACTGCCATGGCCTGCTTCCTACCCCATCATTGGTGTAAACTGGGCAGGGGAGGGGTGTTTAAACTCAAACCCTTAAATGGAGAAAGTTCTATTTGGTGAGACAGTGTGTATTTTTCCATTATGGAGCCCCACTACTTAAAGAACAAACACTCAAGAAATGGGGGGGGGTCAAGTTTATATGTGTATGTGTGTATGCACATGTGTTTATGTGTGTGCAGGTGAATGTGGGTAGGTGCGCATGTATACAATGCATGGCCTGTGGAAGCTAGTAGACAGTCTTGGGTGTTGTTCCTCAGGTGCAATCTATTGCTTGTGTGTGTGTGTGTGTGTGTGTGTGTGTGTGTGTGTGTGTGTGTGTGTGTGTGTGTGTATGTCTGCATGTGGGTACATGCTCATGTGGGTACATGTGTGCATAGGTTTTTGTGGAGGCCAACCTCAAGTGTTAATTCTCAGTTCCCATCCATATTGTGTTTTGAGACAGCTCTTCTGTTGTGGTGTTTGCCAAGTAGGCAAGGCTGGCTGGTTGATAAGCCTCAAGGATTCCTGTGTTTCCAGCTTCCTAAGGCTGTGATTATAAGCCTGCCCCACCATGCATGGCTTTTAATTTTCTTTTTCTTTTTTATGTGTATGTGTGTTGCATGTACCTATTTCTGTGGGTATGTACACATGCATGTGGAAGCCAGAGGTCGAGTTGGGTATCTTCCTCAATTGCTCGCTCCCTTATTTTCTGAGACAGGGTCTTTCACTGAACCTGGAGGTTAGACTTGTTGGCCAATGAACTCCAAGGATGTGCCTGTCTCTGCCCAAGCACTGGGGTTACAGATGTATACTGGCTTCTATGTGGGTGCTGGAGATCTGAACTTAATGCTTGTCCTTATGCTTGTATAGCAAGCATTTTACCAGTTTGAGCCATCTTCCCAACATCTACATCCAGCTTTCTGAAAAGTGAGGTTTAGGGGTGGGTGAGAGAGCTGAGTGGGTAAAGGCAGTTCCATCAAACCTAATGACCTGAGTTTGATTCCTGGGACCCAAATTGTCTTCTGACCACTGCCCTTAAACACAAAAATAAATATTTTAAAACATCGATTTTTTTTTTGAGACAGGGTCTTCCTGTAGCCCCAGAACATCATATGTAGACCTGGTTGGGCTTAACTTCACAGAAAAGACCCATCTGCCTCTGCCTTCCAAGTGCTGGAATTAAAGGCAAAACACTGATTTTTTAAAAAATTAAGATGGCAAGTATCCCAACTTCTCTCCTTGATCCAACTGTACCAATTGAAGCAGCTCAGGGAAGCCCTGTGCACATAGCTCACTCATGTCTGCCAGTATACCTGTTTCACAGAACATGCTTTGTGAGAGATTCAAGCCTATATCCCTGACTTCAGGCAGCTTACAGCATAAGAGTGAGGAAGATGCCTCTACTCTGGCAGGGAACCAGAAACAGTATTGCAAGAGGGGTAGGACCTGGGGGGTGGGGGCACAATCTGCCTGGGAAGACCCAGGAAGGAGCTGAAGAGCCAGTATTTGAGTTGGATGCTGGACCAGTAAATGCAAGAGAGCATCTCACAGGTGGAGGGGCAGGCACTGCCATCCAAGTCAGATGAAAGTCAGGTGTGGGGAAGGAAGGCAGAGGAAAGGCTTGGGGCTGTGCCAGAGAGGACACAGAGTAGTGCCCCTGGCCCTTGTCCCTGTGTATGAAATAGGGTGGGTAAGGCTATGGGCAACAAGACTACTGCAATTGTTCAGCCCAAGAGCCTTCATGATCCATGACTAGGGCAGCAATTGGGGTAAGGAGGCTTTAGCATGCAATTAAATTGAGCAAAACTTGGGAACCCACAGTATGTACAGTGGGAGATGTCCTAGAGGCAACCAGTGTTTAAAGATAGCAATCACGCTCTCTGTTCCATGCAATATTCTTCAAAGTGGTGCAATGTCCTCTCTGTACCTGGCGCTTATACAGCTGATAAAACCAGGTAGCAGGGGCTGTGTCAAATTTTGTGAAACAGGGAACAGTGGGAGAAACAAATTCCACTGGTGATTGAGTAAGATGCTACAGATATGGCTAATTACCAGGAGATTGTTCTTCCAGAAAGGGAGGGGAGTAGCCTTTGGAGAAAGAAATAATTAACTTGGCACTAAATCAACCAGGACGGAGATTGCCTGCTGATTCTATGGAGTCCATGGCCATGCACCTAAGGGTCCATCGGGGTATGCAGATTTGGCCAGCACTGTTAGGGCTCTGCTCCTGCAGAGAGAGCCTCCATAGTAAAGTAAAGAGAGCATCTCTGGGCTGGAGAGATGGCTTAGCCGGGGGGGGGGGGGCGGGGGGGAGGGTACTTGCTACCAAGTCTGATAACCTGAGTTTGATGTCCAGAAGCCATGGTAGAGAACTGACTCCTGCAAGTTGTCTTCTGATACACACACACACACACACACACACACACACACACACACAAATGTAATTTAAATTTAGTTTTTTTAAAGGGAACAGGACATCTATGTCAAAACTCTGCCACCCAAGGCTCAGAGACCACTGCAGAAGAAGAGCTAGAAAGATTGTTAAGAGCCAGAGGTGGCAGATGACCACAAGGAAACAGAGTTTTCCAGGCAGCTGGTAAGTTACTCAGATGAACTTACAGCAATGGTGACAGCATGCACAAGACCCATGTAAGCTCAAGTCAGACAAATACCCTGCATAGAAGTGGGGAAGTGGGGAAGAAGCTCCAGCCTTAGCTGAGGAACTATTGGCAACTGATAACCTCTGAGAGAGGGAGAGTCAGTTTTCTTTAAGGGTGGGACACTGGATAAGTTAACCAGGCTCCAGTGGATGGACATTTGGTAACACAAACTTGACTCGATAGGCCTTAACATATATGACAGAGTACATGAAATCTAATGGGGGGAGCCTAGAAGAGAGGTATAGATAAGGGTCTAAATATGATCAAAATATATTGTATGAAATTCTTAAAAATTCAAGAAAAACAAAGGGAAAAACAAAATTTTTTTTAAACGGCTGCTGTCTCCAAGGAGGGCAACATGCTTCATTTATGACTTTACTTTAGTCACTCGAAATATCCCTTTTTTTTTCTTTTTGAGACAGGGTCTCCCTGTAGCCCCAGCTGTCCTAGAACTCACTATGTAGACCAGGCTAGCCTCGAACTCACAAAGATCCGCCTGCCTCTGCCTCCCAAGTGCTGGGATTAAAGGCCTGTGCCACCACTTTTTTGATCACAGAGGCCAAACTACCAAGAACTTGGGTGCAGAAAATGAGTCCACTACAATGCGTTCTAGGAGACAGAGATTTATCAAAGGATATTTGGTGCTGACTGTCTAGGCTGACCCTTATCCAAAATGCATCACGCCAGAAATGTCTCAGATTTGGGGTTTGTTCAGACTTTGTAATATTTGTATATATAATGAGGTATCATGGGGATGGAACCCAAGTTAAAACATGAAAATTCATGTATTTTTATGTATCTTCAAGGTCTGAAGTTTCATTCATACAATGTCTTCAATATACCTGAATTTTGACTGTGAATCTGCCCTATGAGATTGGGTATCAAATTTCTTATGGTGTCACATTGGTAGCAGAAAGTTTCTGATTTGATTTCAGATTTTTTTAGTTAAGCATGCTCATTCAATTTGTATTATGTGAGGGCTGAAGAAACAGATTCAAAGTTCAAAAACGGTTCCCAAAGCCACATCTTAGAACCAGACCACAGAAGCTATGTCCCTTCCAGGATCTAGAATCTTCTAGCTCAAGAACCAACTTGCTTCTACTTCCATCAGACCTGAAGCCACAATGTCCCTTGACTCTAGAACCAAACCCACCTGATGGGATCTCAGCACCCAGGATTCCCTTGGGGCTGTCTGTTATCAGTGCTGAGCAAAAACCACTTGCAGAGAGTTGAGCCCTCGGGGCAGCAGCATGCACCACCCCAACCTAGGCCCCCGGGTCTTGGCCAGTGTGCTTGATGGATGAGCGCAGTCCTAGTCAGGTCCTAACTGCCAAGAGTGGGGAGATGGAAAGCTACGAAACAGGGAGGAACTGACACTGACACCCAGCCGTGTCTCACAACTCAGCTCCCTGTGGGTGGGGGAAGATAGAGACCCTCAGAAGCCCAGGAAATCCTGTCTCATCATGATCTCTTCTGACATATTGTCTGGCAGGCTGATCTGTCAGTCTTGGGGTTCCAAATGCTACATTCAGCTCCCTCCTGAGCACATTAGCTCTTAATACCCTGCCCACTGCTCTGTTTGCAGAAGTCCTACCCAGGCTTCAGAGTAGTGTTTAAGGTATCAGCAAAGACCTCTCCCCACTACCCACCCCCAGCATTGTCTTATTCCCTCTGAACACCTCAGCATATGTGTAACTTCAAACCAAGAGGTCAAGGACTACCCTCAATATCTTCCTATATAGTAAGGTTGGAACTCCAAAGAGTCCTATAGAAGCCAGGAGTGGTGGTGCATGCCTATAACAGTCCGAGCACTTAGGAGACTGATCAGGAGGATGGTGAGTTCAAGGCCAGCCTGGGCTGCATAGCAAGAAGACCCTGTTACACTGCGGAAAGGGAGTCAGGTCTGAGGAGCAGGGGCCAGGGCTGCCACTTTGCTTGTATGCGTGGCAGTTTTCTAGTTCAGTGCTGAAAGCAAAAAGCCACTCAGCAACTCTCAGGAAGGTCTGCTTCCTACATCCACAAGGGAGCTCAGTACCAGTGCTGTCTCTCTGTGAGGGTTTCACGGACCTCAGACTAGCAGAGCTAAGGGCAGGAAAGGAGCTGTGACCCTCAGAACCCTGAGAGGGAGCTATTCTTATTATCAAAGTATGCTGCAAATGAGCCCGGCCCTTCCTGCTGGCCCCAGTCTCCATACAGGGCTCCTTCTGCCCTGTGGAGATAGGACTGGGTTGTACCTGGCTCTTGGGCGAGCAAATAGAGTGGAGCATGTGGAGCATGAGCATGGAGCATGGAGCCAGCAGAGGAGACACCCGTGTGCAGTTTGGGCTTGACTACAGGCATTAATTAAGAGTTGGCACAAATACACACTTGTTTTGGTGCTTCTCCAAAACAAACAAGATTGGGTAAGAGGGCCTTCCTTCAACACCTTGCAGCGCACTTCTCCTTTCTTCCTCTCCAGGGAGGTCCATGAGGCAGCCATCAAGGTGGCCAGTCCTGGCAAATATGGTCTTGACCATTCACAAAGCAAGTCCAGACTGGTTATGTGGATGGTACAGCCACACATAACAAGGGCTGAATGGTGAGTTCAGATAGGCGAGAGGAGAAAACATTAGGAAGTTTCAATAGTTTGCCTATATCATGTTTCTTGCCCCCAGGGAAACGGAGGATAAGATGGCTTTCTCCATTTTCTGTTGTTTTAACAAAACACATAGTTATAAAGAAAAGAGGTTTATTGAGTCCACAGTTCTAAGCACAGTGCCAGCATCTGCTCAACTTCTGGTGAGGGTATCTTAGAGGGTCGTGTGACATCCTATGTTTAAGAGCCTGTGTCTGTGAGAGTTGTGGAGGTGTCAGGCTTGCTCTCGCGGTAACAGCTCACTTTCAGGAGAACTTCATTAATCCCCTCACCAGAGTGGAGTTCTCCTGACCCCAAGCATCTGAAAGACTGCTGCATTGGGGACCAAGCCTCGATGCCTGTTGTGGTGGGGATAAGTCACACTGAAGCCATGGTAGAAAGCAAGCAGATATTTTTGATGGATGTTGGGCACCTAACCCCAACATAAACCAGCCTTCACTCAAAATCATTTGCATGCACTCTGCATTTTCAACAGAAAGTATTCTTTCCAGAAAAGTTGATGTGGTGTGACCTGAAAAAGTTCAACTGAAATATGCACAATAAAGATGCATTGAGAGTCTGACCAGCAGGGCCACTGGCATCTGGGATCAGTTAGTACCTGAGTCTGGGATTTATGCTAGAAAAGCCAACTTTAAATTTTTTTATTTATTATTTTTATTTTATGTATATGAATGTATTGCCTGCATGTATGCAAATGCACCTGTGTCATACAGTGCCCCAAAAGGTCAGAAGAGGGTGTCAGATGCCCTGGAACCAGAGGTATAGATGGTTGTTAGCCACCATGTGAGTGCTGGGAACCAAATCCAGGTCCTCTGCAAGAGCAGATAGTGTTGTTAACCCCTGAGCCATCTCTCCAACCCTGCCAACTTTTCTTAAAGCAGTTTCTATCACTTGTTTTTTTCTTGTGGTCGGGAGTGCCTGGGAGCCTCTCAATGTGTTTTTTATTTGCATATTCCAGCTGTGTCTTTCTAGACAACACCACATCAACTTTCCCAGAAAGAATATTTTCTCTTAGAAATACAAAGCTCTGGTATCAGATGTAAGAAAGATCCTTGAAGCCAGATATGGTGGCTCATTCTGATGATTCCAGCACCTGGAAGCCTGAGGCAGAATAATTTTCATGAGTTTGAGTCTGTCCTGGTTCACATAGAGTTTGGGCCAGCCTGGGACACAGAGTAAGACTGTGCCTCAAAAAGAGAAAAAGAAGGAAGAAGATCCCTGAGCTTTGTTCATTTGTTTTTGCTTTGTTTTGTTTGCTTCATCTATGTATTTGCGTGTGTATATGTGGAAGTCAGAGGTCCACATCAGGTGTATTCCTCCATCTCTCTCCATGTTATTTCTGAGATGGTCTCTCATTGAATCTGAAGCTTACCATTGGCTAGACTACCTGCCCAACAAGCCCTAAGAATCCTCCTGTTCCCACCTCCCCAGCATGTGGGTGTTGGGGATCCAACCTAGGTCCTTACGCTGTTGATAGAGGCATCTTCATGACCCTGGAGTTTGGTTTTTGTTTTTTGTTTAGCTTTGTTTTGTTTCAGAGGAAAATGGTTCATACCCAGAACTTAGGCTTGTGGATGCCACAGAACTTCAGGACACAATGTACAAAGCAGACACTTGTGGACACAGAAGGGTGGCCCCTGGGTTGAAGCACAGTTATGTGGCAGTTCCTGCCTCCTTGGCATGACTGGATTTGGTTAAAGGAGAAGCTGGCTTCCCGTGGAAGGCCATTTTCACGTTTCATCTGGGGCACCCTTCATGCCTCCCCAGCTGAACTCCCATCCCTGTATGTAGTATTTATACTTTTTAGTCTTGGTACTTATGAAGCAGTTGAAGATAAGACAGAAGCCTTAAGAGAGGGATTGGGCATAAACCTCCTGCTGCCCCAAGCAAGAAAGGAGCTGCTTCTTCCAAAGATGCATGGTGGCTTCTGCTATAATCCCAGCAGGTGAAAGATGAGACAGGATGGTCTACACAGCAATTACCAGGACAGCCTGAGCTGAAAGTAAGACCATGTCTCCAGAGAAAGAGACAAAGACAGAGAAACAGAGAGAGACTGAGACAGAGAAAGAGCAACAGAGACAAGACAAAGAAACAGAGACAGAGAGACAGAAAAATGTGGAAAAAGAAAAGAAAGAAAACAATGAGCTAGTTAATCTTCAACCCTATATGACCAGTCAAGTCCTCCTGACTTGTTTTTGGTTTTTCTGTTGTCTTGATATATTTTTTTAAGTATTTTGCCTGCATGTATATAAGTACACTCATGTCTGCAATGTCCACGTAGGCCAGAAAGAGGGCATCAGATCATCTGGACTGAAGTAACAGATGGTTGTTAGCCACCATGTGGGTGCTGGGAACTGAACCGGAGTCCTCTGCAAGAGCAGTCAGTGTTCTTAACCACTGAGTCATCTCTCTAGCCCCGCTCCTGACTTGTTTTAAAGGTCACAAAATGATGTAGAAGAGGCCAAGTTTTCCTGACTTTTATAGAAAGAGCAATACTTTCTGCCACTGCTAACACTATAGGAGAAATGAAATCTAAGTGTATTCTGAAGACTAGGGAAAAAAAAGTATACAGTTCATCCTCTCAAGGACTTCTAGCTAACATACACAAAGAACTGCCCAACTCTGCAGTAACAAGCAATCCATTTAAAATGGACAACCCAGAAGCTGGGCATGGGGGTGAACACCTGTAATTCCACCACTTACATGGAGGCCAAGGCAGGAGAACTACAAGTTTGAAGCTAGCATGAGCTACATAGCAAGATTCTGTCTGAAACAAATAATAGATAAAATTGAAATTCTAAAAACAGAATTTCACAAAGGAGATACATGTATGACCATAAAGCACATGAAAATAGCTTCAACAACATGGTCAGAAAAGTTTAAATTAGTTATTATAATTTTTAGTGTGTGTGCTTGTCTGTGTGTGTGTGTGTGCGTGCACATGTGGCAGTCAGAGGACAACTTACAAGAGTTGGTTCTTCCCTTCAACCATGTGGGTACCTGGTAGTCAACTTAGGTCAGTGAACTTGGCTGCAGACACATTTACCTGCTGAGCTATCTTACTGACCCAGAAAAGTTTAAATTAAAACCATATAAAAATGTTTATTTTGAGTAAATAATAAAATCACATTAAGATATCACCACAAAGGTGGCTAAAATTGAAGGATCAAAAACATTAAGTGCTGGTAAAGATGTAGAGCAACTAACTCATGCATTACCGATAGAATTCAAAAGGGCCCAGCTATACTGATTGGTTATTTCTTATAAAATTAGACATAGACTTACACTATCACTGTAGTTTGAAACTTGAGTGTACCTCCAAGGCACACATCTTGAAGTCCTGGTTCCCTGCCAGCAGCTCTATTGATAAGAGGCCTAATGAAAGAATATTAGACCACAGGGATGTGGCCTTGAGGGGGATAGTGAGACTATGATCCCTCTTCTTTCTATTTTCATTATGAGGTAAGCAGTTTCCTCTGCCAAGTGACCCCCCCAAACAATGCTCTATGTTGTCACAGGAACAGAAACAATGTAGCCAACCAACTACAGACTGCAACCTCAAAAACTAGCAAGCCATTTATGTCAGGTGTTTTGTTACAGTGACAGAAAGCTAACTAACACAAATATGATTCATAGGTTGCATTTCTAGACATAAAAATAAAAACATAATAATGTGTTTCTCAAATAAGACTTGTATACAAATATTCACCAACACTTTTTTCCTAGAAGCCACAACTTGCAAGGGAAAACCCCTAACAAACAACTCAAGTGTCCATTGACAGGTGGATGAGGAAACGGGCATAACCACCCAACAGGAACTAGTTACTGTTCATCAGTTTAAAGATGAACATAATAATGTGTTACATGATAACGTGTGAGACTCTCAAACACATTATGATGAGAGCAAAAAACCCAGATAAACAGAGTTTACACCACATGACTCCATTTTAATATGAAGTCCTAGAACTGGCAGCCTGAGATCAGATGCTAGAGGGACCATTTTCTGTAAAGGGTACAGGGGAAGTTCATTTGAACTGGTGGATTGGACTGGTGATTTCAGGATGAACACATTTGTCAAACTTCACTGAAGCAGAGCTGGGGTGCGGCTCAGGTGCAGAGCACTTACCCAGTTGGTGTGAGGCCCTAGATTCAACCCTAGCACTGAAAGATAATTTGATGAAGCACATGCATAATGTATGTGGTTTGACGTATGTAAATTTGTTAGCATACAAAATGGATTTCTGTCATCTGTGAAATACTCTATCTCTTCAAAAGTGGCAGGTTTTCAGTTGGATGTGGCAGAAATTGGTTCTGAGATTTAGCATTCATCATAAAATACCAAACAGGACTGTGATGGTCAACCTTTCATCAACTGGACTGGATTTAGAACCACCTAGGAGACACACCTCAGGGAGTGCCTGTGAGGGTGTTTCCACTTAAGTTTGACTGAGGAGGGAAGACCCACCTGCACGTGGGTTGCAGCATCCCATGGGCTGGGTCCTAGACTGAATGAAAAGAAAAACAAGAGAAAGCCAGCTGAGCACCAGCCACTCTGCTTCCTGGACTGTGGACACAGTGTGACCTGCCACCTCACACATCTGCTCTCATGCCTTCCCCTTCATGATGGACCGTGTCCCTCTTTAACCCTGGTCCAAAATAAACCTTTCCTTTCTTGGGCAGCTTTTGTCAGGAGTTTTGTCACAGCAGTGATAAAAGTAGCCAATACATTGAGTGACTCATCCTTGCTGGGTCTTAGTATACTCATGTTAGAGGTCAGGGTGTGACTTTGTTTAGTGGATTCTGGATCCATTCTCAAAGGTACTCATTTTAAGCATGGCTTTTCATTTTTGACACAGCACTGCTATACCTCGGAGGAATGTTGATTCATATTGATTCAGCAGAATAGCTCGTCAGAAAAGACCTCTTTTTTTTTTTTTTCTTTAAAGACAGGATTTCTCCATAACCTCAGCTGGCCTTAAACTGGCTATATAGACCAGGCTAGCCTCTGTCTCACAGAGATCCACCTGCCTCTGCTTCCCAAGTGCTGGGATTAAAGGTGTGTTCCATTATGCCCAGCTTAGAAAACATTTTTAAAAAATTAAGTACTATAGAATTATGAGTTGAAATAATATAAATATAATTTCTATTGTATTAACTTGAAACAATGTTTTATACTTTACATTTTCAGACAACTGATTAATAGGACCAACTGAAGGCAAGAAACAGTGTAGTTACATATTTTAAACAATAAAACAATTTCCAATAAAAGATGTGATGCCCAAAGAAAATATCTTTAACATTTTAGGAGGAAATTAAGATTTTTCACCAGGAAACTTTATTAAACTAAAAAGATTACTTTTTTAGGCAGAGGAAATATGATCTTAGCCAAGAATATAGAAATGTCAGGAAAATTAAAAGGAAAAAAAAGTGTGTGTCAATGTACCCTACTGACTTATAAAACAGTAATCATAATGTAAAAAAACCTGAAGCATATGAAATTAAAATTCATGATGACAATGGATAAATATAATACTACTGTAATGGTTTAGTGCTATTGTTATCCCTTTAAAATTGTATTTGTTTATTTCTTTGTATATATGTGTGTGTATCAGCATGGATGAGCCACAGTGCAAGCATGGAGGTCAAAGGACAGCTTTCAAGAGCTGGTTCTCTCCTTCCACCATGTGGGTCCCAGGGATTGAATTCAAGTCGTCAGGCTTGGCAGCAAGTGCCTTTATCCACTGAGCCATCTTACCAGCTCAATGGTTTTTGTTTGGTCTTTAAAATTCATTCACTCACTCATTTCTTATTATTTTTGTATGTGCATATGATGTGTGGGTGCATGGCAGGTCAGAAGACAACTCTGTAGAGTCATTTCTCACCTTCCATGTCTGTGAATGCCAGAGCTGAGTGCAGGTCGTCAGACTTGTATTGCAAGCACTTTACCCACTGAGCCAGCATTGAAAAAAGAGTAGGAAATAAATGACCAGAAAGTTACTGGTGTATAAAAGAATAATTTTTTAAAAAACATGAAAATTCCAAAGTAATAGAGGACAAAAAATGAATATATAAAAAATAAGCAGTAGGTGATAATAATAAACCCAAAAGCACCAGTAATTATACGACATGTAAAAAGAAAAAAGCTATTTTTTTTTTTTTTTGGTCTTTTTGAGACAGGGTCTCCCTGTAGCCCCAGCTGTCCTGGAACTCACTATGTAGACCAGGCCGGCCTTGAACACACAGAGATCTGCCTGCCTCTGCCTCCCAAGTGCTGGGATTAAAAACATCTTCAAGTGCTGGGCGTGGTGGTACAGGCCTTTAATCCCAGCATGCAGGCTGCAGAGTCAGGTGAATCTCTGTGAGTTCAAGGCCAGTCTGGTCTACATAGAGAGTTCCAGGCCAACTGGGGCTACAGGGAGACCCTGTCTCAAAAAGACATATATATGTATATATATGTATGTATGTATGTATATCTTCAAGTCAGGTGTGGTGGTGCACGCCTTTAATCCCAGCACTTAGGAGGCAGAGACAGGCAGATCTCTGTGAGTTTGAGGATAGCCTGGTCTTCATAGCAAGTTCCCGGCCAGCCAGGGCTACATAATAAAATATCTGTCTCAAAATAAAATATCTGCAAATGGCATGTCATCAGCCTGTCATAAACACCTTTTTAAAAAAGAAAGCCGGGCTGGGGCTGTAGTTCAGTTGTTAGAGTACTTGCCTAGCATCCATGAAGCCCTGGTCTGTTTAACCACGAAACAAAAAGGCAAGTCTATCCAGTCAGGCCATCCAGAAAGGGTGTCACATGTTGCTTTTAAGAACCAGACTCATCTCATTTCCTCACCAACCCTCACAAATCACTGCAGAAGTAAATATGCCAAGAAATCACGGAAAGCTAATTACAAGAAGGTAAACAGAAAGGAAATTCTAAGGTGGTTTAAGATACCTGGGCAGGGCTGTGGCAACAGCTGGTAACATCACGGTTTCCAGAACAGGCACGTTTGTGCCATGCGAACAGTGCCTTTCTTGCTTCTCTTGTAGTCACTGCCTCTTACTAGAAACCCAAATACAAATGGACCACATACACTTCAATGGACAGGTATGAACATCAATAAATGTAATGGCAATAGTCAGAAAGATAAAAGAGAAATCAAGTGTTCAAGTTCAGATTGGAAACTTCAAATGAAAACAATTTTATTGTTTATCACCCAAAGAAAAGTTCACCTAAAGCTACCCCATGCACCGGGTATGCTCACACATTATGTAAAGGCTTTGACAATGTGTACCAAGGTAGTTCATTTGTTTGTAAACAGAGTCCTGTTCAGAAACAAATTCAGGATGGCCTTAAACTCACAGCAATCCCCCTACCTTCACCTCTAAGTACCTAGATTGCTGATATGCACCACCACACCCAGCTGCACATACCAAGATATTTAACAGCTCCTATTTGTGGACCAGCTATTCATCTTCTCATAACATTCTGAGCAAGGGAGATTTACTTAGTTTCATGTATAAAACAGTCCTTTTGAAACAACTTAAATAACAAAAATGTTAAGCTGGTGGGAGAGGAAGCAGCCTTATCACTGTGGGAAAGAGACAGGGACTACGCTCAGAGCTGGCCTGCAGGGGGAAATTCAAGAGAAGCACAGAAAGCAGGATGAATAAAGGGGTAAATCACAAAATTAGGGTGAAACTCCCTGTAGATCCTTAGCTAGTTTAAGAGACACACCTGTGTGTGTGTGTGTGTGTGTGTGTGTGTGTGTGTGTGTAGCAGAGCAGACAGCAACACCTGGACATCAAGAAACAGCCTCTCAGCAGGTACTAAGTGCTCAGAGTTGTAAGTTCAAGCCCGTCCCCATTAGGGTTTGGCAAACATGCCAGGTTCTTCCTGAAAAACTAGAAGGACAGCACCTGAGAAGTCAGAGCCACATCCCCAAACTAAAGCTGTGGCGTAGGAGACTGCCAAAGCCAGAATAACAAGGGCTGAAACAGGGCTTTTGGCTTGGGGGATTAAGCAGTGACTTCAATAGCTTCCATACAAACAACATGTTTAGGAGGAAGACAGTGCACTTTAGGGTCTAACAACATTTCTACACACATCCTAAATCATCACAGCTTAAAAAATAACTGGGCAGGCAAATGAGCAGCTGGTGAGACTCACAATGGAGAAGCATGCCTACAGATAACCTAGATGTTGAGTTTGTGAGACAAGTGCTTCAAACCAGCTCTTCTGTGTGTCAGGGGATTCGTAAGAGGGGATGGAAAGAAGCATAAAGATAGAGACTCTAGGTAGAAAAATCTAAATGGAAAATTTAGGATTGGAAACTAAGGCACTGGGGCCAATTGGCTAGGCTTCACCAAGACTGTTCAGCGGATGGGAGGATCCTGAATTTGAAAGGTTGAAATGACAATTATCCATTTTCTGACAGGTGTGGTAGTACAGGTCTTATAATCCCCAAACTTCGGAAGCTGAGGCAAGATGGAAAATTCAAGGACAACCTGGCCTGCATGAAGGTGGGGGGGGGGGAGCTGGGCAAAGATAACCACTTTCTGAAGCACAAAGAAAAAATAAAATTTTAAAAATTGAGCAGAGATGGGACATGGTAGTGCACACTTGTAATCTCGGCATTTGGGAGGCAAAAGGCAGAAGGATCAGGAGTTCAAGGCCATTCTCAGCTACGTACTGAGTTTGAGGCCAGCCCAGGCTACATGACACCCTGATTCAAAAAGACAAACATATATAGAAACAGAAGTCAGATATGATGACTCAATCCTGGAATCTAAGCATTCAGGAGGCTAAGGCAGGAAGATCCATGAGTTTGGGTCAACTTGGACTATTTAGTGAGTTCCAGGCCAGCCTGGGCTACAGAGGGAGTCCCTGCTTTAAAAACCAAAAATAAATAAATAAATAAATAAATAAATAAATAAATAAATAAATAAAGGAAAAAATACCAAACAGAACATCTGAGTCCTGTGGAGCAATAATAAACAGTTGTCCAACATGTACACAACCAGAGACCCAGAAGAAGAGTACAGAGAAAAGGGGGAAAATTAGTGTTTAATAAAGGACTGGGGCCAGCAACATGGCTTGGGGGTAAAGACACTTGTCACCAAGCCTGACAACCTGAGTTTAATCCCTAGAGAACTGACTCATCAAATTGTCCTCTAACCTGCACACATGCACCCCGCTCACAAGTAGATAGATAGATAGATAGATAGATAGATGACAGATAGATGACAGATAGATAGATAGATAGATAGATAGATAGATAGATAGATAGATAGATGATAGATGTAAGTAATAAAGGAATAAAGGGCTGGGCATGTGGCTCAGCATCAGGGAGCTTGCCGACCATACATGAGACCCTAGGTTCCATCCCCAGCCTTGCAGAACCAAAATAAAAGTCAGAAATATTTAATGAGATAATGACCATTTTCCCCCAATACTGAAACAAGAACCCGCCCTCCACAAACATGATAAATACAAAAGGGCATATCATAGGTCACAGTCACGCTGTCAAAGAATGAAAGTGTAATGAAATTTCTTGGCAAAAAAACAAAGCCACAAAAGACACTATACTAAGGTCAAAGACAAAAATAATGATGGCTCACATTTCAGCAGAAGGAATAGAAGCTAGAAGAGATTTGAAAACATCTTTAAAGACTGGAAAGAAGTCTAGAATTCTATGTAGAGAAAATATCCTTTCAAAATATAAACAAAGGCTAGAGATGTCTGAAAATGTCTTTATTTTACCTGCCTATAGCTCAGTTCATAGAACGTTTGCTTAGCATGCATGAAGACCAAGGTTTGAGCCCCAGCATCATGTAAAACTGGGCATAGTGGGCACATACACTGCAATTCTGCAATCCCAACACTCGGGAGGTAGAGCCAGGAATATCAGAAGTTCAAAGTCAGCCTCAGCTACATAGAAAACTCAAGGCCAGCCTGGGCTACATAAAACCCTGTCTCAAAAGAATAAATGTAGGGCTCTGGATACGGCTCAGTCAGAAAGGTGCTTGCTGCACAAGAATGAGAACCTGAGTTCACACTTCCTGCCCCCACAAAAAAGCCAGGCACTGCAGCTGGAGTCTGGAATTGCAGTGCTGGGGACAGAGATACCTGCACACACAAACATGTGCATGCAAACATATGCATACAAACATGTGCCCACAAACATGCACACACATGTGCACATAAACATGTACACACAAACATGTGCACACAAACATGCACACACAAATATGCACATATATAAACATGCACACACACAAACAGGCACACATATACATCACATGCATACACAAATGCTGGCAAAATAAAGACATTTTCAGACAAATAAAAACTGAGCAAGTTCATTGCTGATAAATCCTCATGATGTGTAATCCCAGAAATCAATCTCAACCTGCAGGAAAGATTGAAAATCACTACAAATCGTAACTCTGGGCATATATGAAAGATTATTTTAAGTGCTTTACAGAATATTGTCTATAAAATTAAAAAGAAAAAAACAATGTTTGTAGACTCAGGTGTGGTGGCACACATCTATAACCCCAGCACTTGGGAGGCCAAGGCAGGAGGATTGCTTTGAGTTCAAGGCCATCCTTAGCTATGTAGCCTGTCTCAAAAAAGAAAGAAAGAAAAAGAAACAAGAAGGAAATGGTGCTTTGTTGTATTTGTTATGAGGTTTGTATAAATATTTAAATATGCTAAAAACCCATTGACTTATATATTTAAAATTGATATTTTATAGTGTACAATTATACCTTAATAAAGTCGTTATTTAAAAAAATTCTAAGGCACTGGAGAGATGGTTCAGCTCTTACAGAGGACCCAGCTTTGGTTCCCAGCAACCACATGGTGGCTGACAACCATCTGTAACTTCAATTCCAGGGAATAGGATGCCCTCTTTGGTCCTCTGTGGGCACTGTACACATATGGTGCACTTACATACATGGCAGCAAAGCATAAATACACAAAATAAGAACAAAATATTTATAAAATAAAAAATTCTGAGACTAGATACACAGCTCAGTGGTAAAACACTTACCTAGCATGCATGAAGCCCTTAGGTTCAATCTGCAGCAATGTAAAAATTAATTAATTGATTGACTGATTGATTGATTGATTCTGGTGCACCCTCACCCAGCTTTTCCCAAGACTTGATTTAAGGAGTCTGGGCAAGACTGTTGCATCACCATAAGAGCAATGCTGAATTCCTTACAGATATCCCTGAGAACTGACTTGGGACATTACCTGCTCCCACAGAAGAATCTACCTCAACTGATGGAAAGAAGCCAGTTATGGTTAGCTCATCTGTAAACAAAAGCCCACTTGGAAATGTTGGACGTCTTTTCTGAATTCTTTGCTATTAATCCTCTCTTACCTGTTTATTCATGATAGAAATACATTTTTCCATAAAAGTAGGGGAAATTTAGAAGATGGTGGAGGGGACAGAACTAGCTTGAAACATCTGAATTCTGGCTTTTATAGTGAAAGTACCTGTTCCTTGTTTTGTGGATCAAAGATACTGCCCACAAAATCCCCAGCATAATGTCAGGAGTGTCATATATGCTCAATAAAAATGGTAGATATGACAATGATGATTATGGTGATGATGACTGGAGTGCTGTGTGTTGGTATGGCTTGAGTATATCACCCCAAAGGTTCATGTGTAAGAAAGTTGGTCCTCCATGTAGTGATGCTCAGAGGTGGGGGAACCTTTAAGAGGAGTTTATACAAGGTAAATAGGCCATGGAGGGCTCTGTGTTTGGGAAAAAATAACTGAAGTAGATCTCATGGGACCCTGGTTAGTCCTCAGAGGTTGTTATTAAGGAGCAAGGTACCCTCCCTGCTCTCTGGCTCCTGTCTCACCATGTAAACCTCCTCTTGCACATGTTCCCACTATTGTCATGTGTCTTCCAGGATGTCTTCACCAGAGCTGAGGAAAAGTGGTCCTTGCTCTGAAGCCTTGAAAAATGTGAGTTAAATAAGCCACTTTTCTTTTTAAGTATCCAGTTATAGATATTTTGTTACAGCAATGGAGACTGTACTAAGATGGGGCAAAAAAGCCAGAAATTAGGCCTGGCTCTACCACACAAACATCTCTGCGAACCACGTCTCATCTCCATCTACAGAATAGTGAAGGTGGAGATGCATTATGTGCTAGAGGACAAAACCATAAAGCACTGGACAGCACAGGGAAGAATTCTAACCTTTGATGCTTCTTCTGACTCCAATAGTCTATAATTTACCATCTGACAAAGGGATGGTGGTGGGTGCTGTGGTTAGAAGGCACTGAGATTCACCAGTAAATACAGTGACTGTAGCAATTCCCATGTTACTTTTAAAATGAGGCTTTATATTGACATACACACAGCACTAGTCTTATTGTTGCTGTGAGCAAAATCTCTGACAGAACAATCCAAAAGGGTGGCTTATTTTGGTTCATGATTTCAGAAGGGTTGGTTCATGCTTGCTTGGCCCATGTGGTTGAGCAGAGCATCATGGTGGCAGCAGTGTGTGGCCCAGACTGTTCACCTTGTGGTGGCTAGGAAGTAGAAACAAAGAGACAGGAAGTGTTGGGGGAAAGATACCCGCAAAGACCAGCTCCAAGTGACCTATTTCCTTCACCTTACAAAGTTTCCAGAATTTCCCAAATAGTGTCACCAGCTAGTGACTATGCCTCTGGCACATGAACTTATGAGGGATGTTTCATAGTCATATCACAGCACATACCTTCTATAACATTCACTGTAGGTAGACAAGTAAAAGAAGTCATGTTTAGGATCAGAGCTAACTAATACAGCATTTGATAATATGATCTAAGACATTCTTTATTTTAAAAATCCCACATCTTCTTGTAGGAAAGGTCAAGCCCCAACAAAATATTTATTTTCAACCCAACAAACACTTTCACATAACAAGCTGATAACTGTCAACATCATGGATTGTAAATGAGGAAAGACAGTTTGATTAATCTTACTACTTCTGAGAGAGGGGAGATGAGAACACATAGGTCCAAAGAACCATCTGTTATTGGGGAAGTTGAATTAAATGCAGCCCTGTCTGCTTGAAAGAGTTAAGCCTCTGGGGGCATGATAGGGAGGAGCTGTCTGCTCAACTATAGAGTATTTGAGGGGACTCAGCATTTTCAAAGGAATATTAATATTTTTGAAAGATTTTATTGTTATTTTATGTGTTTTGCCTGCATAAATGTAAGTGCACCTGTACATGCAATGTCCACAGAGGCCAGAAGAGGGTGTCAGATTCCCTGAAACTGGAGTTATAGAACTGTTATGGAACTGGAGTTGTTAGCCACCACCTCAGTGGCTGGGAATGGAACTCTGCAAGAACAGTCAGTGCTCTTAACCATTGAGCCATTTCTCCAGCCCCAGAATGCTATTATCTTGAGTGTGTATTAATAACACAGCCCTGACATCTGGCAATGTGCCAAGTTCAGGCAGCTTGTATTTTCCCATATTGTGGCAGAAAGCCGTTCAGTTCCTGGTAGCACATTATAATTGTTGGTTTGGTTTTCAGGTCATTTTCTTAGCAATGCACAAGGACACTAGCTTCTGGATCATAGATCAGTTAATAAGTAGTTCGCAATCCTCCATTCTAAATGATGTGTCAGTATGACATGTTTCTAAGTCCTGACAATATTAGGCTTTGAGTCGGCTCTAGTTACTAAGTCTGTCATAGCAAATTGAACATGATGTAATGTTTTCAAAAGAGCTCTATTTACTGTCATAAATTTACGGGTTTCCTTTTTTCCTCCTCATAGAAAATACCATTTCCTCGAAAGCACATGATGAAAACCACAAAACAGAAAGCTGAGGTTTGTTATTTTAGAGATGCTTTAAAGGACCAAAGAAGATTTGATGGACATCACAGACGTGATGTTCAGAACCAAGTGAGAGTCTTCAGGAGACAGACTTGACTTGATCCGAGAAAGGCCTTCCTAGGACTGGCTGTGGCTCAGTGCTAAGCACTTGCCTATCATGTGTAAGGTCCTGGGTCTGATCCAGGAAGGAAGGAAGAAAGGAAGGAAGGGAGGGAAGAAGGGAGGGAGGAAAGAAGGAAGGGAAGGAGGGAAGGGAGGGAAGGAGAGAGGGAGGGAGGAATTGGGGATTTATGAAAAAGAATATAGACTGACATGGAAAGCAGGGAGGGAGGGAGGGAGGGAGGGAGGGAGGAAAACAAGGTCTTTCTAAGTTAAGGTCATCTAAAGATCAGATGGGCAGCCAGGAGGCAGGAAGAACGCCCCTCTGCAGATTTCAGAGAGGCATCCAATGACTGGTCAGACCAGTTCACTTGCTGGTTGTCCCCTGGTCTCAGTTGGTGTTCCTGGGCCCGCCCCTTCAGAGTCTGATTTAGGGGGTCTGGGGATGAAGAATCTGTATTTTCAACAAGTATTTTCAGATTTGCTGAGTTCTCCCTTGAGGTAGTTTCTTTCTTAACACTTGGCTAGTACATTTCTTCTCTGCTTCTCTTGAGCTGAGAGACCTTGGGTTCACAGTAACAGAAAGGTGTGTAGGACACAGGCCTGGGTGTTAGGAGCCTCCTGGCTGGTGGGATAAACCTATGGGACAATTTTAGAAGTTAGTCTTCTCTTTAAAGACAAACATTAATGGGGCCAGAAAGATGGCTCCATAATTAAGAGCACTGACTGTTCTTGCAGAGGACTGGGGTTTGATTCCCAGCACCCACATGAAAGCTAACAACCATTTGTAACTCCAGTTCCAGGGGATCCGACACCCTTTTCTGACCTCCATGGTCATTGCACAACATGGGTGCACTTACATGCATGCAAGCAATACACTCATACACATAAAATAAAAATAATTTTTGGAAAACATTAATCATACATTTAGCTCAACGTTTTTTAATCTATTACTTTAATATATGAACCATATATAAATAATATGATATTTATATTCTTTTTAATTTTTTATCTTACTGGGTTACATGTTAACAACTCTGACATCTATGGCATAAAGCCAACTTAATGATGGTGAGTTTCTCTGTTCATGCAGCACTGGGTTGGTTTGCTGATATTTTGTGCTGAGGTTGAGAGAAAATTGTGTTTTCTCATACTGTTTTATTTTTAAATCAGATTTTGGTATGAATGTTTCTATCCTTGTAAATTTTCTCCACAATAGTTTATTCAAGGCTGATTAAGTTCTTTTATGAATGCTGACACAATTCCACAGCCTCCGTGGCCTGGTATTCTCTTTGGGGAAGGATTTGCTGATTCAGATTTGTTGTTGGTTGTTTGCTGTATTTTCTTGAAATAGTCCATTGGTTTGAAATCATCCTAATTTGATGGTATGGCCCATCTGGGTGTTTTCAGAACATATATATATATATATATATATATATATATACTCCCTATTTCTTTGTCTTATTTTAGCTCTTCTATGCCTTTAAATTTTTAAAAATATTCTTTCTTGTCTGTGCTCAGTAGAGATTTGATCCCAATTACCTAGAAAGTGATGACCAGAAGAAGTTGAGAGGCCAGTCAGTGATTTATTTAACAAGTACTTGTTGAGACTCTACTTTGTGCTAAAGGCTGTAGAAAATGAAAAGACTCATCAAACAGGGTCTCCTTCCTCAAAAAAATGCCTATTCGCCTGCGGGTTGTTGAATGCCCTAGCTGCTGGGTAGAATAAAGGCATCTTTCAAGTGGAGCATCAAAGGACTGGTAGAGAGAAGGTGGGCTTCCAGGAGGAGGTGGCATCAATAGGGCTTAAACCTGTTGACTTGGGAAAAGACTTCCTCTCATCCTTGATTGGGCAGAGGCTACAGGGCACCTCCTCAACTCACATACCAGCGGCCTCTTATATTCAGAGGTATCTCCATGACTTAAGCATTGCGGCCCTTACTGCGACCCTATATTTCTATTTTACAACCACACACGTCATCTAGCCACTACACAGAAATGCAAACTGCAACACAAAAACATTTTCTGTCCATAATTACCATTTGATTAAACATCTTCCTGTGAATTCTTTTAAGAGGACTGAGGGAGAGAGGACAATTTTTTATTTAATACATAATGTTTTACATTCAACTTCTAGAATGTACCTAGAATTTAAGAGTTATTTGAGGAATTACTCAAGTGAAAACAACAACAAAACTAAACAAAACAAAAACAAAACCCTAAACCAATAATAGCATGATTTCTCTGAGGACAAAAAATGAAAAGGCAGTTAAAAAAAAAAAAAAGTAAAGGGTTCATTTGAGATACTTGTGTGGGTGTGGAGAATCAGCCCCGAGTCCCCTGGGCCTGGCTGACTGGCCACCATGATTGGTCCAGGCAAGACCACACCAGCATGAGTATGGTTCCACTGCAGGAGTGGCAGTCCAGAAAGCCCTAAGGGTGGACAAGCCAGAATTCTAGTTGGGAAAGTGAATTCCAAGTCAGAGTGGTGGAGAGTGATAAAGAGGAGGTGACTCTTGCACCCCACAGGTTACAGAATGCAGAAATAGCAAAGAAAAGTGAGCAGCGGGCAGCTTATCTCTGTCAGATATGAACATCCTCCCCTGAGGGTTCAACATCTGCACCAGGAGGAAAGCACAAGATCTTCAAGGTAAGCTGAAGGACCTGGTCCTCCATAGGCCCTGGCTCTCTTCCCTGCCACATCTTTCCTTGACTCTAGGCTGATGTCCTTTAAAGGACAGAAAGGACTTTCAGGGAAGAGCAGTAGATGTCCTTGTGACACCGAGGGTCCTATTTGTTCAGAGCTTCTTGGACAGGTTAATGTCTTGGCTTTAAAGCAGAGGTGTGGTGTTTGTAAACCTGGTTAAGCTTAACCTCAAAAACTGACTCAGCCCCTAGAACCATAAGAAACAATGGCTGACTAAGCCTCCCAGTCTGTGGTCTGCAGGACTCAGACCTAGCAAGGCAACAGGTGAAAGTCCCAATCAGAAGTTTTCTCAAGGTTTGGGGTGTAGCTCAGTGGTAGAGCACTGGCCTAGTATGCACAATGACCTGGGCTTGGACCCTAACGCCACAAAATATCTTTTTCTCCTCTTTTTGATTTTCTTTTTGTGTTGGCCCTGACAGGTGACAGTGGCAGAGATGGCAGAGACATGGAGCCTCATCTGTTCTACTGCCCATGAAAGATGAGAAGGGCCCATGGGAAGGTGCCGGCAGTGAGCATCTGCTGCTATGTTAATAGGGTGGAGAGGGTCACATTCACAGCCATGCAGCATGCAGAACCATGAGGAACCTCATGTTGCTGAGGCCATTCCCACACCCCTGAAGCTCTAACTGTAACACCTCAGCCCATCACTGCTGTTCATCCGGCTTACACCATGAGCCCCAGACATGGTAGAAACAACCATGTTATCATCTCACTTTAACATGATAAGATAGACACTTAGACCCCAGGAAGTGAGGCTCAGAGAGTTTGGGTAACTTGCCCAAGGCTACCTACTATCCAGGGCAGACAGTCTGGTCCCAGAGCCCAAGCTCCTAATCTCTGTGCTCTGTGGCTTCTAAGAGCCAGCCAGAGTTCTGTGACATTAATCTTCAGCCCATGCTGAAACCCTTACCATCAGCATGCTTCCCCATCCTTTCAGAAGGGGCCTCGAGGTCCCCCCTTATCCTCTTTCTCTGTTTCCTCCTTCCCTCCAGCTGCTCAGCCATGTAGACCCTCCCAGCTGCCCCTCGGTCACACCACCTCAGTTCCCATCTCAGGGCCCTTGTTTCCTTTCCCTGTAGCACTCTTCCCTATATCTTACTATGGTTTTATCACTTGCCAAATGTTCTTTTTTTAAAGTTTTACTTATGTGTACGTATGTGTGCCTATATGAGTTTATGTGTGCCATCTGTACTATGTGTATGAAGGAACCCATGGAGGCCAGAAAAGGACATATCCCCTAGAACTGGAGTTACAGGTGGTTATGAGCCATCATGTGGGTGCTGGTAACTGAACCAGAGTCCTCTGCAAGAGCAGCCAGTGTTCTTAACTGCTGAGCCATCTCTCCAGCCCCTGTTCTCTTCTTAATGATTTCTTTCAAATTGCTTGTGCATACAGACATCTTCCTTTGTTTAATGTTCTAGGGTGCTGCAGATGGATGCCAGGAGGGCCTCATGCACGCTAGGCAAGGGCTCTAGCACTAAGATACCCTCCCAGCCCCTGTGTTAGTTTTGAGACAGAGTTTCAAAGCTGACCTAGAGCTCATGAGTCTCCTACCTCAACCTCCAAGCCTTGTTTTATTTTATCCACATAACTAATCATCTTCTGACTTAATGTCTATGTTGCTGATTGATTTGTCTATTTGTTTATGTTTCTATTGTTTACAATATGCAAGGTTTCTGAGAGCAGGGCTTTCTTTTCCTTTTCCTTACCTACTTTGTTCATTGCTCTAGCTTCAACATTTGGAACAAGTCTTGGTATATAGCAGATATTCGATACATGTTAAGTGAAGCCATTGAAAATTCATAAAACTGGCTCCTTCATTTCAAGTTTGATCTGCAAGAGAAAACTCCAGTATCATCATCAACTGTAAGTCACTGATGACTTGTTCCTAAGTGGCCTGGCTCCCTGACTGGCCACTTGGAAGGAGAACACAGATTCAAGGCAGTATTGGGATTGGGAACTGTAGAAACAAATTGTGATTGCTAATGGGACAATCTAGGTCGTTCATGTACTTCCCTGGAAGGGCCCATTCTCTGACAAGATCTACAGGAATCAAACACACACCACTCAGCTGGATACGTGGCCACTGGTTCCTTCACTGCATGTGACATGACAGTGCAGCAATCATTACAAACCAGGCACAAAGCAAAGCTTCTGATATTGCCTGTCAGGCTCGTGACACATACCAAAAACTAGCGTCTGGTGATGGTGGCCACAGTATAGGAGGTGCTACTCCCGAGAGCAGCAGATTACCTGCATCAGACCTCTGAGCCCCTTTCTAGCTTCTGGTGGCGTCTTTAAGGTCATTGGCACTCTTCCAAAGGACAGGGTTGTTTTCTCATTCCAATAAGCTGGACCCAGATGTAGATTGTGATTTTATGTTTGTTTTCAGACAGGTTTTCACATGTGACCCTTCTGTCTCAGGTTCCGGAGTGCTAGGATTACAGACTTTGTGACTTTTAGAAAAGAAAAAAAGATGGGCATGGTGGCACACCTGTAATCCCAGGACTTAGAAGACTGAAGCAGGAGAATCAGGAGTTTAAGTCCAGTTTGGGCTACATGAAATCATGATTCAAGGCAACAACTACAACATTTGAGCTTCAAGTAAGAACTAAATAAGAATTGTAGGCACTCCACTGTTGGCCCCCAGACAGGGCAATCATGGATTTGGTATACACAGATGCTATGGTTGCTTTGGAAAGACACTAAACTTGGAAATCATTGTGAGAAGAACTGAGTACATTCACCATGTGGATGGAGATTTATGGCTTTACAGTCCTGAAAAGATGATTCAAAAATGAGTCAGGACGATATCTGATTGGGCGGGTCCTTCTAATTAACTCCGTTTTCCAATAGTAATTCAGAATGGAGAAACACAACAAGCCCATCAATGAAGGCCCAGCCATGTCACCTAGGCATCACAGACCCCTAGGATGATGTGATGAGAAGGGAACTTCATCTAACCAAACCAGATCCCAGTCTACTAGTGAGAAAAACACCAGACAAACGCACATTGGGGATATTCTCCAGGGTACCTGCCTGGGCTCTTCAGCAATGTCAAAATCACAAGAAGCAAGGCAAGACTAAGGAAACTGGCACAGACCAGATGAGACTGGGCAGACAGGGCAATGATGGGTAAAATGACATCCTGGCTGGCCTTCGCTGAGGCCTCCCCTCTGCAGCCTTGGACCCAACAACCCTGGTGGCCAGTCCTTCTGAAATGGGAAAAAGGACACATGGAATGATGTAACCACTGAACCATCAGAGCAGCCAGGCTCCTTTGCAGCAGCGCCCAGCCTGACAAGTTCACACCAGTGAGTGTGTCCTTTGCCAGTGTGACAGTTTCTCTAACCGACATGGTTCCTTGGGTATGTGTGAAGGTGGGTTCATCCCTGCCTCTCCCTATAGTTGCATCTGTCAGGCCAGATCCTAATTATTTCTAGCTGCTTCCAGAATCATCTTCCTCAAGCTGGGTTCAGAACTGTACACAAGCTCCTCACTGTTCTCAAGCTTGAAATGTCTCATTTTATTTTCAGCTCTTGCACAGCACATTGCTTTTTCGTTATGTGTTGTGGTGGCTACAAATACAAACATGAAGCCTTACTACTACTGTATAGAATCATCCCTAAGTATCTATGAGGTTGGTTCTAGGGTCTCTGTGGGTACCAAAATCTGCAGATGCTCAAGTCCCTTACATAAAATGGCACACACCCTTCTGCATATTGTAAGCCATCTCTAGATGATTCATGACAGCTAACACAATGTAAATGCTGTGGAAATGGCTATGTGCTCTGTTGCTTCAACAATGACAAGGAAAAATATTTATACATGTTGCTTTTTAGAACTTTCTGAAAATTTTTTCCAAATATTTTTGATCCTCATTTGGCTAAATTCCTCAGATTCTGAACCTGTAGATATGGGAAGTCAACAATATCTCAGAACATGCCTGACAGAAAGGCTTGACAGCAAAGTGGGAAAACAGAACTTAAACTTATAATAAAAGTCAATGTACTTCCAAGTGGTACCCATTTCTGTCCCCTGGCAGGGCTGCTGCCTGGGACTAGTGGGTCCTCCCACCTGGCTGTCCTAGGGCCTCACCCTGCAGTCTCAGGCCCAGCAGCCCACATGTCCAATCCTTCCAGAACTCTCCTGGCTTATCAATGCCAAGAGCCAAATGGATCGTGTTGGGCATTGGTCCACCTATGCCCCACGCCTAGCTAAGTCATCCTTTCGTGGGTGCCCCATGCATGGGTGTGGGGGCTGCATGACCTTCATGGGCTCACACAGGAAGGAGGCAGCACTGAGAACAATGCAGTGACTCAGCAGTAGGACTGGGAAGTTGGTTAAGGGGAGAGCAGCAGGAGCCTGAACCTGCCGGGAGACATGTAAGGGCCACCTGCTGTTGGGTGAAGCAACAAGGTCAGGAAGACCGATAGACTGAGTCACCAGAGCTACACTATCTGAAATCCAATCAGGCACAGAGGAAGAGTCTTTACAGGGTCTGACACTTCCTTTACATTTTGTCACATCATCTTCCCAGTAACGTTTTTCTTTCCCAGTAACATGGGACATTCAGATTCCCTGCCCTCTTCTCACTTTCTGATCTTGCAGAAGGTATGGCCTTTCGCACCTATGCCAAGGATCTCCAACCCACAGGCTTTCCAAACCCACTGCTTCACAGCTTCATGGCAGACTTGCCTCCAGTCTAGTCTCCTCTGCTGTCAGAGTGATCCTGTGAGACCCTGACCCAATCTGGTCCCAGGTGGAAGTCTAACCATTAGCACAGCCAGAGGGCTCTTCCTTATCAGGCTGGGTGTGGCTTCCCCTCCAAGGCTCCTTCCTGGTCAGCAAGCTGAGCCACTCCCATCTCAAATTAGCTTGGCCCACCCTAAGCTCTGCCCCTGACTAGAGAAGCTGGCTGACTCTTGCTACCTGTGCCAGGCCCACAGCCACCTCCTTGAAGTCTCCTCTGAAGGGCCTCTCCATGGGTTACCATGCTCCTCCATGTGTGTGAGACCTAGGGGCACCAAGTCTGCTTCATGGTCACTATATTGCTTCATGGTAATTTCAACAAGATAGGGACCACGTGTGTAGTGCCTCCTATTCCCCAGCTAGGTGGTGTGTGGTATAAGGATACAAGGATATGGAAGTGTGCTTATTGAGACTGTATCGCATGCTAGTGGAATCAACCACTTCCACGTGGCTCCTAATCAGTGACGCTGCTTCCAATGCCATACAGCTGAGCAAAAGCAGTTCTCAGAAGCTGGGATGCAGGCCACCCAGAACCGCAAGGCCTATGCACCAGTGTGTCCAGAGCTGTTGAGGAGCTCTGAAGTGGCATCCAGCAATCAGTCACTGCAGAGTGGTGTCAGCACTGATGTCCACAGAATGTTCTGGAAGCTAGCACAGGAACAGACTTCATGTTGAAGAAGGTACAGGAAATGATGGTTAAACAGGTGTCTTTGCTGCAGAGCTCGCCACCCTTTCATTTGGTGAAAACATGGGAATCTCAAGGGCTAGACAGTCCACCATGCTTCTCAAACATCTGACCAGAAAACAGGGCACCACTGAACTAGCTGTGAAAAGCACTGGCCCAGACTGGAGGATTTTTTTGTTTGTAGATTTATTTATTTATTTATTTATTTATTTATTGAAATTAAATTTTATTCGTGTGTATGTGTGTGTACACACCAGTGCGTGTGTGGGTGTATGTGTGTGTGTGTATGGAGGTCAGAAGACAACTTTCAGGAGTTAGTTTTCTCTTTCCATCAGGTGAGTTCCAGGGATTGAACTCAGGTTATTAGACTTGGCAGCAAGCATCCTTACTTGCTGAGCCATCTCATCAATCTAGTGGATTTTTATTGAATGACAAAGGACCCAGAACAAAGTATTAGCTTATTATCCATCCCTTGTGGTCACTGCAAAGCACATTGACAATCAGATTGGATACTTCATTCTCAGAAAGAGGAGAAGAAAAAGGTTGTCCTTGTGGAATCAAAGCTTTTATTCAGAATAAGCACTAGCGAAATGAAAGTGATTGCCTCAGAAATGTAGGACCACTGGGCACTCAGAAAGGGATTATAAAATGATTACAAATTAGTTTTGAAGTAGATTAAGACAGCAAGAAACTGCAGCCAATGGCTGGAGACATAGCCTTGTGTAATCACACTGGAAAGAAAAGGCAAAAACCTTCAGACTATTTGCCAAGATGGCAGGAAACCCACATCTCAGAGCCCAAGAAGTGCCATGAGAGCCCAATCTAGGGCGAGGCCAGAGTGACTGGAAGACATTTGGTGTGTACAGTCACCTGTGGCTAAACACACAGAGTAACCTGGGTCTTCAGGCCAGCACCGTAGGCTTCTCACTGCTGTAGAGGAATTGTATCAAGTGCTTTTAATCTCCCCAAATGGGACTTCCAGGAAGGAGTGACAGTGGCATTGCAGGAAATTTACTGGGGCTGCACCTGGCGCTTCAGCTGGGCAAGTCTCATGAGACAATCGTCCCTCCACTGCCTTCTAGCATCTAAGTGGCCTGGGTCATCAGGAACCTTCATGCACATGTCCTGGGAGAAGGAAAGGGGGAGAAAAACAAAGAGCACATGAAGAAGAAACACTCTGCCAAGAATATAACTGTTTCTCCTATTTACACCAACTGTGTGTGCACTGCTTTCAAAGACACAAGACGCACAGAAAGCCCCCAGTCAACACAAGTTCTGGATCTTGAGAGAGCTCAGAGACAAGTCGAATAAAGCTGCTAACAGCAGCTCCCGACAAAGCTCTCTCCCCACACCCCGGGTAGCATGGGTGAGCCCAGACCAGTATGTGCCAGCTCCTGTGCATGCCTACATACCTGGTTAACTTTCTCAACTGTGGTTCTTGAGAACTCTGGAATGGGCCCAAAAGTCTTCAGGACGTGTTTTATTCCTTCACAGTATCTGTCACAGTAGCTCACCATCCCTGAAAAGGTATGAATACAAGAATTCACCATAGCAGCGTAAACAAACTGTAACTCTGCACTTTGAGACTTGCCCAAGGGGTTCTGCCCTGGGGACAGGGAATCTGCATTCTCATCCTCCAGGGAATAAAGAAAAGGCAGAAGTAGGAGGTAAATCAACTGCCGGGCCTAGGTAAGCAGGACCATCCCCATGAGTCATTACCTCAGCTTTCCGGAAGCTTAAAATCCTGAAGAGCACAGCCCCTCGGGCCAGGCATGTGGCCTGCACCAGTGCATCTCCTGATCCTGACCTGCTGCATCTCACGGCACATTCTCATTTCACAGGAAGCATCTCCTTCAACCATGGATCACCAAGGGTACCAATGTGCTGACCTTAAATGTATTAATTTTTCTTTCCTTTCTCTTTAATTCTATTTTCTTCCCCCTCTCCCGCCACTTTTTTTTTTTTTCAAGTAGCCCAGACTATACAGAGGACCTGATCCTGCCTCCACTACCCAAGTGCTGGGATTATAGTCATGTGCTACCACTCTCAGTTTATGGAGTGCTGGGGATCAAACTCTGGTCTCATGCATTCTAAACAAGTACATTACCAACTTAGCTACATTTCCCCCCCCCCCCCCCCCCCCCCGCTTTTTGGAAACAGTATCTTACTCTATAGCCTAGATTGGCCTGGAACTCATGGCAATCCTCCTGCCTCAATCTCCCAAGTGTCAGAATTACAGGCATGAATCATGATATCTGGTTTGAATTCCTTTATGAACCAAAAATGTCAAAACTCAAGTCATGTCCTCACTCATCTCACTCTTAAGCTGTAAGTTCAGGTTACAGTTCATATGGTGTTTACTAGGTACTGCAGCCTGCATAAAGGTTATATTCATCATTTGACTGCACTTCCATCACAAGGGCTAGACCTTGGCCTGCCCGAACCCTTCTGTGTACAGACCCTCCTCCCAGGCTGTCCTAGTCCATGCAGACTGATCAACTTGTCCACTGCTTTGGGCCTATGGCAAGAACATCATGGTAGGGAGTACATGGTGGAGAAAAGCTGCTCGCTGCTTGATGTCAGGAAGCAGACAAGAGGCCAGGGTCCCCATATCCCCATTCAAGGGCACACTCTCCAGTGACCTAACTTCTTTCCACAACTCCAAATCTTTAAAAAATGTATGGGTGCTAGAGAGATGGCTCAGCAGTTAAGAGCATGGGCTGCTCTTCCAGAGGACCAGGGTTTGGTTCTCAGCACTCATGTGGAAGCTAACAACCATCTGTAACTCCAGTTCCAGGAGATCTGATATCCTCTTTTGGCTTCCACAGGCATTGCACACATGGGTGCACTTATATACATACAGACAAAACACATACATAAAATAAATAAATGCATGAATAAAATTTTAAATGGTTTTAAAATTTATTACATTTAATTTGTTTATTTATTTATTTGTGTGTGTGTGTGTGTGTGTGTGTGTGTACACACTTGCCTACGTGCCACAGTGTATTACATGGAGGTCAGAGGACAATTGTGGGCATCAGTTCTCTCCTTCTACCATGTGGGTTCCAGAGACCAAACTCAGGTCCTCAGGCTTGGAGGCAAGTGCCTTTACCCATTGAGCTATCTCATGAGTCCATGACCCCATCTCTTAAAGGTTCCATACTCTCTCCCAAATCACACTACAGGCTGGTCAACAAACATTCCACACATGGGTCTTTAGGAGGCATTTATGATCCAAACCATCACAGAAAAAAGTAGGAAAATTATCTGTGGATTCACCAGCTCACAGGGAAAGCAGAGTCCTGAGACTGTCTTAGGAGCTAGCACCATCTCCCTACCCAAGGTAAGCAGCAGCCCTCAGGGACATGACCCACAGACTAGGTCTTATCTCTGGGCTACTTCATATTCCTTCAACAAGCATTCACCTTTCACTATCCTGAAATCATTCCAATCACACAGTAGCTTTCTAGAATTTTCTCTACTTTTGGAAAACTTGAAAATTTTTAAAGGGACATTTATTTCTTCAATATACAATAATAGAATGTGGTAAAACTGTTTACAATACAACTCATAATCCGCCCCCATGCAACAAAATTTGGCTATATATGCCATGAGGGAAAAAAGAACCTGAGTGGAAATTACTCTAAATACCAAGTCTACCAGAAACAGAAAAGCCCAGCCCTTCCCCTCTCCCCAACACCTCAGCTCTCCCACACCCTCTCCCTACCAGTCTAGCCTTCCCTACATCCTTCCTTCCATGTTTTCATGTTCTCTCGAGCTCTGGTCTTCCATAAACTCCTAGAGAGCTCAGCTTTTCAGGAGCCACTGGGCCTAGTTTCTTAGAAGATGCTTATGGGGACAAAAAAAGCACAGAAAGGAACTGATTCTCTTAAGATCAGATTTAGCTTATCAAGGTGACTTGTGATTCTCTAGCTGTGAGCCCCTCGGGAGAGAAACAAGGGGTTTTCCTGAACTCATAGCAACTCCACTGGCAGGAAGCCTTCCTGTCTGCTGAACTTATGGGGGGGCCCAGAACGCCACCTGAGACATAGCCCACTATACTGCACCTCACTGACACCCATTTGTCCCACTGGGCATTCAATTTCTTGGAGAGCCCTCATTGCTACCCACACAAGGGGTCTGGTTTTCACCACGATCATGAACCCACACCTACATTAATTCACCTAATTTACGAGATAAGGTATCACAGAATTTATTAACGAGATCAAAAGTGCCCGAAAACACAGTGACCTCTGAATGCCTCCTCCAAACATAAAGTTCCCAAACCTGAGCAGGAGCATGCCCAGGATCAGGGAGACAGAGCCTCCTAGGGGCTTCCCCAACAGGCCCTTGCCTTTCACCTCAGTTGTTTGCATCAGCAATGACGGCCCCACACAGATGGACCAAACCCTTCATCAGGCTTCCTGCTCACAAAACAGGTGTCTACAGGAGAGGAAACCTGTGAGACAACCAGTAAACAACCATTTCACCCAGAGGAGGATTCCTGGGGTTGCCAGATTCTAAGATACTGTCATTCCACAGAGACAGAAACAGAGTGAGCCAAGGTAGGGCCAGGAGTTCTTAGCAAAGAAACAAACCAGGCCTGACTCTAGCGTTTCCTCTATCCCACAGAAGCGAGAGAGAAAGCCAAAAAAAAAAAAAAAAAAAAAAAAAAAAAAAAGTTCTCATTGGTATTTACTCTGTATGTCTCTCTCGGGCCTGTGAGAATCTTTTGGGGAGAACAAAAACCATGGAAGAGCAATAAATTAAACAAGACAAACTGTACAAAAACGACATTTAAAGGGCTGGAGTTACAGCTCAGTGCTCAAGCCTTGCCTAGCATGCACCAGGCTCTAGGTTCCAAGGCCCAGCAGTACACCAAAGAACCAAATAAATAAATGATAGATGATTGATAGGTAGATAGGTAGATGATAGATAGATGATAGATAGATAGGTAGATAGATGATAGATAGATAGATGATAGATAGATAGATAGATAGATAGATGATAAAGTCATTTATCAAGGATGTAATTTATCCATGCAGTCATCTTCCATGTAGTTTCCATGGCTTCCATAAAGTTTCTTGTACTCTCACCCCCGGGTGATGGTTACTGTTATCTGCAATAAACAGGTGAGAAAACTGAGGTGCACTGAATTCAGTGGCTGACCCAAGGTTATCTATGCCACTGACAAATGGTAAGCCAGGGTTGGAACCCAGCTAACTGGCTCAGTTGTCTGGAATCACTATTCTGAGCTTGTGTACTTCACAGAAGACACTTTTAAAAAATAAAGAAGGCAGAGTAGGCACCCTGCTCTACTGTTTTTCTATCTAAGTAGATGATAAACAAATCCACCTGCCCCTATACCATCACTGAAGGAGTCTCTGCCATGAGGCCTGGGCATCTCTCCAAGTTACTCAGAACAAGGTAACTTTTTCTTTTCTTTCTACCTCTTTCTTTCAGATTCTGGCCAAAGCCTGGGCATGCTTTCCCTGACACTCTGGACATTCTTTCTCATTCTCTGAAGCTTCCTTTACCTTCTGCCATGCAGCTGTGTGCTGGCCTCTGTTGCTGAATGCGCCTGCTCTCTTAGACCCATTGCCCTCCTCCTGATAGCTGTTGACATTTACAGCTTGCCTGCGTGGTGTTTTTCTCTAAAACCCTAATAAAATTGTCCCCAAGCTTCAAAAGTCAATCAATAAATATACAGACAAATCCTAAAACATTTGTGCTCACTTTGGAAACGGTAGCTTTTAAGACTAAGACCTCCCCTTAACTCGAGATGGCTGGCTTTGTGAAAATAATCTCAGTCACACCAGAAAACGTCCTCCCACTCCAATTTTCATATATTCTGGGTGACACTAAGAAGAATAAGGACCATTTCCATTGGTTCCCAGCCAGATCTTATAACTTTCTACCTCTGGACTCTGGAATGCTCTGAAGTTGAAAACTACATCCGCCTCCCATTATCATATTAAGTCAATTAAGCTTTCTTATCATATCAGCTTTGCTGGAAAAATTGTTACAGCCTCCATCCTGTCTGCCACCCCATTGATTCTTCAGTGTCTGGTGTCACTGGTTCCTGTTTCTATTTGCTTGAGATTCTCTGTTCTCAGTTCTCTCCCTGTTGATTTCTAATGATACCTTAACTGTCTTATTTTTTTCAAGAAAGAAAAATATGGTGGTTATCAGGCAGTGTCTATGTCCATTTCAAATGCTTGGCTATGTTCACCACTCATAAGGTCTGGTTGAAAAGATATCTGAAATTATCCAAGACCATTTTTGTGATATTTCAAAACTTCTTTCACTGGTGTGAAGGCGTCTTTCTTGACATTTTCTTCCTGTGTTCAATGGTTACCCTCCCATGCAAAGCATGGGGGGCTCAGGAGACTGACTACTCAGACTCCTTCCTTCTGTCAGCTCCTCTTAGCAGGAGTGGGTTTCCTTTAATGGGACTCCAGTTATTGCACTGTGTTTGCAGGGCATGCATAGGGGGTCCACGCTACAAATTATACATGTGTCTGTAGTATGCAGTACTGTGTCTGGTAAAACTGTCTTGAATCATGAGTTGGAAAGCAGAGTTGATTAACTACTGTGATGAAAACTGACTGAACTATTAACAAAGGAGGAATTATAGACCTGAAATCAACTCTGAGAGGCTACCAGCCCCAACTTGCCACCTCATGGCAGGAATTTCCTCTCAGCATCCAACCATGACCCCTCAATTCACCCACAGCATGACTCCTCCCTTCCTGGGTCACCAGCACCAGTTACTAGAAAGTTCTTCCTGTCATATACAGAGGGAAAACCTGTCTGCCTGCCATTTCCAGTCTTCTGTTCTGGTTTTACCTCCACAAAAGACAGGAACATAGTAGAGTGTGGTGGTACACCCTGTGCCAGCACTAAAGAAGCTGAGGCAGGAGGATTGCTTCAAGTTTGAGGTCAGTTTGGGCTACGTAGTAGGTGCCAGGTCAAAAACAAAACAAAAGGAAACACACACACACACACACACACACACACACACACACACACACCTGTCCACTTTTGAGCGGGGCCGGAGATTCCCCAGTTTCTCAGCATCCCTTATGAAATGCAGTCTGTGGAGCTACATATAATATTCCTTTTCTCTTTCTACATCTGTTTTTCTACTTAATGATGACTCCATTAAAGTAATGTATAGTGTTTGTATGTTTATGGCAACACAAAGCAGTAAAAAGATAATAAAAGTTACTTAAGGGCTTGGGCTGTAGTGGTGGGGTGCTTGCCGAGCATGCATAAGGCCCTAGGTTTGATTCCCAGCAACACAGAAGGAACAAAAGAAAAACAAAAAACAAAAACCCTATTTCCTATTGTGTCCATGGGGGTGCATGCCTATGATCTCAGCATACAGCAGGAGGATCAGGTGTTTGAGGCCAGCCTGGGCTGCACAGTAAGACCGTTCACAAATAACAATTACTATTATTTCAGTAGGAGATAGCCCTGGGATCTAGGCAGAATCTTTCAGGTTTTAGTACATTGTTTTATTGGTTTGTTTTAATTTGGTATGGGTTTCATCAGTTGGTCCTCTTTGGATTGTTTAAAATCTGGTTCGCTCTTATCCTTTGAAAGCTATGTTTCTCATGGAAGTACCAGGTAATATGGACTTACCCCCAGGCTTTCAAAGTCAGCTTCAGGACCGATGTTTGGTCTGCCCTACCCTGCCAACTTTCCTGTGGAAACTCCTGCCTTACAGTTCCTGGCCTCAAAGCACCCACAGGTGCTAGCATGTAGGCAGAAGATGACTCCAGAAGTTCCTGGGGGCTACATTGGCACTCATATCTCTTTATCTTTTTTTTTCTTCTTGCCACTGTAAATAATTTCAACACCTCCTGAAAGCTACTCCTTCCTCTTCCACCTCATAATAGGCTACACAGCAAGGCCCCATCAATACTTCCTTCTCTTCCTTTTTGTTTCCACCAAGGGCGCCTTACCATCCAGATTACTGAACCTCACAGACCCCTTGTGGGCTTGTATCTCAGTGCACAGCGCTCTAGGCCCCAGCCCTGTCTGTGAATTAGCAGGGCTGCTCAGAGTCCCTTCTAGATGCTAGTGCTTCTACTCTGCTTAAAAAAGAAAAGACAAGCTGGCAGGTAAGAAAACTCATGGGCTTACTCAACAGTATATAACTCCATCCCAGTCCCACACATACCTTCTGCATTGAGGTGCATGGTCTCCAAGGGTCCGATGAATGCGTACCGCATACCCAGCCCATCTGACATGACCAGGTCCAGGTCATTAGCAGACACTATTCCTTCCTGCATGGGGAGAAGGCAGCAGCACACAGATGAATTCTCTGGAAAGGCAATTCTGTTACTAAGGCAGCATCCCTCAATCACTCTCCAGTGTACTATTATAATTTTTTGTTTGTTTGTTTGTTTGTTTGGAGACAGGGTCTCGCTATGTAGCCCAGTCTGGAACTTACTTTGTAGACCAGCCTGTCCTCAAACTCAAAGAGATCTGCCTGCCTCTACTTCCTGTGAGTTGGGATTAAAAGTGTGCACCACCACACCTGGCCCCTCTAATAGCATTTTGATTGAATTTTTCACAACCTAGCTATCCCACATGCATCTTGAAAAGAGACCATTTTATGAAACAGTCAAATATCCACACTGTAATCAGTCTACATCCTTCCCCGCTCCACCGTCCCCACATACAAAGTATGCACCTGTATCTTTGGAGACAGGAGACAGCAAAGATAAAGTGCACCTGAAGAAAGGGGCCAAGAGGGTTTTCTGGATTTTTGCTTAGGAGGTGGGAATGAGTTGAATGACCCAAAGAATGGGAAGTCACTCTCAGGCTTCACCTGCCTACAAGTTGGGCCTTGTTCTGCTTTTAATGAGTTTGTAAGAAATGCCATTCTTTGATGAAATGCAGCTTAGAATGAGTTTGTTCACTGAGGTGGGTCCCTAGAATTTCCTGCAAATGTAAACTGACAAACAAGAAGCAAATTGTTAAGTGCTGAGCTTAGAAAAACATCCAAGTGACCATCTGTGTACAAGGCTTTCTGGACACAGGCCTTAAATATCTATATGATCTGGCACTCACTGCTGGTTCACTACACCCCTGAGACATCTACAACTTGGGCATCTTGACTCTTGGGAGGGCTGAAAGGAGAAACGGGGGGAAGGGGGGATGAAAGATGAAACCCAACTTTCTGTTGTTTGGCTGGACTAGGGGCATTCTTGTAAAACCTGCCATTCTCGGTTTCTTTCCTGAGTAGTTTCTTTCAATGAGGGTCCAGTGCCTGCCACCTGTAAGGCCACTAACTGTGCCCCTATCAGAAGCTATGGTGGCCCCAGTCAGCCCTTAGCTGGAGGCCCCAGTTCTCACACCCCAGAGGAACAGGCTCAGACAAGCAACCCACCAGCCTCACTCTGGGTTATAGACGTTTACCTTGAAAAGGCTGTCTGATACCCTATTTAAGAGGGCAGCCCTATCAGCCTCTGAAGGAGGGATCTGAGGGGTCACCCTGCTCCTCTGATGCACAGGAAGATATCCTCTGCCCTCCATGTGACCCTGGGGTCGAGGACCCAGAGGCAGGAGCACCCCCGCTGTCCAGTCCAACTGGTACCTCCCACTTCCGGGATTAACCAGAGACAGAGGAGTCCAAAGAGAAGGCAGATTTGCAATGCCTCACAACCACTGCCACTGTATTTCTACTTCTGAAAAATACACATACGGAGTCTCACTCAGGTGTGCCCGTTTGGACCATTCCAGTTCATATGAGACTGCTTTAAGGTGAGATGGGCTAGAGAGGATGGAGTCAAAGAATCAATGTGAAGACAGAGCCCACCAGCCTGGGAGGGCAAGTATGAGCCAGGTCTGAACTGACTGAGCAGCTCATCTTCAAAGAACAACTTAACATCTAGCTGGGGTGGCAGGACATGACACATCAGCACATAAAAACTGTATGTGTTCAGGACACACACACACACACTGCATAGAGAACCATTATAAAGCAAGCCCCTGGCACCAGTGCACAGGTCTTCACCACATCCTATCTCTATTCCTGAAGATAGACACCTGACTTCTGTAATAACCATGTCTCGGCTTTGGAGACTAGTCCTTTATGTTTACGCTCTTCAGCAGCAAGTTTTGCTTTTCTGCCCATTTCTAATCTAGCTGATGCAATCACGTGGTATACATTCTGTGTGACTTGCTTCTGTCTCTCAGTATCATTATTTTTAAGATACACACAGGGATACATACGGGTGAGGCACACTTTCCTAATGTACAAGGCTCTGGGTTTCATCCACAGCACCACAAAAATAAAAATAAATAAGATGCCTCTGTCTTGTATGTGTCTATAGTTTGTCCATTTTTGTTGATATATATGCAGGCCATGGTTCATGAGCATCTGGGTTGTTGCTAGTGTGCAGCTCCTACACACAAGGTGACAGAATGTCCTAGAACATAGCCCTGCTTATCTGAGAAGAGTTGCTGGGTCCTGTAGTAGACCATGCTCTATCTGCTTTATTAGGCAATAGTAAGCCACTCTCCAGAGCATTGCAATCATGCTCACTGCCTCCAGCGCCAGCACCATGTTTCAGGAGTTCCCATTGCTCTTTGTCTTTCCAACACTGGGTGCCGTGATGCTTGTTGATCTGGGAGGGTACCCTGAAACCTCACTGCATTTCCTGTTCTTTCTAATCATCTTACACATGTGCATTTGGATTGCACAGGAGAACGAAGTCATTTATTCAGTTCATTCAAAGGCTGAAAAGTGTCTGTGGCTTCCATTTGCTCCTCAAAACAATGCTGTCAGGGGGAGGGGCACCTGAAGAGGAAAGAAACACAGACAGCCCACAGTAATGTCCAGGACCATCAAGAAAACCATCCATCTGACATGGAATCACCCCATCCTTTCCACCTGTTTCCTCTTGTTTGGCAAGCTTGGGGCAGGAGAGCTGCTGTCTTCAGCCTGCCTATGGGTTCCTGCAGCCTGTGGACTCTGGAATGTTGTAAAAGTTAGTCAGGTGACCCATAGACTCTCCCTCAGCCTAGGGCTCCAGGTCAATATTCATTTTAGCCTCCAGACTACGAAGAATACAAATATAGCACCACTGTACACTTGCGATGCTACCTGGGTCTTCTACAGTTGGATTTTTTTTGTTTTACAGCTGACTTTTAAAATACTCAAAAGGTGAGCCACCCAAAGTAGTTTTGTTTTATTTCATATTTTTCTGGATATGGAACCCAGGGCCTCACAGATGCTAGGTAAACACTATTTTTACCATTCCCTGTTCCCCTGTAGGACACAAAAAAGGGAAGAAAGTTTGAATATCTTCACTTCTACATTTCTTTCTAACTTGTTTGGGATTTCTAAAAGAGATTCCTCAAAGCTTATGTTTTTACCACAAAGCTACATCTTGAGGAAGAAAATAGTGACTGGGTATTTCCATTTAGCTCCATTCCTTGTTAACTGAAATCTCACATTTCAGAGGCAAACTTGCACACTTCTCCCCAAAGCTGGACATTTCACAACTAGGATACGTTGATATTCACCTTCACTCATGAGCTCAGTTCTACCCAAACTGTCTAATAACCTATATGATAACATGTATGATGAATAACCACAGTGGCAGAAGAGGCAGAGTCAAGTGCTGATGGTGATAACAAGTGATTCCCGGAACCAGGATGGAACCCAGCAAGCACACTGATTTGGAGAGTGGAATCTGAGGCCAGCCCAGTTTTAACACTTAACAGATTAGCTATCAGTGCTTCCTCCATTTTGTGGCAAAATTCTCAAGACACATACAAAGAAGAGTCCCAGGGGGTTAGGAGAGTCCTGAAGACTCACACAGAGCAAGGAACACTGTCTGCTCAAAGTCTGGATTTTGTACCATGTTCTGAGAAACTCTGGGGTAAGGAAGGCCCAGACAGTGGTAAGGAATCCCCTTTCATTTAAAAACTTCTTGCCTCAACTTTTCTCTAGTTAAAATCTGGAACTTACCACAATTCATTTATACGTGTGTGTGGCTGCATCTGGCTGAGGGTAGAAGTGGGACAAGGCAGTCATCTGAGAAAGAGAAAATGCAAGAAGCAAATGGAGGGCTCAGTCACTCTGACACACACTTTAAGCAAAAGTAAAGGTTTGGGCACACACCAGACTGGATTCTGCTAGATTCAGAAGCAGTAGGAGTCAAACATACATACGTCCGTCAGTGTCTATACAGGACTGATTATAGAACATCCCCTCCCCTTACTAAAGTCCATGGACACTCAAGTCCCTCAAATAAAATGGTGTGATATTTGCATAAAACCTATACACATCTTCCCATACACTGCTGGGTAACTTAATATACTTAATGCAGTGCAAATACTATGTAATAATTTGGGCTGATGAGATGACTCAGTGGATAAAGGCATTTGCTACCAAATCTGAATTTGATCCCAGGTCCTACATGATGGAAAAAGAAAATCAACTCCTACAAGTTGTCCACTGACCTCCATACACGCATGCACACGCGCGCACACACACACACACACACACACCAAATAATATAATTTTAAAAATTATTATGCATCTTATTTAAGGAGTAAAGGCAAGAATGAAAATTTGTACAAGCTCAGTAAAGATTCAATTTTTTAAAAATATTTTCAGGGGGCTGGAGAGATGGCTCAACAGTTATGAGCACTAGCTGCCCCAGTTTGAATCCCAGCACCCACATGGCAGCTGACAACCATCCATAACTCCAGTTCCAGGAGCTCTGACACCCTCTTCTGACCTCTGCAGGCATTGAACAACACAGGTGCACTTACATACATGCAGGTATAGCATCCATACACATTAAGTAAATTAATTAAAAGTTAAAAAAAATATTTTCAATCTACGGTTGGTTGAATTCCACATCAGTTCCACAGATGCAGACAGCTCACTGCATACACACATGAACATAAAGAGATTTATTTCAAGGAATTGAATTATGTGACTGTGGATTGGTGAGTCCAAAATCCACAGGACAAGCCCTCAGACTGGTATGGCTAGGGCATCCCAGAGGTACAGTGGCTTCTTCCTCAGAGAAGCCTCAGTTTAGCTTTTAAGGCTTTGTAGTCTACTCTCTCTCTGGTAGAGCCAGTCTACCCAGATTATAGAGAATTATCTCTTTTACTTCTGGTCAGCTGATGCAGAAACCCTCCACAGGTGCACCTAGACTGTTGACCTGCTTATTTGTGAGTTAGGGAGAGAAAAGAGAGAATGCATCTAATGGCTAACAGTAAGAAAGGAAGTGGATGCTATGGTGACAGATGGCTCACTGACAGAAACAGAAAGAAAGGCAGGTGGGGGTCTTGCACAGCACACAATAGTTGATGACTGAATCCTGTGACTATTACCACTACTGATCACCAGCTTTACACACGTATTTTTCTTCTCTATGATGATTCCATTCTATAATTTTCTCAGTCTACATAGTTGCTTGCCCTCGTTTTTCATTCTTTTGTTTGTGTGCTTGTTTGTTTTAGTTTTAGTTTTGAGATAGGGTGTCCTTGTAGCTGGAGCTGGCCTAGAACTTTACCAGGCTGGCCTTGATCTCACAGAGCTCTGTCTGCATCTGCCTCCCGAGTGCAGGGATTAAAGGCATGACCAGCATGCCTAGCCCATCCTTGTCTAAGTTTTTAAAAATTACTTCCCACTTTTGTTCTTTAATTTTGATTTGTTGCTTTCCCCACATTTAGGACCCAGTTGTCAAGTTTTTCTGAGCAAATACTCCCATATTTACCATCAGATTCACCTCCTGGGACCCAGACTTGCTTCCCAGGCATGTAATAATGTTCTACAGAATCCTCTCCCTTCCCCCTCAACCCAAACTGTTAGGTTATAAGCCTTTCCTCACCTGACAAACAGAAAAATGAAGGGTGTGGAGTAAGGAAAGGTTGTATCTTGGCTAAGTTCCAGACTGTGACATGCACAGTATGACATGGGACTCTGCCATCTTCAGTCATCCCAATGTGATATGAAGGAGGCCAGGTTTGTTTTGTTAGCCCCTAGTCACCGAGAAGAGATCAAGGGGCCACTTTGATCCCTTGTTAGATGGAATCAACTTGAACTTTAGCAATTTCCTTGTCTCCTGAAATGTTTACGAGTAGGCCAGACAAGAATACCAACTGGTATAGAAATAACTTTGTCACAAACCAGGGTATAGGACTGTTCCTCTTGGAGACACTCATTCCTGGAGCCATTACATACGGTCCAGAGACAGAGTTCTGGAGGTGCAAACTGAAAATTATTTGGGTTCCATAGTTTAGCGGTTACAGCACTGGTCTTACAAACTGAGAACTCAATGTGTCATGAGGTTCTCGTGACAGATGAAGGAGGACCAGGGGTTAGTTCCCTCCTCTAGAACATTCTTACATACTCTGTTTTTCCTCCACACATTGCTTCTCTTCTATGCAACATAAAACTTGTTCAGGGGACTAGAGAGATGGCTCAGCTGTTAAAACCATGTATTGTCTTGCAGAGGACCTGGGTTAAGTTCCCAACACCTACATAAGATAGCTCACAACCACCTGTAACTCCAACTCCAAGGGGATCCAATGTTTCTGGTCTTTTCAGGCACCTGAACTCACATATTGTTGTGCACACACACACACACACACACACACACACACACAATTTTTTAAAAGTAAAAATAGAGCCAGCCCCACAGCTTCCTGGAGCCAGCAGCTTGCCTGGGTAAGTTTGACTGCTGTGTCCACTGCGCCTTGACTCCCTCAGCCTCATTCACCCTCCCAGCTCCCCCACCCTATCTCTCCTCCTAGCAGGGGGACAGGCACATTTCCTGCCTTGGCACCCCAGACCTCTGGACTGACCTCTTGGCCCAAACTCCCCACTGCTTCCTGATCCTTTGCATCCAGACCAACCCAACTCCTCCCTCTAGTCCCCACCTCTCTTTGCATCTCTAGGTGGCCCAGCTGCACAGCTTCCTGGAACCAGCAGCTTGCCTGGGTAAGTTTGGCTGCTGCACCCACTGTGCCTTGAGTCCCCCAGCCTCATTCACTCTCCCAACTCCCCCACCTCATTTCTCCTCCTAGCAGGGGCACTGGCCCATTTCTTGTCATGGCACTCCAGACCCGTGGACTGACCTTTTAGTCCAGAATCCCCACTGCTTCCTGATCCTTTGAATCCAGACCAATCCAATTCCTCCCTGTAGTCCCCAGGAGCCCTCGGGCTTCTTCTCGCTCCCACCTCCCTTTGCATTCCTGGAGGCCAGCATCTTTCCTGGGCCCTGCTCCCAAGCCAGTCCAGCCCTCAAATTCCTGAGGCCAGCATTTTTCCTGGAGGGATCCAGACCTTAGGAGAAAGCCTGAAAGCATCTGATCCTCATCTGACTTGAGCCTCTGTGGGAATGCCTGAGCAGCAAGATGAAAGCAATTTGGCCACTCCAGTATGATTCCTTCTAGTTACTATCCTTTGATTTTGTGAATTCTATGGCTATCTCAAAAATCTAACAAGCTTACATTGAAGGACCCTAATTCAGTCCCCCTAGGCTAAAGACAAGGAAATAAGTCCTTCAGGCCAAAAAACTGTACAAGGAAGTAAAAATAAAAAAAATAATTCTGAATGCTAAGAACAAGCTGAGCTGACCTTTTTCATGCTCTTTGCCCAAAGCTGGAAATCATCCCAGAAATCCCCCCTACCTCTGCTTGGCACATAGCCTCCGCTTTTTTGCTTGGCACATAGCCGCCGCTTGTGACGTTACTGCCGCTTTCTCTCTAGTTTGTGGTCTTTGTCTTTAAAAGAAGCCTGTGAACTGGGCTCTGGGCTTCGGCCCTCTGAGTGAGGCAGGGGTCCGTTTTGCAAAATGTAATAAATCCTCATGCTTGTTGCATCTTCTGGTCTGAGGACTGAGTTATTGGGGAGCGGCCTCCTATGGACGTTGGGTACCCCAAACTGGGGTTCCAACAAAACCAAAAGAGAGAACCTGAAGCCTAGACCAAACAGCTGTTCATGCCCAACAAGTAAACCACAAAGGCACATAAAGTTTACAAAAACAAGCAGACCTAAACTCAACAAAGGAAGGAGTGAGTCTCACACAAGAACCAGAATCTGCAAAAGAAATCCACATGTCAAAGTCATAGAGGAAAAAATAATAACACGAAAAACCAAAATAATATATCCCCACGAAGTACCTAGAGGTACTAGGACCTAGGTACCTAGAGGTCCTCTAGAGGAGTACAATGAGAACCCCTTAGAGATAACACAGGACATGGAACTCAAAAGAACAATTATAAACATGAAAAAAGAATTCAGTGAATTTAAAGAACACACACATACACACACACACTTAGAAATGACAGGAGAAAGCCTTACCAATAGGATTAATGAAATGGAAAACAGAATATCAAGACTGGAAGATAAAGTGGACGAATTAGACCACTCAAGCAAAGATTATGAAAAATTGAAGAAAACACAAGAATGCAGGATATGCAGGAATTGTGTGACACCATAAAAAGACCAAACTTACAAATCATAGGCATACAGGAAAGAGAAGACTCTCAGGATAAGGGCATGGACCAGATCTTCAGCAGAATCGTGGAAGAAAATTTCCCAAAATTGAAGAAAGACATGCCTATACAAATAAGACATGCCCATACAAATACAAGAAGCATATAGAACACCAAATAGACAGGACCAGAAAAGAAACTCTCCACAGCACATAATAGTAAAAACACTAAATGTACAGAACAAAGAGACAATACTGAAAGCTACAAAAGAAAAACAACAAGTCACATATAAAGGAAAACCCATCAGAATTACAGCTGACTTTTCAGTGCAAATTATGAAAACCAGAAAAGCCTAGACCAAAGTACACCCAGTACTAAATGACCACAGATGCCAACCCAGATTACTTTACCCAGCCAAAATGTCTATTATAGTCGAAGAGGAAGGAAAAATCATCCATGACATAAATAAGCTGAGAGAATTCATTTCCACAACACCAGTCCTTCAGAGAGTTCTTGAAGCAATATGAAGAGCTGAAGAAAGGAACGACTATACCCAAGGGGCAATGGAAAGAAACTTAATGAAGATGTAACTTTGGAAATGCACAGCTACACCAAGAATGTGAACAGAAATCACAATGACAGGAATCAATATACATCTTTCATTAATAACTTTAAATATCAATGGACTGAACTCCCTAGTCAAAAGACATGTACTAATTGAATAGATTAAGAAACAAAACCCATCTTTTTGTTGTCTCCAAGAAACTCATCTCACTTTCAAGGACAGGCACTACCTTAAGGTGAAAGGATGGAAAAAAATATACCAAGCAAATGGTATTAAGAAAAAAGCAGGCATTGCAATTCTAATATCTGACAAAATAGACTTTAAACTAAAACTAATCAGAAGAGATAAAGAAGGCCACTTCATTCTGATCAAAGGAACAATAAACCAAGAAGGCATTACAATCATGAACATATATTCACCAACTCTGGTGCACCCAGCTTCATAAAAACAGTGCTACAGGACTTTCAGACCCAGATTAATCCTAACTCATTAATAGTAGGGGACTTCAATACCCCACTGTCTCCACTAGATAGGTCAACAGGACAGAGACTTAACAGAGAAACATCTGAATTAAACAATACCATATATCCAATGGGTTTAACAGACACCTACTGAATATTCCAGCTAAGCACCAAAGAATATATTTTCTATTCAATGCCCCATGGAACTTTCTCCAAAATTGACCATATACTGGGGTACAAAACAAACCTCAACAAATACAAAAAGATTGAAATAATTCCATGCATTCTATCAGACCACAATGCAATAAAGCTTAAAATCACACTGGAAGAGACCCTAGTAACTACATGAACACATGGAGATTAAACAGCACACTCCTAAATGATGAATGGGTCAAAGGAGAAATTAAGAAAGAAATAAAGGTATTCCTGGAACTAAATGAAAAGGACAATACAACACAGCAAAACCTCTGGGACATGTTGAAAGCCATCCTTAGAGGGAAGTTCATAGCTCTAAGTGCCTACATTAAAAAATCAGAAAGAACAAAAATAAATGACTTAACATTGCAACTCAAGACACTTGAAAAGCAACAACAAACGAAATCCAAACCCAGCAGACAAGAAGAAATAACAAAAATCAGAGAAGAAATTAATGAAATAGAAACAAAGAAAACAATACAAAGAATCAACAAATCCAAGAGTTGGTTCTTTGAAAAGATAGACACGATAGACAGACCCTTAGCCCAGCTAATCAAAAGCAAGAAAGAGCACCTCCAAATCTACAAAATCTACAAAATCTACAAAAGTCTGTAGCCTTTCTATATACCAATAACAAGCAATCAGAGAAAGAGTACACAGAAACAGTCCCTTTCACGATAGCTGCTAAATATATATATAATGAATAAAGCTGATCAAAGACATTAAAGAGCTCTACAATGAAATCTTTAAAGAAAGAGATTGAGGAAGACATCAGAGGATGGAAGGACCTCCCATGCTCATGGATTGGAAGAATTAATATTGTGAAAATGACCATCCTACCAAAAGCCATTTATAGATTCAATGCAACGCCAATCAAAATCCCCAGGACATTCTTCACAGAGTTGGAAAAAACCATCCTAAGAGTCATATGAAAGCACAAAAAACCTTGGATAGCCAAAGCATCCCTGAGCACTAACATCAATGCTGGGGGGATTATTATACCTCCAACTGTATTACACAACTATAGTCATAAAAACAACATGGTGCTAGCACAAAAATAGACCCATAGATCAATAGAAAAAAAAGTTGAAGACCCAAATATGAGTACATGCAATTTCAGCCACCTGATATTTGACAAAGGGGCCAAGAACATTCAGTGGAGGAAAAGACAGCATGCTGAGAGTTATACAAGGAGGGTTATACAAGGAACCTTGGGGATAAAGGGAAAGAAGGAGCTCAAGAGAGGTGGTACCATAGGTGAAGGGTATTATTAAGGGAGAAATGGGGAAAATGGGGGCACTTTAAATGGTGAAACCATGGTGGAAGGGTTAGACAATGAAAAAGATAAACAATGCCTAGCTAGTTTTAAAGAAAACAGAGGGAACCATATTAATTAAACAACCTGCTGACAAATTATACATTCAACTAGCTCAAGGAATACAATACATGTCTAGGCAAGGTTTATCTGAGAACGTTTTGTCTTTGCCCCAGCTTTATCTACACAGCACATGGTAATTAAAAGTACCAGACTGGTGGAACTAACCTTTTTGGGTGTCTAACTTTGAGGCCTATACTAATTTGGTCAGAGGGATATAAAGGACAGTTTTTGCTCCTTGCCATCCTAGGTTGACTAAGTTCCAGGGGACTATGAGCATCTCTCAAAATGTCCTATAATGGTGGTGGGCCACCTATACTCTTGATCAGGGAGGCCATGGAGACCCCACCAAATGGACTTGAACCAGCATCCAGTCTACAAAGAGGAGGGTCAACACAGAGAAAACATTTCCTCCATACTTCCAAGTGAAGCCAGCCATGGTTGAGTAGGACCTTTGACTTATCTTTACATAGGCGGAAATGGTAAAAGAAAGGAGCCAGGGGATCCTCCCAAGCCCATGTGACCCCTGAGAAACAGGTCCCTAAGTGACCTTAAGAGTAAAAATAAATAGGTTTATCTGGGCCAACCATATGGTCTTACACACCCAAAAGGAAAGTATAACCAAAGATTAAAGGGATCAATATAATTCTTTGAGTCCATGAGTATAGCTAAAAGCTACCTAACAAGAAACAATGCCAGACAGGAGATACCTTCCTTTGGGTTGTTGGCTAGAGTGGCCCAAGAGACTCCCAGACAGCAACCCAGCATAGAACTGGAAAAATGAACAGCAGACTCCAATCTTATCTAAAGGAATATTGGCAATGATTGCTGATAGATGAGGAAGAGCTGATCTTCCTAAAACAAGGAACTCTAGATAGGCTGACTAGATTCAGTGGATGGACAAGCACTGGGGAATGGCTGGGGGCACCAGCAACACAGTGGACAGTAATAGGGATGACAGAGCATATGGGCTCCAGTGGGGTGGGGGAGGCTATGGGAGGGTGCCATTTGGGATGTGGGTATACAGATGAATAAGATTGTTTGAGATGTTCTGTATGAAATATACACCAAAAAAATCAACAAATTAAAAAATGAGTTATATAAAAATTTGCTTCATGTTAATTAGTAGAGGTCAAACACATTACCACTGAAATTTACCTGATGATTTTATATCCATGCTCAGGTGTCAAGGATCTCAGAAAGTAATGACTTTGACTAATAATCAGATACATAGAGATTAGAGACACATGTGCAAACATCTAAGTGTTAGTAGCATTAAAAATGGGTTTTTCTGTATGAAACAGTATATTTCAAAATGAAATAGAGTTTTTTAAAGGTTAAGAACCTCATTCAATTTTATT
>NW_008360304.1:852329-852649 GCF_000622305.1 Nannospalax galili | reverse complement strand
GCCCACTCCCTCCCTTCCAACTCCTCCCATATCTCCCCATCACTTTTTTCTGATAACTTCATGTACTCTTTCTTCTTCTTTTATTTTTTTTTATGGGGCTTTTGGCTACTCTAACATTCCCCACCTGTAAAGAGGTAACCCTAAAATCTTTAAAGATTAGATACAAGCTCCAAAATACTTTTCCCATTTTTTGGCCTTTGGAACAGAGTATGTTGCTATTTTTTAAAAAGAAAGAAAGAAAAATGAAAAAAAATCATCAGCAAAAAAATTAATTCCAGGGGACTATAAGCATCTCTCAAAATGTCCTATAATGGTGGTGG
>NW_008360304.1:837091-851364 GCF_000622305.1 Nannospalax galili | reverse complement strand
GGTTTATACTGAGTACAATATTGTATAACTGTATTAATTCAACTGTAAACCTAAAAATTTACAGCCAATTTTGAAAGAGATGCATCTTAGCTCTGGAAATTGTTATTGAATATGTCAACGCTCTTGTAATGAAATGCTTCTTCTTTTAAAAAGTTTGCTCAGAAGCAATGTCAAAAAAGAGTTGGCCTACCTACCCATGCCACTTTCCAGGGAGAAGTGAGACAACAGGAAATCTTAATAAGGAGAAAACAAAAGACGGCTGAGGGCTGCTCCACTGTTACTCACAGGATTGTGAGCAGCCTAGCTCTTGCCAACACCTACATGTTTTCTTGAAAGCAGGACACAGACATGTTATAGGATGACACAGGCAGATTTTGGTAACTGTGGAAGAGCTGATTGAAGGCCACACTTAGCTGATGCAACAGGACACTGAATCATACCCAGAAAACACATATCCTGTCAACAGCCTCCTGCTGGGACGCTGAGGAGTCAGAGCTTAGGGGAAAGAGGGTGAGAAATAGCAGGTGGCCCACATTGGTCAGGCTGTTGGGGACATGTAGCCCCTGTTCACCTTGGGTGTCAGGAGCAGCAGGTCTCACCCTCGAGGGCATTTTGACCAAATCTAGTAGGTGGTGAATGTCACTCCCTGGCCTGGAGAACTGCCCCCCCCATATTATTCCATGAAAAGACTCCTTCCTGAAAAGGGGTCACTGAGGCAAGGTCATAACAGAAAACCTGAAGTTACTTCAAAACAACTCACAATGGGAGAAACACTCAACATTTATAAATCAATCAAAAGAAATACCATGAGGCCACTAAAAATGAATGCCCCTGGAGCAAGCTTTCATTATAGGGACAGGCTAAGAGCACAGAGGAAAGCAATTTGACCTGGGATAGGGCAAAGTTAGGGATATGTTTCCCTTTGAATTTTCTTAAAGTTTAAAAATAGGAGCAAATTTAAAAATGAAAAGCCTAGTGTGCCGACAAAGGGGGTGACTTTGGGCTCTCGGGGCCCCACAGAAAATTCTCAGAGTACCTTTTCTTTTTCTTTCTTTTTTCAAATCCTTAGCTTGGAACTAAACATACTTTAAAAAAAAATTTGTTTTCAAATTCAGATGACCTCAACCTGGACCTTCATTGAGGGGTGTTTGGGGAATAAAGATTGGTACAAAGAGGTTTAAACCAAAAAACATAAACCTCTCTCCCGAAACAATATGGCACAGCACAAGCTTCATTTGCCTCTTCAAAATGAACAGGTCACCTGAGTCTGATGGTACACACCCTCCTTTCTCAATCCCAGAGACCCACTGTTGCTGTTCCTGTCTGTTAACTTCCCAGCTTCAAACTGGAAGACCCAAAGCCGACCACACCCAGCATGTGTTTCTTTAGAATCAGAATACCAGCAGCTTTTCCGTGTGTGTGTGTGTGTGTGTGTGTGTGTGTGTGTGTGTGTGTGTGTTTAGTAAGAAAGGATATGGTTGGTGTTGATATTTATTTGGGTATTTTATTTGGGTATTTGTGGTGCTGGGGAATGAACCTAGGGCTTTGCACTGCTCAGCAAGTGTTCTGCCAGTGAACTATAGCCCCAGACCAGCTATTTGTTTTAGGAAATGGGGTATCTCTAGAAGGATAAATCAGCAGAGTCTCTCCTTTCCATAGAGTTCACTGACATGGCTACTCAGAAAATAGCCCCCACAAAATAATAAATACTGACAAATACATAATACTAATAAATGGATGGTCTTTTTCTTACAAAAAAATTGCTGCTAGGGGCAAATTCTAATACAGATGATTCTTAGCCAGCAAATATAGTTTCCAGACATAACAAAGGCCTAGTTTCTGCAGCAGCTGAGGATGCCCCTGTAAAGTTATAGGTATGAACGTGCTGCCCTGGTAATCCTGACAGGCCTAGAGTCACTCAGCAGGTGATAGAAAGCCTGCAGAAGAGCTAAGCTGACTTGGTCCCAGCTCTGAAGTGGATGAGGAGAAAGCTCCACAGACATGCTCAGTTGCTGTTTCTCTGCACAGAGCTACCCACTCTTCTGGAAGAGTCCTGCACTCCTATAGCCCCACATTCCAACAGTTTGTCTCCTGTATCCCAGCACACCCCATGTGGTTTCTAGAGTCTTCCCATAAGAAAGTCACACTATTTCTGTGGAAAATGTTACTAGAATTTTCATAGAGATCATGCTGAATCTATGGATCATTTCGGGCAGGATGGCATTTTAATACTATCGATTCTACTGATCCATGAACATGGAACTCTTCCATTCTCATCTTCAATGTCTTTTACCAGTGTTTAATAACTCAGTAATCATATTCTTCATTTATTTGATTATATTTAATTCTTTATTAATTTGGGGATGGTTTGTTGGTTTGCTTGTTTTATATCTTTTTGAGACACAAAAAGCCACAGCCAGCCTGGAACTCGCTATGTAAACCAGATTGGCCTTAATCTCACAGACATCTGCCTGCCTCTGCCTCCTAAATGCTGAGGTTCAAGACACCATGCCCAGTTATTTTTAAGTATTTAAATTTTTTTTTATTATTACAGCTACTGTAAATGGCTTTTTCCATCTTTGGATAGTTTGCTGTCAGTGTACTACAATGCTAATCTAAGTTTTTTGACATTTTTATTTATTATTTTGTTTATGGCATGTGCCAGGTCACAGGACAACTTTGAGAGTTGGTTTTCTCCTTTCACTATGTAGGTTCTGGGAATATAACTCATATTCTCAAACTTGGTGGCAAGTACCTTTATCTGCTGAGCCAACTGCTTTTCATATGCTGATTTACAATCACACAACTTTACTGAGCTTTTGACTTTAGTAGTAAGTTTATCAGTTTTGATGGGGTTTGTTGTGACATCTTTAGGATTTTCTATACATAAGAGCACATCATTGGCAGAGCTAATTTAACTTCTTTCTTTCCAATCAAGGCACTTATTTTTTCTTTTGTCTAGTTTCTCTGGCAAGGACCCCTAGCATGAAGTCTAACAGAACAATGAGAGTGGCTAGCCCTGTCTTGTCCTTGATCTTAAAAGGAAAGCTTTCAGCTCTGGATTGATACATGAGCTCCTATGTTAGCTGTGGGTTTGTAATATCTGTCCTTTATTGTGTTGAGGTACATTCTTTCTTTATCTCACTTGTTGAGAGTCCCTTTTTTTTAATCACAGAAAGATGCTGAATTTTGACAACTGCTTTTTCTGCATCTCCTGAAATGATCACATGGTTTTTGTCCTTCATTTAGTTAATACGATTCATCAAACTTACAGACTTGCAAGTGTTGAACCATTCTTACATTCCTGGGATAAAATCCCACTTGATCATAGTAGACGATCCCCTTCATGCACCATTTCTAATGTGCAATTTGCTAGTTTTCACTGAGATTTTCAGAGGGCAACTACATGTCAGCTATAAATGCCTACTTCTGGAAGCTTCTCTCAATTGGTGATGAACTGGATACTTACTGCCTGACTCAGGAGTATGGCTCTGACAAGTTCTAGGCTCCCCCAAATGCCCCACTGATGAGAAGTGAGTAGAAGGTGACAAGTCTCCCTGTAAGAAAGCAGTTCTCAGTTAACTGGATGGCTTGTCCTAGTGAACACAGGCATGCATCAGCTCTAACAGCCCTGCAGCCTTGACATATGTGCTGCTGTGTCATTGGTCTGAGAGGCTTCCTATGGACTGTCCAGATGGTGCTAAGAGTCAGGACAGCCTTTAACCACTTCACTGGGGTGAAAGAGCAAGAAGTGCTAAACCTAAGAAAACTCCCAGTACTCTCTGGTGATTGGTTGGCTGCCACAGACACACTGATCATTCTGACATTCCAGGCAACTAGTTCTAAGCTGAGCACCCTTAGACCTGCATTCTGCAGGTAGCCGGGTGCCCTCAGTCTTGCTTTCTGAAAGTAGCTAGGTGCTCTGACTTCATGCTAACAAGAGTTTCCCTCACTTCCCCTTGTTATAAGCAGGGCACACCTGGACACAGCTGTGATCTACAACCTGCCCTCAGCTGGGAGTGCCATTTCCAGGCTCTTCCTCCTCCAGGCACCTGCTTCTGTTCACACAGGCCTTCTACCCCTGACAGAAAAAACCTGATCACTATTTGCATTTCTGTTCAGGAAATTAAAGGATGGAATGTGACTGGTGCTAAATGTGTGAGCAATATGACCAGGAAGCAAGTCAAAGTGAGACAGGGTCTGACCAGGGTGCCTGTGATTTGGAAGAGCAGGCTCATCCTCTGGACAGTTACAACTGTGTTTGTTCTGATGTATTTGATTTTTGCTCTTGTTTTTTGAGACAGAGTCTTATCACACAGACTGGCCTAGAACTTCCTAAGTAGCTGAAAATGATCTTGAATTTCTGGTCTTCCTGCCTCCACCTCCAGAGAGTGGTATTATAAGTATGTACCACCACATTGGTTTATGTCGTGTGGGGGATCAAACCCAAGGGCTTTATGCAGGCTTGGCAAGCCCTCTACCAACTGAGCTACATGAGCTATATCCTCAGCATGTGTTTTAACGAAAGGTGAATTAGGTCTGAGGTTTTTTATTGTTGCTGTTTTTTGTTTTGGAGACAAGGTCTCATTATACATCCGTGGCTGGCCTGGAATGCACATGTAGACCAGGCCAGCCTTGAATTCACAGAGATCCACCAGCCTCTGCCTCCCAAATACTGGAATTAAAGGCAGGGGCCATCATATACAGCTCAAATTAAGGCTTTTTAAAAATTAACTTTCTCATCTCTTTTGGGACAGTCAGGGATAGTCAATGTCTTAAACTCAGACTGGAAATCATACAGTATTGTAATCATGTGACTCTTCAAAGTAGAAGTTGGTCTCTGTTGTAAGCCCGAGTCCCAGAAAAAGAAGCAGAAAAAAAAAGAAAAAAGAAAATGCAGGCAGAGAAAAACAAGTAAGCAAGAAAGTGAAATGCACTGTGTCGATGAATGGATACTCCATCAAGTAGAAGATAAGTTGGTATTTAACATTCTATTAAGGAAGGAGTGCTACTGGTACAGCTGAGATTAACCAGTGACTATAATATATAGGTTTGGTTTGGGGGAAATGTGAAAATGCCCCTCAAGGGGATTTTTCTCAAGGGGGCTGGAGAGATGGCTCAGCAGTTAAGAGCACTGACTGCTCTTGCAGAGGACCTGCGTTCGATTCCCAGCACCGACATGGTGGCTATGAACTGTCCTTAACTCCAGTTCCAGAGGAATCCAAAACCCTCTTCTGACCTCCGCGGCATTGCACAACACGGATGCACTCACATACATGCAGGCAATACACTCAAATACATAAAATAAAAATAATAAAGACAGTATTTTTTAAATGCCCCTCAAAAAGTTTATCTTAGAACATATGAAACATAATATATTGAAATATTAAGGTCCAGGCCCTCAGGCAAGTTACATAAATAGAGGCTTCTCCAACTTTAACATCCCTAAGCCTCTCCTGGCTTGTCATCGTACAGGTTCTGATTCCACAGGTTGGGAGACCTAGAAGGCTGCATTTCTAATAAGCTCCCAGGTAAGGCCCAGGAAGCCCTCAAGGACATCACCTGTGAGAACATGATGTAAGTGCCTCAGTTCAGAGTATCCCTGGTGACAGCTGCTACACACGAGAAAGAATGCTGGGTTCAGAAGACCTCATCATAAGCTACGCACCAGACATCAGTCTAACCCTTTCATGGACTCCATCTAGTCCTCCTTACACCCCAGTAAGAAACAGACCCTATATAAACTGCACTTCATGAACATGTACTCTGTGGCAGAGGGCCTGGGAGTAGGTCTTAGTTCCCAGCCAGACTGTGGTGTGTGGACTTAGCCACTTAACTTTTGGTCAGTTTCCTAATGTAAAAATGGTCAAATAACATGTGTCTTCTGATGTTAAGAACTGACTGACTGATTTAGAAAATATCTGAAAATCATGGGAAATGGAAAGGAAAGCTTTGCAAGTTCTGCAATACTACACAGACTGAAGTGACTATAATAAACAGGGGGACCATGTGGACTCCTAATTCCTGCAGCATCTTCAGTCAAATAGTACTCAACAGAAGCCCACGGTGCAGTTCACTTTAAGCTTCATCTGCTAATCAACAACATGATCTTGGAAGTATGCTTTGTTAACCAGAATACACCTTCCCAGCAGTTGGCACTCATGTCTGAAATGAAGCCCAGTGACAAAGTTCTGGAACCCCAGATGGCACAGACCATGCCCCCTGTGGCAAAGCAAGAGGCCAAGAACTAAATCTCTACAACTAGGGCAAAGGGATCCATGGAATGTCTCCCCACATGGCATCCAGGTATGTTGACTTTAAATTAAGGGCCTTGAGCATCTGCAGATGCTGGAAATCTGTAGTCTCACCTTCCTTTACCTGCCTAGAGACTAGACTCAACAAAGAGGAAAACAATTGCCTTGGGTCTCTCTGTGGTATCATTAACTAAACTCACCTACCACAGAAGGAAGATTGAGAATGCTACTACACCTGGACAGATCTTGTCACAAGCTGATGTCTGCGTCTCCTGGCCTCACTCGACATCCAAAAAGAATGGTTTACAAACTACTGTCTGTTTTCCAGGACATTTGTTCTGCCTACAAATCACTACCCTTCAAATATGTCCTATACTCCCTCATCTCTCTCTCCTCTATGAAAAAGGGGCATGCAGCCATCCAAACCTTGCAGGGTTGCTGGGTACTCACTGCCCTGTGATTTTCCCCAGGCAGAGTAGCAAATCTGCATGCTTTGTCTCTTGTAAACCTATTCTTAAACCTTTGAAGGGCAAAGGGGGGATGATTTCTCCTTGCCTTCCTAGGGCCCTAAGAATAGGAATCCTTTAGAGATTATATTTCTCAGAAGGATAAAACATAAGATAAGTGATTTACAAGGCTTACCACTGAAGTATGCCAACAGGCAGGCTGAAAGTCTGCCAATGGGCTCATGATTCATTCCCAGCTCCTCACCTACCTTGTCCCAGTGGGAAAAGAATTTATGGGCAATAACTCAGCTATTGTCTGGCCAAAGAGGTTTTCATCACAACACAACTTCCTTCACTGTGTTATGCCTTAGGAATATGAACTTGAAATTATATTCCCAACCAACAGGATCTTGTCACCCAGTGACCCTGCCCCCAGCAGGAAAGGTGTTACTAGACTACAGCCAGACCTGTCCATCTGGCATGTACCAGTCATGAAGAGTTACTGTGTCCCAAATGTGAAGCCAAACTTATAAAAGGGTGAGGGGGACAGGATTTCCATCTTTGAGACAATAGTACAGACCCCAATTCCTTCATTTGCTTGGCTACCATTCTGTTCTGAAGGTCTAAGGTATGGGGACAGACAGCAAACAGTATGTCACAGCTAGGACAGGACAAGAAAGTGCTTCTTATTATCAGTACGTTCTCACCTAGAAACCCCACTGCACCATGAGCACCTGCAAGGGGTATGTCCACAGGTGAGCCTTCTCTCCCATCACACCCACCATGCCTTTCTTAGAATTTCTCTTGGCTGCTTGGCTGCAACTATGCAACTATGCCCTCCATAATTAGTGACTGGGATTAAAAATGGGGTAAAATATAGAACACAAATCCGTGAAACAGAAAGATCCTGCAGTTGTTTAAACCTTCAATGTCCCCTAAAGACCAGTGTGGGAAAGCCATTGTCTTTGCTTTGGCACTACCAGGAGGTGGTAAAACCTTTAAAGGTGGAGCCTGGGGGGAGGTCTTCTGTCATGGGGAATATGTCCCTAAAGAGGACACTGAGACCCTGTCTCTCTTCCTCCTCTCTCTTTTTTTCAGTCTGGCCACCATAAACAGGCCTTCTCTGCCTCCTGTTCCTGCTACTTTGCAGCAAACATCAGCCAATCATGGATTGAACCCTCCAAAATTGTGAGCCAAAATAAACTTTTGCTCTTTTTAAGTTGATTATCTCAGGCATTTTGTTACAGTGATGGAATGCTGACTAACAGTTTTGCTTTTCAAAATAAAATCAATAGAACTGATAACCCCTAACAAAATTTAAAAAAAGAAAGAAAGAAAGACAAAGCAGGCACCAATCACTAATTTCAGGAATAAAAATAAGGATATCACTATAGACCCTGAAGCCACAAAATGGATAAAAAGTAGTATTACCAACAGCTTTAGCTCACAAATTCAATACCTTGGAAGAAATGGATTTATTTCTTAACAACTACAAAGTATCCAAACTCTATGAAAGGAAAATGGAAAACAATTCTACAATTAAACTGAATGTGTGATTTAAAAGTTCCTGAAAAAGAATTCTCCAGTCTCAGATCATGTTACTGGAGAATTCTACCAAACATTTAAGAGGAATTAAAAACTAGATGGAGGAGGGGGGGGGGAGAGGAGGAGGAGGAGGAAATCTGTGTAATCTCTTCCAGAAAATGGAAAAGGAGGAAACTTTACAGAACTAATTTTATGCAAACAGAACTACGTTGAAATTGAAATCAAAGAAAAATAGTCTAAAAACTACAGATAAATATCTCCTGTGAATTTAGATGCGAAATGTTCTCAGCAAAATATAAGCAACTTAAACTCAGCACTATCTGGAAATGGCTTACTATGTGGGAGTGTACATTGGTACAACCAATATGGAAGACAGAATGGAGAGTCAAATCACCAGTGTAGCCCATAAATAAACACAATTATTTGTCAATTAAAAGCAAAATTTTTAAATATAAAAAAATGAAGATGCATCATGAGCAAGGCAGAATTCCAGGCAATTCAACACCAATGAGTCAACACAATTCTCAGTATTAACAGCAAGCCAGCTTCTTTTGGCCTTCCCACATCAACATCAAGACACTACCATGCTGCATGGAATTGGTTCTCCTTCCAGGCCCACTGCTCGTCCTATTCCAGTCTAGACCCCAACTTAAGGTCAGAATGCGGGAAATTCATGCCTGTGCTTCATCTGCTCAGAGCCACTCTCATACAGATGACAGGGAACAGAATCCCTCATTGGGCCTGCTGACCCAGCACCCTTGGCACCTGAACAAAGAAGGCCCATTTTTAGTAGGCTTCCTTTACACGTGGGACTAAGTCACCCATTACCTTTCTTACTCTAAAACCTCCCTAGGCCTACCCCAGCACCAGACTCAGGTAGAGCAGAAAGACCTTTCCCACTTTCAACTTGCTTTGTGAACACAGAAACACCACCCACAGGGAGTTCTGGCAGGGGAATGCAGGGAGGTGAGAGGTGGGAGGTGAGGAGGAGAGGGGCATACCACACACAGAAGCACATTCTGCTCTCTCAGTCCAAGCTGAATATCAGGCATTCTGGCCAGAGGTGGAACCCAGTTGAGGCTTTACTTGTAAAGAGAAGCTCTGAGCTAAGCCTTGTGGTGCAGGCCTGTAATCTCAGCACTCTGGAGGCAAAGGTAGGAGAATAAGTACTTCCAGGCTAGCATAGACTTTATAATGAATTCTGGGGCCAGCCTGAGCTTCTTAGTAAGCCATTGTGTCAACAAGTCAATGAGACTAGCTGTGGTGGCCTATGCCTTTAGTCCCAGCACTCAGGAGGCAGAGGCAAGTGGATCTCTGTAAATCAAGGTCAGCCTGGTCTATAGAGTGAGTTCCAGGCCAAGTGGGGCTACAGGGAGACTCTGTCTCAAAAAACAAAACAAAACAAAAGAGCAAATGAGAAAGAGAGAGGAAGGGGGAGAGAGAGAGAGAAACTCTGCAAAGCCTGTGGATCTTCTGAACTTCAAATATGTCCAATACTTTGATCTCACTATAAAACTAACCTCAATTTCTGCTCTTTTTGATATTTAAGTAACTCTGGAGTTTTGAGGCACACTTGGAAAAATCCCAAATCCAAGTTCAACTGTTGAAACACCCCAGAATGTAAATTCAAGTTCAACTGGCTTTGAAGTTGTGAGTCAAGCATCACTTAACTCTCTGGACCGAGGTTCGGAGCACGTTTGCAGACCTGCAGGAGGGGAGGGTGGGGCTTGGGGAGGTTTTCTAACCTTTACTGACTTGCAGAGTCTGAAGAGGAACCAAGCCAGACAACATGACTTTACTATAAAAATTCATACAACAGTTAAGTGTCCTTAAACCAACCCACCTAACAGGTACAGCACCAGACATACCTGTGCCTTCTGTGTAGGCAGTATCTTGTGTGTGGCTGGCACAGTGACTGTAAGGAGGATTCTCTAGATCACCCATGGCCTGTTGCTCAGCCCTGAAGGTTTGTGGAAAGGAATGGGTCCATGTGACATACAGAAATTCATACTAGTGGCTGCATCAGGAGTGGGCGCATATATAGTATGCCAACCTCCTGGGTACCCTGAGTCTGATCAAGGTCCTGGAGACCAGCCAAAGAGTCACTGGTAAGTAGAGATAGTAAAAGGAGGCACACTCACAGAGCCCCCTCTACCCAACTCCTTCTGCATCCCTCTCTATGTGTAGAGCCCAGAGATAGGTCCCAATCCAACCTCCCCACAGACTGGAGAGACACACTGCAGTTTAGTCAAACCATCTGCAGATCACCTTTGCATGTGAACATAGATCTTCTAGGCACTCATGAAAGGCAAGACTCTGGGTTCTAATCACACTTCCTTAACCTTCCCATGTCTCCTGTGTCAAGCACCAAATGTGTCCTGTCAGGTTTTAGCACTCACTCCAGGCATAAGCATCCATGGCAGCCAATGCAGAGACATGTGTAAGATTGGCTTTCTCAGGAAGCTGTCATCCCTGAAACCCATTAGTGAGAACATCCCACCAGCTAATAATCAACTACACTGGGCCCGCCATGAGCCCCTGGAAAAAGGGCAGGCTGCATAAACCAGTAAAAACTTCCAGAAGAGCAAATTTGACAGCCCCTTCAGTCTACCCTCCTCCAACAATACAAGGAGACACCAAAATCCTGCTCAGATCCCGCAATCTACAGTCAGTTCCACTGTGAAAACAGAGAATTCTTTGTGTATTCCTCCCGCCCAATTCTTACACAAGTGTCTAATTCTGTAGTTGGTTCATGACATTCAGAGTGAACCAAGCAAGACTTAATTCAGGGCACTAAAATTACCCTACAAATAAAAAGTTAAAATTGCCACCACCCTCCCTGCCATGTTTTATTGTAGCACTGAATTCCTCTTGAGACTATTGTATTGTTGTTCTATTCCATTTTAAATAGATCTCAAAGTAGATATTTCAAGTACAGAATTTTGTTAAAATGCCCAAACACTGATGGATTTTTGAAAACATTCTACAAGTACTAAGACGTGACAATGGCCAGCACGTATCTTGCAGGTGTGGGCAAGGGAAGCAGATTTAAACACTGAGTCACAACATTCATCATGCACCTAGTGCTCAGGGAAGTGGGATCACATGATGACTCTGACGGGAATCAGGAGAGTTGCATATATCGTGCACACCTGTTGAGGTTAGAGGAACTGCTGGGAGGAAACAACACCCTTGAAAGGTAAGGCACAGCTGGCTTCCTGCTTCCTGTTCTGTGCAGCCCTGACAGTCCCACCAAGGAGCTGTGGGACTGCACCACGTCGAGACCATTCGAGCCAGGCACGGCCCTCTCATCTGAGGACCAGGAGGTCACTCACACCATCTACCATGTACCTGCATGGATGTGGTCTCAGTATGTTTGACCAATGCAAAAGCCAGAGATCTGACCCCCCACATATGCCCCTGCAGACCCCTTGGCTTTCCTCTCCACATTTCAGGGCTGTTCTGATCTCAGTCCTGACAAGGACCACATATGTCATACCAATGTTTATGAGTACACACCCAGCTAGGCATGTGCTCATATGTAAAATCTTTTAATTAAAAGATGAGGCTAGGTAGACCGCCAGAGAGTGCCAAGCTCTGGCCTCCCTCTGGTCTCCCTCTGGCAGAGGGGCTGAGAATGCAGTGGACAGCCTGAGAGTGCCCGGAACCTGCCTCGACTTGGTGAAGGAAGCCTGAGTGTACCTGACTGGAACCTGAATTGGGCTTCTGTAGGCACTCCTGAATAGTGATCTAAAGCCATCAGTTCCCCAAATTAAACCTGAGAGAAACTGAACCCGGTACCAACCAGCTTTACATAACCAATAAAGAAAGGATCTAGGCACCCCAATAATAAAAACAGAAGCATATTTCAACTTAATTCTCATATCAGAATCATAAACAACAAAAGAAATTCACTTGCCAAAATCACAATGAAAGAATACTAAAATGGAAAACCAAAACACTATGTCCCTATCAAACTCCACCAATCCTGTAGAAGAGTTCTACGAGGAGAAACCCCTAGAGATAACCCAGGACACCGAATTTAAAAGAACAATCATAAACATAATCAAGGAATTCAATGAATTTAAACACACAAACAAATAATTCAAAAACTAAAAGAAGATTGGGATAAATTTCTGAATGAATTCACAAAAGAGATAGAAACATTGAAGAAAACTCAGGCAGAAATGAAGAAGGACGTGCAAAACTCAATAAGCCAACTTGAAACAACAGGGGAAAGTCTCACCACTAGAATGAATGAAATGGAAAACAGAATATCAACACTGGAGGATAAAGTTGAAGAATTGGACCGCTTAAGCAAAGATTATGGGAAAATATTAAAAAACAAAGGAATGGAATATGCAAGAGATATGGGAGACCATGAAAAGATACGAACAGATCATGGATGCTCTGGGATACCATGAAAAGACCTAATCTTTGTATTAGGGCATAGAAGAAGGAGAAGACCACCACAGAAAACACAGAATGTTATCAGTAAAACCACAGAAGGAATTTCAAATCTAGAGAAAGAGATGTCCATCAAAATACAGGAAGCACATAGAACACCAAATAGACAGGATCAGAAAAGAAATTCCCCATGATATATCATAGTAAAAACATTAAATGTACAGAACAAAGAGAGAATACTGAAAGCAGCAAAAGGAAAACAATAAGTCACATGCAAAGGAAAGCCCATCAGAATTAGAGCTGACTGATCAATGCAAACTATGAAAGCCAGAAGAGCCTGGACCCAGGTATTTCCAGTTCTACATGACAATAGAAGCAGTCCAGAATACTTTACCCAGAAAAAATGTCTATTATAATTCAGGGGAAAAGAAAAATCTTCCATGACACAAATAGCCTGAAAGAATACATGTCCACAAAACCAGCCCTTCAAAGAATACTTGAAGCAATAAGAGAGCAGAGAGAGAAACAACTATACCCCAGGGGCAACGAAAGAAAATAAACAAAGGTATAATTCAGGAAACACAAAATTACATAAAGAACACAAACAGCAATCAAAATGATGGCAACGAATACACACCTTTCAATAATAACCTTAAATATCAGTGGACTGAACTCCCCAGTCAAAAGACATAGGCTAAGATAATGGATTAAGAAAGAAAATCCATCTCTTTGCTGTCTGCAAGAAACCCATCTCAACTTGAAGGACAGACACTACCTTAAGGTACAAGGATGGAAAAAAATATTCCAAGCAAATGGCACTAAGAAACAAGTAGGGGTTGCAACTCTAATATCTGACAAAATAGACTTCTCAGTAAAACTAATCAGAAGAGATAAGGAGGGTCACTTCATTCTGATCAAAGGAACAGTTAACCAAGAAGATATTACAAACCTTAACATGTATGTACCAAACTCTGGTGCACCCAAATGCATAAGAACCACACTACAGGACTTTAAGACACAGATTAACCCCAGCTCAGTACTAGCAGGGGACTTCAACACCCCATTGTTTCCATTAGACAGATCAACTAGACAAAGAATAAACAGAGAAGTCTGAATTAAATGATACCATACATCAAACGGACCTAACAGACATCTTTCGAACATTCCACCCAAGCACCAAAAAACACACTTTCTACTCAGCACTCCATGGTCAAAAATTGACCACTACTGGGCCATAAAACAAACCTCAACAAATACAAAAAAAAAAAAAATTGAAATACTTCCATGCATTCTCTCAAGCAATAAAGCTCAAAATCAACATTGGACAAAGCCCTAGTCACTATACAAATTTGTGGTGATTGGACAACACACTCCTAAATAATGAGTGGGTCAGAGGAGAAATTAAGAAAGAAATAAAAGAATTCCTGGAATTCAATGAAAAGGACAATACAACACAACACAACCTCTGGGACACTTTAAAAGCAGTCCTAAGGGGGAAATTTATAGTTCTAAGTGCCTACATTAACAAATCAGAAAGAGCCAGGCATGGTGGCACACACCTTTAGTCCCAGCACTCAGGAGGCAGAGGCAGAGGCAGGCAGATATCTATGAGTAGATCGGA
>NW_008360304.1:834495-836509 GCF_000622305.1 Nannospalax galili | reverse complement strand
CTCAACAAAATACTTGCAAACCACATACAGACACACATCAAAAGAACATTCATCATAATCAAGTAGGCTTTATCCCAGAGATACAGGGCTGGTTCAATATACACAAAGTCAATAAACATCATTAATCATATAAATGGACTCAAGGGCAAAAACCACATTGTCATCTCAATAGATGCAGAAAAGGCTTTTGACAAAATTCAGCATGCATTTATGTTCAAAGTCCTAGAAGGAATTGGACTGGAGGGAACATACCTCAACATAATTAAAGCTATATACAACAAACCCACAGCCAACATGATTCTAAATGGAGAAAAACTGGAAGCATTCCCATTAAAATCAGGAACCAGACAAGGATGTCCACTAGCTCCACTCCTTTTCAACATAGTGCTTGAAACTTGCTAGAGCAGTAAGACAGGAGAAGGAAATTAAAAGAGTACTCATTGGAAAAGAAGAGGTCAAACTATCACTTTTTGCAGATGATATGATACTATACCTAAGAGATCCCAAAAGTTCCACCAGAAAACTCCTAGAACAGATCAACACTTTCAGTATTGTGGCAGGCCACAAAATCAATCTACAAAAATTAGTAGCCTTTCTATATAACAATAACAAGCAATTGGAGAAAGAATACAGGGAAATGCTCCCATTTACAATTCCTGCAGAAATAATAAAATATCTTGAAATAAATCTGACCAAAGACACCAAAGATCTCTACAATGAAAATTTTAAATCATTAAAGAAAGAGATTGAGGAAGACACAGGAGAAGGAAGGACCTCTCATGCTCATGGATTGGAAGAATTAATATTGTGAAAATGACCATCCTACAAAAAGCAATAGATGGATTCAATGCAATCCCAATAAAAATCAATTACATACTTCACAGAATTAGAAAAAAAATCATCCTTAAAATTCATATGGAAGCACAAAAGACCCCAGCCGTCAAAGCACCCCTGAACACAAAGAGCAATGCTGGGAGGATTATTATACCAGATCTCAAAGTATACTACAGAGCTATAGTCATAAAAACAGCATGATACTGGCACAAAAATAGACACATAGATCAATGGAACAACTCTGAAGCCTGAAACCCAAGTACATGCAATTTCAGCCGCCTGATATTTGACAAAGGTGCCAACAACACACAATGGAGGAAAGACAGCATCACCAATAAATGGTGCTGGAAAACTGGATCTCCACTTATAGAAGAATGAAACTAGATTCTTATCTTTCACCTTGCACAAAAGTCAACTCCAAATGGATCAAAGACCTCAATGTGAAACTGGAAACCCTGAAACTATTAAAAGAAAATATTGGCAGTCACTTACAAGATATAGGTGTAGGAAAGTATTTTCTAAATCAGACAGAAGTTGCTCAGGAATTAAGGTCAGCAATCAACAAGAAGGACCTCATTAAACTAAAAAGCTTCTGTACAGCAAAAGAAACAACCAAAAAAGTGAAGAGAAAACCCACAGAATGGGAAAAAAAAAAATCTTCACCAGTGACACATTTGACAGAGGATTAACATCAGATTATATAAAGAACTCAAAAAACAAATAATCAAGAAACCAAATGTCCCAATTAAAAGATGAGCTAAAGATCTAAACAGAGAGTTCTCAAAGAAGAAATAAAGATGTCTAAGAAACATCTCAAAAAAGTGTTCAACATCATTAGTGATTAGGGAAATGCAAATAAAAACCATCCTAAGGTATTACCTTACCCCAATCAGACTGGCTAGGATCAAAAGAACAAATGATACCAAATGCTGGTAAGGTTGTGGAGAAAGCGGAACACTCAGTCACTGCTGGTGGGATTGCAAACTCGTGCAGCCTCTGTGGAAAACAGTGTGGAGAACTCTTAAAAAACTAAAAATGAACCTACCATATGACCCGGTTTTACCACTCCTTGGCATATACCCAAAGGACTCATCCTATTGTAGAGACACTTGTACAACCATATTTGTTGCTGCTCTTTTCACAATAGCTAAGAAATGGAAGCAACCTAAGTGTCCCTCAA
>NW_008360304.1:832783-833715 GCF_000622305.1 Nannospalax galili | reverse complement strand
TTTCGTTTGTTATATATAAAGGATGAGACAAAAATAATATACACGTAATCTTAAAATGTCTATGGTCATACTTTAGTCAACTAGTTTAAGGAACAAAATGTATATCTAGTCAAGATTTATCTGAGAATATTTGGTTTTTTACCTAAGCCTTACCTACATAGCACATGATAATTAAAAGTACCAGACTGGTGGAACTAACCTTATTGGATGTTTAACAGCCATAGATTGAGGCCTATACTAATGTGGTCAGAGGGACTTAAAGGACAGTTTTTGCGCCTTGTCCTCCAAGGTCGAATAATTTCCAGGGGACTATGGAACATCTCTCAAAATGTCCTGTAACTGTGGTGAGTCACCTGTCCTCTTGTTCAGGGAGGACATGGAGACCCCACTAGATGGACTTGAAAAAGTGTCCAGTCTACAAAGAAGAGGGTCAACTCAGAGACCCCACTAGATGGACTTGAATCAGTGTCCAGTCTACAAAGAGGAGGGTCAACTCAGAGGAAACATCTCATTCATGCTTCCAAGTGAAGCCAGACATGGTCAAGCAGGACCTTTGACTTATCTTCATATAGATGGAGCTGGTAAAGAAAGGAGCCAGCAGCTCCTCCCAAGCCCATGTGACTCCCAAGGAACAGATCCTCAAATGACCTTCAGTGTAAAAATAAATTGATTTATTTGGGCCAACTGTATGGTCTTAAACACCCAAAAGGAAAGTATAACCAAAGAGTAAAGCCATCACTATATTTGGGAACACACATCTCAGACATTAGGCTTAAGTCCATATATAAAGCTATTTAGACAATTATTTCTCATTGATAATTTTGTTCCTAACCAGAAAGTGCTGCTCAGATGTAAGACTTCAAATCTTGGTCTCCAATACTGTAGGCCCCACCTGTAGCTAAGGGAGACAACCAGCTATTGTTCTAAAATGA
>NW_008360304.1:814283-832667 GCF_000622305.1 Nannospalax galili | reverse complement strand
GAAGACAAAAGAAAAATGAGGAAGAACCCAATAAAGGGATGCTTTTGGAAGGCCTTGTCAAGAAACTCCAATGGATTTTCATATGACCATTTGAAAATTGCCCTGTTCTGACATTTTTCTAGTTCCCTGTCTAGAACTTCTCCTTCACATCTCCTATTCACAATTCAAGGACTTTCTTTTCCCCCTAGAGATAAGAGTTATGCAATTTGGGAGTCTTTTAGATAGACCCACTGAAGAGGTACCCCAATTGCCTCACCCTGAGTCCCTGTTCAGCATGGAAGAAGCCAGAGTGGTCTGCGTCCAGATTCACTATCATCAATTTGGGTAACCCCTTCAGAGGATGGTGTGATAAGAATAGGAGGTAGGAATTGGCTAGGCAGTTAGGGTAAAAAGATTTGAAAGTACAATAAACTCATTTGAAAAAATTCTTCAAACTGGGGTTTGGAGAAGTTTTTCCTCAGGCTGTCACAAGGACCATGGGAGGGGGGGGATTGGGTGCCACCACATGCACCTCCTAGCAGTGAATTTGACTTACAAAGGGCAATAAGACAAGAGAAGAAAATTAAAGGAATAATAATTGGAAAAGAGATCAAATTATCCCTTTTTGCAGATGATATAATATTATACCTGAGAGACAGAAAAATTTCCACCAGAAAACTCCTAGATATTATTAACACTTTCAGTAAAGCGGTAGGTTACAAAATTAGCCTACAAAAGTCTGTAGCCTATCTACATACCAATAACAAGCAATCAGAGAAAGAGTACATGGAAAAACGCCTCTTCACAATAGCTGCAAGATTTTATATGTATATCTTGGAATAAACCTGACCAAAGACATTAAAGAGCTCTACAAGGAAAATTTTAACCCTTTAAAGAAAGAAATTGAGGAAGACATCAGAAGATGGAAGGACCTCCCATGCTCATGGATTGGAAGAATTAATATTGTGAAAATGACCATCCTACCAAGAGTCATATATAGATTCAATGCAATGCCTACCTGTATGCAAGGCAAACCTATTACTAATAAGTTTAGTATTTATCTTGGTTTCTCTCCCAGTTCTTGATAAGTTGGGTTCTTTCAGGGAATATAAGTTTACTTTGTACAAAAAGAATATTTTTTCATCCTGAAAATCTTTGATAGCAGGAAGTAAAAAACTACCTTGGGGAAAATGCAGCCTGTCACAGACATGCCCTGGTATCAGTGATGACTGGGAGAGGAGATTCTCTTGACAGACATTGAACTGACACTCTGTATTCTATCTCCAGATGGATTACCCTGGATTCCAGAACAGAGCCAGGAGCAGAATATGCTCTGACTTCCCAGCTCCCAGGACTTCTGTTCTGCTCAACCAAGGAAGCAAGGGAGGAAGGAGGGAGGGATGAAGAAGGGAAAGGCAGAAAGGGAGGGAAGAAGGGAAGGACATAGGGCACAAACCTCCACCAGCCTCCAGGCCTCACTGATGATTGCATACTGCAGGCGGTTCAGGACAAAGCCCTCGATCTCCCTCAGGACTCGAACTGGGGTCTGTCCAATCTTCCTCATCAAGGCATGGGTTCTGTCCATCGTGGCTGGGGCTGTCTCTGGATGAGGGACCAGCTCAACCAGCGGGACATAATATGGTGGATTCACCTTAGGAGAGAGGAAGAGAATCAAGGCCAGGACTCTGAATGTGGGGTGTTGCTCTTGCCTCCTCTATCCACCTACCTCAAGTGGTCAAGTAGGGTGGGGGCAACTTTGGAAAGGCCCTTAGATTCTACATCCACAACACTTGAAAAGGAAATGCACAAGGGGGGGCGGATTTATGCACAAAATTGCATAGTTTTGTTTAAAAAAAGGAACCAACATACAAGGCCAACATTGCCATCCTATGTATACATTTATGGCTAATTCCCAGCCCCCCCAGCCTCTCCAGGATGGGTTTCTTTTCTTGTAATTGACATAGTGTCTACCCAACCCCATCCCCACAACCACTTTCCCAGCCTAGTCTCTCCAGGCTCTGCCATTCTCCTACATGTGTGTTAAGAAGGTGAACAAGAGAGCTGGGCGTGGTGGCGCACGCCTGTAGTCCCAGCACTTGGGAGGCAGAGGCAGGAGGATCTCTGTGAGTTCAAGGCCAGCCTGGTCTACATAGTGAGTTCCAGGACAGCTCGGGCTACAGGGAGACCCTGTCTCAAAAAGACAAAACAAAAAAACAAAGAAGGTGAACAAGAGAGCCAGGTATGTGGTGGCTCATGCCTGTTATTCCAAAACTTAGGAGACTGAGGCAGGAGGATTGTTTCAAGATAGAGGCCAGTTCGGGCTATACAGTAAGTTCCAAAGCAGTCTAGACTACAGAGTGAGACCTTCTCAGGAAGGAAGGGAGGGACGGAGGGAGGGAGGGAGGGAAGGGGGGAAGGAAAAAAGGAATCTCCTAAAGCTTGATACTTCCCTGATTCCTCCATGTTGACCTCACCCACTTCTGCAGTCTAATGCCTTCTGTTCTGGACATCAGCAAGCATTATAGTATGTCAGCCTTACACCTTGACTTGGGATAGCTGGAGACAGAAGAGTCTCCATCCATGAGAGGGGCCCAATGGAAATATTAATGTGGCTCAGTACTTAACCCTTCAGCTCTGATTTCTTGGTTCACATTGACAAAGTTCTTTGGTTCTTCTCTACCAAGAACTATCATCATACATCCAAAGAAAATGCTGCTTGGTAGCACCCAACCAGTCTGTACCACAGCAACCTAGTCCATGAGGAAGGATCCTCAATGGCTTTTCCTCTGTACACAGTGATGACTATAGATTATACACAAAAATATCCATTCTACCATGACTTCTACAGCAGGGGGTGGAGGGGGCAGGGAAGTAGCTGCTCAGAGAGAAAAATAAAAGGCACGGCCTCATGAAAGCAACTGGTCTACCCAGGGATCATCTCTATTTTATTATTTTTAAAGTTATTTTTTATTTAATTGCCAGCATGGAACCCATTATGAAGTCCAGACTGCCCTTAAACTAACAGCCTCCTATCTCAGCTTTCTGAGTTCTGGTATTACAGGTATGAGTCTGTGAGTTTTTATTTTTTCTGGTGCAGAGACTGAACCCAGGGCCTCACTCATACTAGACACTTTACAGCTGAGCTAGATCCCCAGCTCAGCTTTAAATAATTTATAAATCAATGCCACAGTGTATTCACTGTTTCCTGCTAAATTTTTATAAAGTTTCTTAACTTATGACCCTTTAAAAAATATCAGGATTATAGGGGCCAGTGAGATGACTCAGTGACTTGTTGCCAAACCTGATAACTTGAGTTCAATCCCCAGAACCCACATGTTGGAAGGAGAACCTACCTCCACAGCTGTCCTCTGACCTCTGCATGTGTGAACACACACAGAATAACTAACTAATTAACTAAATAAATAAATGTAAAAAGAATTAGGATCACAAAACACTGGAGGCACACATGCATCAGATGAACTCCACGTCAGTATACAGAGGAGATGCCAGGCTCCAAGTTTTTGCAATACGGTAAATGTCACAGGTGGCAAATACAGACAAGGCAAAAACAGATGTGCATCTCTCAATGTCATGGATGCATTCTGAGAAACACTCCCGAGATTTCATTGTGTGGATGCAGCATAGAGTGTAGTGGCAGGGATTGGAAGGAAACTCATGTTTCAGGGGTAGAGCCTCATTTAGGAAGGGAAGGGCTCTGAGATAGGTGGTCAGTGAAGGGACAAGGGTGTGAATGTACTTAGTGCCTCTGAGCCATACCTTAAAATGGTTAAAGTGGCCAATTTTATGACATGCTTCGGTTATACAATTAAAAGTAAAAAAATTAATTAAAACAGGGTTCTGATCTTCACCCTCCTCCAGCCCAAATTTTGCAGTGCTCCCCCATGGTCAATGTAAGAGCTGTGTAACTGACAAACACTGGGTCTTTTAGACCTCCTGAAACACAGCTGACCACTCTCCTATTTAGACCTCCTGAAACACAGCTGACCACTCTCCTGTTTAGACCTCCTGAAACACAGCTGACCACTCTCCTATTTAGACCTCCTGAAACACAGCTGACCACTCTCCTGTTTAGACCTCCTGAAACACAGCTGACCACTCTCCTGTTTAGACCTCCTGAAATACAGCTGGCCACTCTGCTGTCATGTACAAGCTGAGGCTATTGGGAAGAATTCTCCTGGAGGCTCCAGCAGGGATGATGTCACTCTGGCCAGGGCACTTGGCCTCTTTGGTTCCATATAATGAAGAGAGGAGAGGAGAGAACAAAATGCCCCCCCCCAGAAAAGAAGCAGCAGGAAGCAGACCCTTGGGTTGTAGCCCGACTTCTGAGCCTGCCAAGGGCTACATTCTTCCAAGGTTCTGACTAGGGCACAGGTATCCCTGGTAGTTCCTACAGATGCCTCCTTCCTCACCTAGGTGATGGGGCTATGGCCATGGTTTCACTGCAGGGACCACTCCTCTCTTGCTTCCTGGAAAGTGAGCTAAAGACCTCCATGTGGCGATGTTCTGTATACAACCCTTCCCCCACTAGGGACCAGGTACCAGGATGCCCAGGGCAGGTGTGTGCACAGCAACAGCTCACCCTCAGTAGCAGATATGAAACACCAGGATCAGCTAGGTATTGGAACTGAGGGCGCTACAGTAGTAAAGTTACAGGGAGCTAGCCACAGTACAGGAGGCCACAGTGCAGCCCCTCACCCTCACCCTTTGAGGCTAAGGCAGGAGGATTTCAAGTTTGAGACAAATCTAGGCTATGTGGCAAGACCTGTCTCAAAATACAGTAAAAAATGGCCCTTAACAGATCAGGAAAGAAAATGAAGAGAAGGATTTGTATAGTGGGACTAAAATAGGTGGACTCCTCTTCTGCTTTGATGGATAACTGATCTCATCCTGGGGAACCACAGACACTGCAATGGGAAACACCTGCCAGGCCCGCCTCAGCCTCCATGCCCCTCCTGCTAGTCTCTCTAAGCTGCCCTCCTACCTTCACGAAATCTGACTTCCTCCCTTCAAGAAGAAAAGTCACTATAAAACACATTTGAGGGGCCGGGGCAGATGGCACAGCAATTAAGGTGCTCTTGCAGAGGACCCAGGTTCAGTTCCCAGCACCCATATGGCAGCTAACAACTGTCTATAACTCCAGTTCCAAGAGACTCAACGCTCTCTTCTGTCCTCTGTGGGCATTGTACGACTTGGGTGCAATTACATACATGTAGGCAATACACTCAGACACACAACATAAAAATAAATAAATAAGTAAATAAATACAAATTTGAGAGCAAGAATTTTCAGAACAGAGAAAGCGGGTACATGAAAATCCCTCTTCCTGGGCCACCATGTAGCAGATCCTTGGCCACCTCTGCAGGATCAGTCTAGTCTTGGAAGCCCTTACTGGAGCCCAGCTGAGCTGTTTGGTGCTGACAGACCACGTCCACTGCTCAGCACCTTCTACTCACCTCTGGAACTGAGATGACCAGAAATTCTGCCCCACCCCTGCAAAAGGTGCCTGAGAAAACATGGGGCATGAACAGGCCTCCTCCTCACCATCTGATTTCCCTTTCAAGCAAAGATCACTGAGGACTGCAGGGCTGAGGATGTGAGCTCAGTCTATCACGTCTGGTCTGGGAAACTGGGAGAAACTATGGATCCTAAAAACTAACGACTCTTGATTGTTTAGGACCATCCAACTTATTCAGAATGGTTTGCTCATTCCCCTAATGTGAAATGACAGAATCCAAAGATGGATAACATAGGTGACCTGAATTGCTTTGATTAATATCAGTTTTGGCTAAAAACACTTTATAAAAGCAATGAGAGAGAGAGAGAGAGAGAGAGAGAGAGAGAGAGAGAGAGAGAGAGAGAGTTTTACTGGGACTATAAACTAGAGCCTTTTGCTCTATCACTAAGGGTCAATGCCCTACCACTAAGATACCCAACCCAGAGATTAATTTGGAGTGGCTTTTGTTTTTTGTTTGTTTTTTTGTCTGGGAGCAAGAATCTTACTCTGTAGCCTCATGCTGGCATCAAACGTCTAAGTGTTCCTCCTGCCTCAGCTTCCCTGGTACTCAGATTATAAGAGTGAACAACCATGTCCAATTCCAGAGAGGTTTGGATTTACACTTTATTTTACTTTATTTTTATGTTTGAGTCAGTATTTCACATATCCTAGGCAGACCTCGAACTCACTAAGTAGCTAATAAAGACTTTGATCCTAAGATCTTCCTGCTTCCATCTCCTGAATGCTGAGGTTACAGGCATGTGCCACTATACCCAGTTTTATGCAGTGCTAGGGATCAAACTAGGGCCTCATGCACACTAACCAAGCGCTCTACCAATTGAGCTACTGCCCTAGCCCTGGACTTTAACAGTGTTCTTTGTCTCTGATTAAACAAGTGAACAATACCAGGATGGGAAGAGTGTGATGGGGAGAGAAATGTCATTATTCAAGTTGCCTTCCTGTCCTGCTAGTCAGAAGACAGAAAACAAAAAGAACCAGGAACTGAAAAGAGGTAGGAAAAGTCTAGTTGTCAACTTAGATCACAGTTTCTGAACAATTTGATTTAGTTTAGGTGTTTTGTTTTGTTTTGTTTTGTTTTTAACTAAGTTAAAAGCAAAACCACTGATTAGAAATTGGTGAGCTTTCTTACAAGCAAATGCCTCATACTAAAGTACTCAGTGGTAGACGTTTCCAGAGTGATTTTGCAACATCCATATGTCACAGAAGAAAAGACAGAACAGTTTCACTGCCTTGATGCTTGGGTGCTTTTGGTTAGGGTCCCTCTTGACTCTAGCGTATCTGACTCTGAATGCATCTGGCTCTATTCTGCATTCTATTGAGTTGTGGCTATATCGCTGATGACCATTCTTCATTCTTTCCACTGTATTTCCTAATCTAGCAAAACTTAGAGTCTGGGCTGCCTGCTTCTTGGCATTTAGATTCTGGTGGGTACCTATGGCTTATCCCTTCTTTTCACTCTGACCAGTCTGACCACTCCACTCTCTACCGCTCTAGTTTTGAAAAACTGTACTGCTCTCCTTCCTAGGCCCTGGTCTCTCAGACTTTAAATACCACCTTATGCCCCATGTTGTTGGTGTCTTGACTACAGGGAATGTAGGAAGAACATTCTGCTTTACCCTCCCAAAGCCACATTTCCACCACATTCTACTGCTGCTCTGGACCTAAGCCAGGCCCAGTTCTTCGGAGGAACTCTCACGATTCTCCAATTGCAATTGCTGTGGAGCACCTCCAGTCTAAAAATCCCAAATCTGAAACTTATTGAGCACTGACATAGTGTTCAAAAAGCTACATTTCAGAGCTTTTCAGATTTGGGATTCTTCAGCTAAAGAATGCTCAATTGGTAAAGACTATGTAAATATTAAAAAAAAAAAAAAACAACAAAAAAAACAAAAAAACCAAGCAAACAAAAAACACTTCCAAATCAGAAACACTCCTAGTCCCGAGCATTTGGCTGTTAATGGTCTGAATATGAGATGTTCCCTGCTCATGGGTTTGAACACTTGGTCCCCAGCTGATGGTGCTGTTTTGGGAAGTTGCGGAACCTTAGGAGAAAGTGGCTCACTGGGTGTGGGGGGCCTTGAGATGACTAGCCTGGCCCAGCTTTCAACCTTTTCTCTGCTTCCCTCCACCACAGTTTCTCTGTCATGATATCCCTTCAAACCATGAGTAAAAATAAATCCTTCCTCCCTTAATTTGCTTTTTGCCAGGTATTTTGTCAAATCAACAAAAAAAGTAACTAACACAGATACTCAGCCTGTATTCTCCAATCTTTCAACCTCCTCTTGCTTTGCCCTAGAACATGGGCTCTCCCACCTACGCCATCATGACCCCCATCCCATATACTCCCTGTTTGTTCTTATCCTAAGGTCTGCTTATGCAATACTCCAGCTTTAAACACAGTTCTCATCAACCCAGCCAGAATGTCTCCAGGCTGGCCCTGCTCCTCTGTGTGGCTTTTTCCTTATAACAACATGCTGTTTGGTCATATTTATCATGGCTGAAGCTAAGTTAGTTTTCCCACCCAAACAGGCTGTCCTGGTTCTTCATAGTCATGCTGAGTTCAAGGTCAGGACTCGAACATCACTCACTGAGTGATCCTTGAACCTCTGTGCTTATTCCTGCCCTCACAGTGACATATTAACCTGGAAAAGACTCACTGAGCCCTGACCTGCTAATTGGAGCTTGTGGCCCAGCTCACCTCATAATGTTTTCCTGGTGGAGAAGTTTCTAGTCAACTCCAGTGGATGGGTGAAAGAGGAACAACAGGGAAAGTGAGCTTCAAGTCAGACCCCCTGAATTAGAATCTTGGCAGTGACCCCCAGAACCTGCATTTTAACAAAGTCAATCACACTGTGATTGCTTTCAGTAAACCACACAGGGCAAGTGACACATCTATAAACTCCTTCATGACATACACATTGTTTACCTCATGTGTACATGTGTGTGATACATGTGTGTTTGTATGTGTATATACATTTGTATGTGTATGTGTGTTGATGCATGTGTGCCATGGCACACACAGAAGGCAGAAGACAACCTTGGTCATTGGTCCTTGCCTCCTCCCTTATTTGAGACAAGGTCTCTGCTCTTTGCAACTGCGTACACCAGGCTAGCTGGCTTCTAGAGACTCACCTCTCCCCACCTCCCCTCTCCCTGTAGGAACAGGCATATCACTCTCAGCCGTACATGAATTTCAGGGATTTGAACCAGGTCCTCATTCTTGCACAGCAAGAACTCTATCCACTGAGCCATCTCCCCAGCCCACTTGGACATTTTTAATGGAGGACTATTACTTGAGTAGTGGGACTGCTCACCAGCAGCCAGCCTTCTACCACATAAGTTCCCTGAGGGCTAAAATTTTAAACAGTGCTCATTCTATATGTGACACTTTAGGTGCACAGATAAAATGCCAAAGAATTTTCGAGCATATTCTTTTTTTAAATGCTGAGTTACACAGTTCCAAATATATCCCAAATCACTGAATGGTATATCAGTCAATAGTGTGGTATGTGAATTATACATCAGTTAAAAAAAAAAGTTAAAAATACTCCCAGATTCATAGCAATTTATTGCTCTTAAAAGAAGAATGAGATAGAATCATTTCCCCAGGCTCACATACTCCCAGGAGCTGGAGTGTACCTTGGTGGCAGAGCACTTGCCTAGCATGTGCAAGACTCTGGGTTTGAGTCCCAGCATCACAAAGACAAAACCAAACCAAGTACTCACAGGATGAGCCACAATGCACTGCTTCACGTGTGCCAAGCCCACAAACAGCTTGGAAGGCAGCAGACAAGAGCTGGAACTGCTTAAGATGACTCTGTCGTCCACAATGCGATCAAGCTGGGCAAAGATCTTCTTCTTCAGCTCCAGGTTTTCTGGAACACATTCCTAAAAAGGACATATTTGGATGACTACTCAAGATCATAGCATACAGTCAGACTGATTGCTTGATTCCTAAAATGAATCCATTTGGAAATAATAGCATTTGGGACCCATGACCTCAACATGGGGTACCTTGGAAACAGTGGAGGCAAGAAAAGCTAGTTTGCCTGGCTTTTCCTGGGCTTATCCCCTGTAGAATGCTGTGAAACAGTTCTCTGCCCTTCACAGAAGCAGATCACAGGTGGTGATCTACAGGTGGTGCCCAGAGAAACACCGAGGAAAGGAGCAGCAGCTTATCTCAGAAGACAGATGTGGACAGGAAGACCAGGCAGGCCTTGCTCACTCCTCAGTTTATCACCATTAGGTCAGGATCCCTTTGTCCACTCTTATTTCTGCACAAGCATCCACTTTCCATCAAACCCAAACATGAGACTATATAGGTTTCTTTGTTTCTTCAGGTCCTCACTGCTAATCAGTCCTATGTCACATAAAACTTGTATTAAGTAAATGTTTGTGTTTTTCTCTTATTAGTCTCTATTTTGTCCGTGGAGCCTCAGCATTGAAGCTGGCCAGAAGAGAGGAAGGATCACCCAGTCTCCCTTGCAGAGCACAGTAGCCAAATTTAAGAAGAGGAGGGGCTGCTGAAAGGAGACAGAAAGCCAGGGGCTCCTGCCGGGGAGTGATGGACATAGGGGCACTTGCTCTACTTGTGGTTTTGTGCAGGTCTGAAAATTCTCATCATAAAAAGTCTAGGCCAGGGGTCAACTCCGTGGGAAGGCACTTGCCTAGCATCTGGAGGCAACGCTGGCTTTCATTCCCAGAAGCAGGGTTGTGGGGAGCCTGATAAAAAAGTCCACCAGGGAGATGGGTCCTACTACAGAACTCACAACAGCCCTCCGGCAAACCGCTATAAACCCCAACACTTTCATCACCGCATACCTCCCCTATCTGTCCTGATCATCACTCCCTGGACCTTCAAGGAAAAAAAATCTCATCCTCTTGAAATGAACAAACACGGTGCATTTGTAATTTCCCAAAGGAGCTCCAGAATGCATTTTTAATTGGGAGTTCTTTAAAAAAAAAATTCTTTCTAACAATTACGAAGTACTGAATGGGTGGGCACTGGATAGAGAAGATAAAGAGTCAATTTGGATTAATTACTGCAGATAACAGTAATCATAGAGCTGGGTGGGACTAAGATGGCAATCTCAAACAGCCCAGGCTATACATGGGTGAGGGCTGCTGGGAACTTGGGTTGCAGAAGCAATGTAGGAGGAACTGTCCCCCTGCAACTCTGGTGATCGTACTGAGGGTCATTTCTACAACCTGGTGATTCCTGAAACTCAGAATTACTATTCTGAAGTGTAAATCCTAAGTGTGCTTGTTACTACTTGGAAAGAAAGGACTCCAGTTCCAGGGGATCCGACGGCCTCTTCTGTCCTCCGTGGGCATTGCACGACACAGATGCACTTACCTACATGCAGTCAATACACACATACACATAAAATAAAATAAAAAATAATAAAATATTTTTAATAAAATAAATAAATGAATATTTTAAAAATTAGTTTAGGGTGGTCTTGGTGGCACACACCTTTAATCCCAACATTCAGGAGGCAGAGACAGGTGGATCTTTGTAAATTTGAGGCTAGCCTGGTCTACATAATGAGTTCCAAGCCAGCTGGGGCTATAGGTAATAAAGTCATAGCTAACATATTAAAATTAAATAGTAGGTCATGTGAATTTCACTTCTATATGACCTACGAGATTTGAAAAGTTTTATTCAAGGGGAAAGGGGTCAACACAATGTTTGTTTATACTTAAAAAAATATAATCAGGCCACGTGAAATTTTATTAAGAACAAAAGGTCATATAAGCATCACATCTCAAAGACAGAAGCAAAAATGGAGTCATTTAAGAACTGTAAAGCCCATTGTGTTCCATCCCCTTATCAAAAAGGGAAAAAGAACTACAGTAGCCGGCTGGTCCTATTGAGTCACTCCTGGATCAGTTAAGTTTGCGAGGTAGGTTCAGTTTAAATGGAGCCTTGTAGTCAAGCCAGAGGCAAAGAACGAAGCAGAGGCTGTGTGAGCTGGTGAAAGAGCAGGAATGAATGGCCTTATTGTGAGCCGGCCCTGCAGATTCGCCTCTGAAATTCTATGCTTTCCTTCTGATCGTCTGATCATCACAGAGGCAAGAAAACTTGAACCGGAGGAAACCCAAACCTTCTACAATTATGTAAGGGTTTTCAGTGGCCCATTGGCTTGGAATTCAGGTGTTCTTGTTGCTGTTTTTAAAAGTAACCCAGTTGTGTGGGATGGGCCAGAGCCACAGACCTCAAATCTTGATGGAACTGGGCCCTGCTAGTCAGGACATCAGACTGAAAAAGCTGCAGTCCTCTTACCCTAAAGGGCTAAAGACTGGAAGAGCAGCTGACGTGGATCTGTACTGGCTATCTAATTCACACCCTCCTTCTCCACTCAGTCTACTTTGTAGGGGGATTTTCAAGAAAAAGCCAGTAAATGTGAAGTTTTTTTAATCACTGCCATCACCGTTGCCAGGATTCAGCTCATCTGTCTAATTAAACTCTGACAACTGTACCTCCCAACCAGGCTGACCTATTTTTGTTTGTGTTTGTTTGTTTTGAGGGAGGGAGGTACCACTTCTAACAAATAACATGGTTCTGCATAACCAACACCACAGGCATGCCCAGATTCAGACAAGTAAAACACAATGATAAACATTTGGGAAGTAAAGTACAACTTCCCAGTTAGTACAATTAATGTCTGTCAAAAGCAACTTCCTCTTTTGTTTCTTTGAGGCGCGGTCTCTCGTAGTCTAAGCAACTCTTTCACTCACTATGTAGCCAAGACTGGCCTTGAACTCTTGATCCTTCTGCTTCCACTTCCTAAGTGCTGGGATTACCGGCGTAGATCACTATGCCTGGTTTAAACACTATGCCTGGTTTATGCAGTGTGAGGGGGTCAAACCCAGGACCTTCCAACTGAGCTACATCCCCAGCCCCATTCTTACTCTTACAGGCTTGGGTAATACCAACCACTAATATGAGTTAAGCTTCAACACCACCCTTTCCTTTCTCTCCATGAAGAGAAAAAACTGAGTGATGGCCTGATTGTATGAGTCATAATTATAACTTTTTAAAAAGTAAATTGCAGCCAGGTGTGGTGGTACATGCCTTTAATCCCAGCACTTGGGAGGCAGAGGCAAGTGGATCTCTGTGAGTTCAAGGCCAGCTGGGGCTACAGAGAGACCCTGTCTCAAAAAGATCAAAAAAAAAAAAAAGTAAATTGCAGACAAACATCGGTGTTTTATTTGTATTAAAAACTACCTGGGTAGTTGATTCAACTTAACCGAACTGTACTTTGGAGAGCCTGCACACACAGCAAGTCAGTTTACTGGATAATTCCCAGGAAATGGAATACAATATACATTCCCACTTTTCAAGTTCAGCCACCAGCTGCAAAACATACACAAGGGCTGGAGAGGTGGCTCAGCAGTTAAAAACACTGATCTTGCAGAAGACCTGGGTTCGAATCCCAGCACCCACATTTCAGCTAACAACTGTCCGTAATTCCAATTCCAGGGGATCCGAACTGGGGAGGTGGGCACAGGGTCTCTTCTGTCTGTGGGCATTGCACAACACGGTGCATTTACATACATGCAGGCAATACATGCATACACATAAAATAAAAATAATAAAATATTTTTCAAAACTCACACAAGATGAAATTTGGTTGTTTTCACACACACATGCACACACCCAGGCATACACCCAAACATGCACACACAAGTGTTGCTCAGTCTATTTAGACCGTTTAAATAGGAATCCTGTGATTCCTGTAAATTCCTGAAGAAAAATCAACTTAGAAGACCGCAGTACTGAAAGTATTTTACATGCAAAGTTCTAGGAACTGGTTTCTAAAAGGGGGAAAAGGACACATAGCCAAAACAGACAGATGAGCTAGAGCTGGGCTGATGGGTGCGGGGGGTGTAGAGGAGATTCACCTAGGGCTGAAGATAAAAGAAAAATGCACAGCAGAGCAGGCTGCCTGCTAATGTCAGTTTAATCTGCTTCCATCTGTCTAATTAACACCACCATTTTCTCTTCAGTGTTTTTCCCAACATCACAATCTTAAAAATCTTATCAGTTAATAGGCTACTATGAACACACTCCTGAGGAGCTGGGCAGGAAGAGGGGGAGAGGAAAAGGAGAGGGAAAGATGGGAACAAGGAGTTTTCTTGCTCCAAAGAAATAATGTGATGTGTTAAAAGAAAAGAAAGGCAAGCTCTGGACATCTCAGGCTCATTTTTCCCCTAAAAACCACATTAAAGTTTTTTTTTCAAGTATCTTACACATGCTTGAAATATGTTAGCATCTTAACTTAAGTTACTCTATCTTGCTCAGAATAGCTATTTTAACAGTAACCTCTTTTCACTTATGGGAAATATTTAAAAATAGACAACAGCCGGGCATGGTGGCGCACGCCTTTAATCCCAGCACTCAGGAGGCAGAGACAGGTGGATCCTCTGTGAGTTCGAGGCCAGCCTGGTCTACAGAGTGAGTTCCAAGACTGCTGGGGCTACAGCTCTCAAAAAGATCAAAAAAAAAAAAAAAAAATAGACAACAGCCTTGAGTTCTAAGAAATAGCTCAATCACAAACCAGTGGAACCTGCTAATCTCGGACATTCTACATCTGGCTAACTGCTTGTTTTCACTTCTGTAACTCACTTGCTATTTTAGGTCACATTGACACAAAGTATAAGACCACCCTGTTATTGTATGACCACCGGGTAACTGCTGATTTCAGCTTTCTTACTATACTTGTTATGGCTAGGAAGTTGACTAATTTTAAAATTACAAAGTTGATTGCCAAGTTATATGACTGTATCACTTGTCTGTATAATGATTGGTTGTTAATTAATAGATTCAAAATTCTGCTATGTTGTACAAACCTAATTGGTTCACAAGTGTCCTGTTTGAATAATATTTCTGTAATCCTATAAAAACTCTGACCCAACAATCATCAGGGCTGCGTCTACTCCTGAGATAGACAGCACGGCTGGTCAAAATAATAAACATTTACCTTGCTACTTTTCTTAAAGTGGTGCTGGTGATTTTTTTTGCAAATTCCGACCTATAACAGTGCTCACTTTTGCTAACACATGCACTGAAAAGCCCAGAGATCTCCACAGTGATCCAGAGCAAACTATCCCCAATCCAGAGACCTTCCAAAGTACAAAGTGGGGCAGAGAGCATCGCTTCCTGGGGCTTAGGTGTTCTGCTTACAAAGATTTCAGTTGTTTGCTTTAAAGAATAGTCCTGTCTTAGTGGCATTGCCGAGCTACAGGAGGCAAACATGGCACAGCGCCGGCCTAATGAGTAGCTATTCTCATCCTCATTCCAGGGATATTTTTTGTACCTTTTATGAAATCATTTATTTAGAATTTAGATGCTTGACATGAAAAAAAATACAATAAAAACGTTTCACTTACATCTCTACCCCTGTTGTCTTACAGTGTTTCTTGTATTTCTCAAGAAGAAGAAATGATTTTTTTTTTTTTAACACAGGGTCTCACTGTGTAATCTGGCTGGCCTGGAACTCACCGAGCTCTCCACCAGCCTCTGTCTCCTGAATGCTGGAATTAAAGGTGTGTAACCCCACATCCAGCTTCTTTTGTTTTGATAGGGTTTTTTTGGGGGGGCGGGGGCACAGGGTCTCATGTAGCTCAAGCCAGACTTGAACTCACTTTGTAGCTGAGGATGACCATTAACTCCTGATCCTCCTGTTTCCCAAGTGTTGAGATTATAGGCATGAGCCACTAGATCTGGCAACAAGTTAATTCTTTTTTTTTTTTTGGTCTTTTTGAGACAGGGTCTCCCTGTAGCCCCAGCTGTCCTGGAACTCACTATGTAGACCAGGCTGGCCTTGAAGTCATAGAGATCTGCCTGCCTCTGCCTCCCGAGTGCTGGAATTAAAGGCGTGCGCTACCACACCCGGCCCTAACAAGTTAATTCTTTAAAAAATGTTCTAGGGGGCTGGAGAGATGGCTCAGCAGTTAAGAGTGTTTGCTGATCTTCCAAGAGGACCTGAGTTTGGTTCTTAGCACACATGTTGAATGTTTCACAAAGGCCTGTAACTCCAGGTCAAGGGGATCCAACACTCACTTTCATATGAGCGGCATACACTCACACAGACACACAGATACACAGACACACACACACACACACACACACACACAAATAAAATAAGTGCTAAGAAAGTGGCTCAAGATCTCACTCTTGTCCTGGCTTGCAGGAACTCATTATACAGCCCAGGCAATCTGCCTCTGCCTCCTCCTGAGTGCTGGGATTATAGGGCATGTCACCATGCCCAGCTGTAACCTTTTAAAGAAGATACTCTGCTAATTTACATTATGCCAAAAAAAACATTTTTTTAAAGCCACAACGTTTGTTTTATTTAACTCTGACAATCAGATGTAATGCTTGTGCTTTCCTGATTCCTCTTAGCCATTCAATCTGTCTTCCCTACATAGGCCACTGAAGATAGCCAACCCTGCCCCAATCTTCAGTCTCTCTTGTGGTGCCCAGGATTGAATCCAGGGCCTTAAACACTGGAGGCAATTACTGTACCAATGAACTATACCTTCAGTCTTACTGGTTTTTTGTTTTGAGACAGCAATTTTTGTGTCCCAGGCTGGCCTCAAACTCACAGAATAGCTAAGACTGTCCTTGAACTTCTACTCATCCTGCCTTTCAATTGCTGAGATTACAGGCATGCCTAAATTTATATGGTACTGGGCCTTGTGCATGTAAGGCAAGCATTCAACCAGTTGAGCCCCATCCCTAGCCTTTTGTTTTGTTTTGTTTTGTTTTTGTTTCGTTTTGTTTTCTTTTCTTTTATCTTGTTTGGGATAGGATCTTGCTGCATTACCCTGGCTGGCCTGGAACTCAGTATGTAGGATAGATTGGCCTCAAACTTTTGGAAATCCTCTTCCTCTCCTTCCCAAATGCTGAGATTACAGACATGTGGCACCACAACCATCACTCTCATTTTCAAAAAAGAAATTTATAAATCTGCCCATTATATTGAACATTTGCTTTTTAATTTTTTTTTCTTTTTAAAAATAAAAGCACACTGATTTTTCCTTAATGGTGCTTATTTGATACTTTAGGTGGGTCAAGAATTTCTAATATAAACTAGGCCACCAGGTTCACACTTGTAAACCCAGCACTTGGGAGTTGGAGGCAGGACATCAGGAGTTAGATGTAAGTTTGCGTTACATAAGACTTATTTTTAAAAAATAAAACAAAAATCTCTAGTACACATATAGTCAATTGACCCTCAATTTCTAATACAATTCTAGTCTGTGAAAGAGGAGCAGTCAAACAAGAATTACTGGCATCACAATTGCCCTTTCCTATTCTCTAAAAGAAGCCAACAAAACCTTAAGAAGTCCCCAGGTGGTGTCCTTTGGGGCAAACTCCCCAGAAGAGTCCATTGCCCCAGAACCTTAAATGTGAGCTCACTGCAGCACAAAGCCATGAAGTTTCCTTGAAGGTGTCAGGAAGCTAGGGTGGGGCACATGCCAGCAACCTGCCTCACAAGGCCACACAAAAGAGGGGATCTAGGACACAGCTGTATGATCTTATGATATACATATTGGTTTTCCTCCATTGCCGCTGACCCACAACTTCTCCCCCAGGCAGACCATCAGAACTCTGATATTCCCCTGCCTTTGGCTAACCATAAAGAAATTATCTGACCTTTCCTTAACAGATAGAAGGCCCTCCTGTTCTCCCCATTCCAGAAGAGTCCTGCCCATGCCCCAGAGGAAGGAATGCTGCCTAGAGAGGCCCCATAGACTGCTGAAGCCACCAAGTCTAGCTGGGCTTACCCACCAGGCCACTCATGTTAGATCAGACTGCTTTTGTCCAATCAACATTTTCAAAATTGTCCATGCTTTATTTATACTTGTGCAATGAAGTCTCCCAAATAACCCCAAGGACAAGGTTCAGCTTTTGCAGAGCTGAGCATGTGGCCAGCTGTGGAGAGTGGCAGGCCCAGGGAGGGCCTGGAAGCACCCACTCCTTCCCCCAGTCCTATGCATTTCTTCATCTGAAGCCTTTGAGCTCCCCTTTATAAAAAACCAGCAAATGTGTTCTGTTTGAGTTCTGTGAGTTAACTAAGTTAATCAAATCCACTGAGGGATTATGGGAACCCTGATTTATGGGCAGAAGTACAGAGAAAAGCCAGGCACAGTAGCTCACATTAGTCAGTGATCATAGCACTCAGGAGGCAGAGGCAGGAGAATATTGAGTTGGAGGCCTGCCTGATTTACACAGTAGGAACAACACACTGTTTTAAAAACACACAGAAGTACAAAGAAAACTACCAGGATCTCTGGACCAGAAATGTGAGGCTGGGGAGCAGCCTTAGGGCCTGAGTCCCCCACCCATGAGGTTGATCAGACTCTGTCTCCAGGCAGATGGATCTTTTCAAGATCTGACTCAGATAGCAGAGCACTGAGCCAGCATCTGTTCCTGTAGAATACACAGACTGTTAGATGTGGGGGAAACCACTCTCACTTCTGGAGTCTGTGGTGATGGCCTGTGAGGACAGAGGGGGAGATACCACTTTGTGATTAACACATACCTCTGTTTAACTACAGTCCTGATGTTTTATCTCTCATCCGGAAAGCCAACAGAGGAATGAAGAGAATGCTTAATATAGCTGTATATATGTATTTGCTGATTGCTTTGTCTATATGTTTTACTGAACATTGACCTATTCAGCATAGCTCCTCACCAGAATTCCACACAGGTATCAAAACAGCTATGACAAAAAGAAAATGTATTATGATCCTGTAAACAAAGGTGGGTAGAACATTTCATCCAAACTTTGAGGGAGAGGGGATTGAGAGAGAGAGAGAGAGAGAGAGAGAGAGAGAGAGAGAGAGAAAAAACC
>NW_008360304.1:806307-814264 GCF_000622305.1 Nannospalax galili | reverse complement strand
ACAAACAAACACACACACACACACAAGAGAGAGAGAGAGAGAGAGAGAGAGAGAGAGAGAGAGAGAGAGAGAGAGAGAGAGAGAATGAACCTGTGTGCTAATAAAACTTTCTCCTGTCAAACAGATGAGGACTTCTAGTTCTAACAAAATGATGTGCTGGAAAACCTAGTTATCTCTCTTAAAGTACTGGGAAATTCTGCATAAAACAAACCATCCTTTTAAATGAATTACTGCATAATCAGAAAGATAAGAAAATTACCAGATGAAAAAAGAATCACAGTAGCTGGCATTGGTGCAGAAGCTTGGGCCACCTTGGCTAGGGAGTCCACTTCAGTGGTCTGGAGTGAGATCTGGTTCAAATGCCTTCAGGAAAGGCTCAAAAGATGAGCCACACTAAAAGGCCAGGAGTAGTGGCTCACAATCACAATCCCAGAGCTGGGGAGGCAGAGACAGGCAGATCCTTGGGGCTTGCAGGCCATCCAGCCTAGCCTAATCAGTAAGCCCAGGTTAGTGACCCTATATTATAAAAACAAGGTAGACAGATCCTGAGGAACAATATCTGGCCTCCCCATGCATGTGTTTTCACACGCGCACACACTTAATCACATGCGCACCTGTACACACACGATCATGCACAGACACACATATACATTATATGCATAGAGATACAAAATAAGTGAATGAATAAGTGAATAAATAAGTAAAATAAATAAATAGTGCCTTGCATGCAAGAAAAAAAATAGGAGATTGAAGGTAGAGCACTTGCCTAGCATGCACACACACAGAAGGTCCTAAGTTCAACTTCCAACATAGAAAAAAACAAAACAAAAACATTAATAGAGAAGGTGTGGTGGTACATGCCTAGAATCACAGAACTTGAAAGGCAGGAAGATTGTGAATTCAAGGCCAGTCTGGGCTATATAATGAGATTATCCATCTCAAAAAAAAAGAAAGCCCCCAAATTATTATTATGTATGTGTATGTATTAGCAGAACACTAGTTATCTTCACTAAGAAAATGTTAATATTTAAGTAAGCATCAGTATTATAAAAGAGAATTCAAGGATGGTTATATTTCTATTTTTATTTTTTTATGGTTGTATTTCCATCTTCAAGAATACAACAAGTGCAATGCTTGGCACCTGAAAGCTATGGCAATGAATGAATTGATGAAGGAATCAATGAATGAATCAATGAATGAATAGCTAACAGCTCCTGGGTCTCAGGTTCTTTCACTGGGACAAAGGGACATAGTGATAATGAAGCAATTCATACTTGTAATTATTTTTTCATTAAAGCTCTTTCTTGCCTCTTTTCTCATTTCTATTTGGGAGGGTGTGTATATGTGTGGTATGTGCACTTGTGTATATACCCAGAGACCAGAAGAGGGTGTCTTGTGCCCTCTATCATTCTCCATCTATTTCTTTGAGGCAGGGTCTCTTACTGAACTTAGAGCTCTAATTTTTCCAGTTAGGCTGACATCCAGTACTCCCCACAATCCTCTTGCTTCTGCCCCCTCAGTGCTGGGGTTACAGGCATGCACAGAACTGTGTCCTGCTTTTACATGGGTGCTGGGATCTGAAGGCTGGTTCTTGTGCTCACTTGCCAACAGTTCTTAACTGCTGAGCCATCTCTCTAGCCCTTCTTTCCTCATTTCTATCTGTAGTCAGTTCTATAAAGTAAGAGAACGGAATCTTTTTTATGTCTACTGTGCAAACCCAAAGGGCTTGAAAGAAGCCCAGGTAGAAATTCAGGAAACATTCTCATTAATGATTAATGAAAACTTATGGGACAGTAGCAGTTGATTTCATGTAATGCCTGCAGGCTTGATGACTTCACTCATCTACGCACTCTAATGTTATGTCTAAAGAAGGCTACAGGAAGAAACATGAGACCTAGCCCTGCCTTCAAGCAACCTGTGGGCAACACCAGCCAACCCTGGGCCCACATGTTTAAAGCACACTCCTGTTGGCCATGGCCTGAGAGTCTGTGCTTTGAGCCTGTGTGTCTTCTGACTTAAGATGACTCTGTTGAGGGTCTGAGTACACACCTTTCTCCCTTCTAAAGGAGTGTGTTTGGAATCCCCATGGTGGCAGCACATGAAATGGGTTCATCAATGGGACTTCGGGAAGGTCTGAAATAGGCAGATAGAACACCAACTTTGGCCTTAATGTGTGCATTTGACACACCTCTGTAAAGGAAACTTTCCAGGTGAACAGAGCAAGAAGAGGCAGTGTGCTTGTCAAGAAACACATACTCTAGGTAGATGACAGACAATAGAGACAACTAATTATAACCGGGTAGGCAAGAGCCTGTGCTATGATAGAAAGAAGAAAAATGGTACTATGGTGCCAAACCAGACTGCCCTACTTATCTGCTGGTAAGATATGATGACAACACACACATAATATGTTCTGGGTGCAACTAGCAGAATTCATGAGAGAAAAAAAATACATACTGATAATGTACAGATGTCTCTTAACAGGTCCATTCACATCAAGGGCCTCGTGCTGTGCACAGCAGTAGAAACACAAAAAAACTGCTCCTATGGGGCTAGAGAGATGGCTCAGCAGTTAAGAGCATCTGCTACTCTTCTAGAGGACTGAGTTCAGTTCCCAAAATGGGCAGCTCACAATCACTCTCTTCTGGCTTCAAGAGCACTGCACTTATATGTACATACCTATCCCACACATACATATTATTAAAAATAAAAATAAAATCTTTAAAATTAAAAAAAACTAAACAGCGTTCTTTTGGCAATGGTGGACTAGGTTGTTTTAGACATATCCTTTTTCTAATAACTGAAAATAAAAAGTAAAAATTAATTCTTTTGAGTCTGGGCACAGTGATGCACATGCTTAATTCCAACACTCAGAAAGTAGAGTCAAAAAGACTGTGTAGGCAGCAGGGAATAACAAGAGACTCAGTCTCAAACAAGGAAGAAGGCAAACATCAACACTCAAGATTGTCCTCTGACCTCCACACATTCACAGTGGTACCCACACACATGAAAACACCAAACACACACACACACACACACACACACACACACACACCATACATACACATACACACAAAGACTTTTTTGTGTGTGTCTTTTTGAAGCAGGGTCTCCCTGTAGCCCCAGCTGTCCTGGAACTCACTATGTAGACCAGGCTGGACTTGAACTCACAGAGGTCCACCTGCCTCTGCCTCCTAAGTGCTGGGATTAAAGGCATGTGCCACCATGCCTGTCCTCATACAAAGACTTTTTTAAAGGGATAAAATAAAATTATGTCTTACAAACACGAGGCCCTGAATTCGATCCCCAGAACTCATGTAAAATTGTGGGGCACAATGGCATATACTTGAAATCCAAGCTTGGTGTTCTCCAAGCCAATAAGAGACTTTGTCTCAAAGAATGTGGATGGTTATTTCTGAGGGTGACACCAGAGGTTGTCCTCTGGCCTCTACATGCACGTACACACATACCCACACCCACACCTCCCAAGATGCACATTTTAAAAAAACAAACAAACAACTATGCCTAAACCTTCAGTCTAAGATAGGTTCCCTTTCCAATGGCATTAACTACAACTAAATCAAAGGCTCTCATTGATGTAAAACTCATCCAGGGAGGAGAACTAATGAGAATACCCATCTACCAACAGAAATGTGATCAGCCAAAGCTGCAAATGAAAAAAGCTGCAATCCTTCTTGACTAATAATAAATAAGTCTAAAAAAAAAAAATGAAGGCATGAGTCCCAAGTCTTAAATAGCAAGAGGGCAAGAGCCTAGCTTGTCCGTTGCTTTGCTGGTCTAGTTAGTTCTCAGCTTTCAACTCACAGTGGGGAGTTTTCCTTTACAAAAAATGATCCCTCTTTTTTCAAAAGTGTGAGGATGGGGCTGGAGCGATAGCTCAGCAGTTAAGAGCACTGGCTGCTCTTGCAGAGGATCTGGGTTTGGTTCCCAACCCACATGGCAGCCAACAACTGACAGTATCCATAACTTCAGTTCCAGGAGATCCAGTACCTTCTTTTGGCCTCTATAGGCACTGCATGACATGGGGGCCCTTACATACATGTAGGCAAAAAAATAATATACATAAAAAATTTTAATAATAAATAAAAAAATTTAAGTGCAAGGAAGACGCATGAATGGGGGTGTCTTGTTCCCCATTTTACCCAGCTATGCACATCATCCAAACCAATCCACTACAAGATTTACAGAAAAAGAGTCTGCTGAAAACCCTTGGCTTAAAAATAACTAAACTAGTTGGGTACTGCAATGAGTGCCCATGGTCCTAGCTACTTGAGAGGGTGAGGCAGGAGGACCCATTGAACCCAGGAGTTTGGGGTCATAGCGTACTATGTTAATTGGTGTCTACACTATGCTTGGCATCACTATAGGGACCTCTCAGGAGTGGGGACCCACTGGGCTGTACAGTTGGAATGGTGCCTTCAAACACCTACCAGCCTGGACAAGGCAACAAGACCCTGTCACTTACAAATAGTGAAGTAGCAGCCATTGCCACTGAGTATACTGTGGGCAGCTTCAAAGCGGCTTGCCCTGTACTCAGTGAGTCTCACCACCGCACTCACTCTGAGCAATAGTTCAAGCTCAAGTTCTCTAGGAAGCAAGCTCAAAGATAGGACCAACATCAACACATCTGCTGATGCAAGGAAGAAAGATTTAGCCAGCCACTGAAACATTCTGTTCCACATAGCAGCAGCTTTGGGTGCTGAGGACAAACAGACAAGGTTACCCCTGGCCACAGAACAGAATGGCAGAAAAACCCTCCAGTGTAGACTGAGGCCCACTGAATTCCCAATCTGCCAATGATTATTCTCAACATACATAAACTTCTCAAAGTTTGAATGTCCACAGGAATAAAAGGGAAGAAACAGAAACAACTGAGGTTGTCTGTGACATCAAGGGCCAGCACAGCATGCTCATTTGGTATGTGATATGAATATGTTTTTATTTCACTGAACTAACTGAAAGCAGTAGCCGTGAAATTTCGAATACTGAGCAAAAATAAAAGGGGGAATAAAAACTTTTTATCCCTAAGGAGGTGCAAGATCAGATGCTGCCCTGGGAGAGCCAGGAGCCCTGCAGATACCAAGCCCCAGGGACAGGACATTTGAGACCAAGGCTAAACCAGAATCTCCTCCAGGTTGAGAAGCATTAAGTAGCAAGTTAGAGAAGAATACTTCTGGAAGAAATGGGAAACTGGAACATGGAATGCATTCATGAAGAATATTCAAAGGGAAGACTGAAGGCTGAGGGGGGAGCAGACACGGGTGAAATCACACACAGTCCTCAAGCCAACTACTCCTCACCTTAAACACATGATACTACTAAAGCAAACGTGTAGTGCACCTGGGGTGACCATAGCCAACTACAAACCCTAAAACTTACTGAGCTCCTAACCAGATGAACTCAGATCTCCACAATGAAAGCCTAGCCGAAGGAAAGGTGTGCCAGTTCCCACACATTAAAAATGGTTTATGCCAGCATCTAATGTCCTGTTCAAGGTGGCTAGCTTTCAAAAATAAAAAGCAATGTCATGAGGCATACAAAAAGGCAAGAAAAACCTAGCACACACCCAGAAGACAAAGCAATCACCAGAAGACTCAGATATGACTCAGATATTAGAATGATTATTAGACAGAAATTTTTAAATAATTATGAGTAATATGCTAAAGGCATTGAGGAAAAATGTGCACACATGAAAAATCACAATGTGTTATTTCAGCAGAGAAATAGAAGCCATGAGAAAATACCAAAGAGAATGCTAAAACTGAAAACTGAAGTAACCGATGAAGAATGTCTTTGGCCAGCTCAGTAGACACAACATTTTAAAGATTCAGCTAGTCAATGCAGTCATCCAAAATAATGAGCAAAAAGACTGAGAACAGGGCTGGAGAGATGGCTCAGTGGTTAAGAGCACTGACTCCTCTTACAGAGGACCCAGGTTCGATTCCTAGCACCCACATGGTGGCTACGAACCATCCTTAACTCCAGTTCCAAGGGAATCCAACACCCTCTTCTGACTTCCGCAGCATTACACAACACAGGTGCACTCACATACATGTAGACCATACACTCATACACATAAAATAAAAATAATAAATAAAATATATTTTTTTAAAAAAAGACAGAACAACAGAGCATCAAAGACCTCATGTAGAGGTATCAGGTGAAACAGCTAACACATGTGTGACTAGGATCACAGGTGAAGAGGCAGAGAATGGGGATAAGTGAAGATTTAAGTAACTAACGGTTAAGTAAATACAGAAAAATAGTATTATACACCTAATGAAAGTGACCAAATCACAGATCCAAGATCGGAGAAGACGGGTAAAACCTCCCATACTTCCCTGCACCTAGGTATATTATATTGCAATTGCTGAGAACAGCAGACAAAAAGCAATGTTCAAAGTAGAGTGGAAAGTCAAATATATACAAGAACAATGGTAAGAATTACAATAGTTTTTCTGTTAGAATGATGCAAGAGAGCCAACAATGGAGTTCCATCTTCAAGTGGCGAAATAAAAAGCTGGTCAGCCTAGAATTCCACACCAGGTGTTCTTCAAAAATGAAAAAATAAAAACATATCTGAGAAAAGCTGTTACTTAGGAAATTTGATCTTGGCAGATCTAATGCATCTACAAGAAAGTTCAGAAGAAAGTCTATAGGTAAAAAGAAAAGATATCAGACAGAAAACTGGATCTCCACAAAGCAATAAAGAAGGAGAATCCCTGAAGGGACAACAAATGTTTTCTTGTTGTCAATTGCTTTAAAATAAAGGAAAGTGAAAACATTAGCAATGCATTATAAATGTGAAAGGGGCAATGGCAGAGTGACTGTGAAGCCACGCAGCAATACCAGAAGGCACCCTCCGATAATAAGGATGCATCCTTTAGACAATAACAAAGTATTTTTTTAAAAAGCATAAATAATGACTGAACAGTGGAGACAAAATAGAACAATGGAAATGTTGAGCTAATACAAATTCAGGAAAAAGAAAGAAGAGATGAGATCATCAAAAAAACAATAAATGGTGTTGGAGGCCAAGCTTTAAGTGTACCCCTGCCCCAGTTTGAAACAACCAGGTGGCCTTGTAAAAACATGTTTTTCTTGCCCTGATTTTTTCCTACATTTTACTTCCTTATCTTGTGAAACCACCAGGGCTCATGACTGTAGTGGAAATTCCCCAGCAGGGCCTTGCCACCTTCCACTCCCCCCGCCTTCTCTCCACCCTTTACCTTCCCCCACCCTCCGCTTTACTATATTAACACTGTGATTGCTCAATAAATGAGACTTGATCAGAATACTGTCTTGTCTCCATTTCTTCGTGCCCCCTGTCTATTCATTCCTCCAGGTTCAGTCTCGGTGCCACACGCTGTTGCTCCGCGGGTCGGGGCATCTCTGGCGCCTAACATGGGGCTTGAGGAAGACCACTGAGAGGAATGTCAACCACAGAGAGCCTGTGCAGGCACCCCCCATGAACCCCCGAGATCACCAAGGAACGACCGCCGTGAGACAGATAGGTAGAAGAGAAGGTAAGGTTGACGTACCCAATAGATAGGCATTGTTAGTGCTTGAGATTCTCAGTCCCACAATAGGGAGGGACCCCAGCTCCTGAGAAATTGCCAGCTTGCTTGGAGTAGGAGGAGCGGTGTACTTGTTCCTTCTAAGCCATCCACCGAAGATCTACGGTTACTAACAGGCGACCGGGTCTGTCAGGTGTGTGTCAGCACTTATACTGACTGGCGAGGCTCACGCAAGGGCGATTCTCAGACAGCATGGGCAACTCTTTGGATTCTCAGGGACAATTTCTTCAGGGACTCAAGGAGTCCCTCAGAGCACGAGGGATTAAGGTTTCAGGAAAAGATCTTAAACAATTTTTCTCCTTTATTCATGATACATGCCCTTGGTTCCCCCTGGAAGGGACAATCGACCAAAAAAGATG
>NW_008360304.1:804166-805571 GCF_000622305.1 Nannospalax galili | reverse complement strand
TCCCACCCTAAGCAGAGTTCTAAGATCCTTACTTGGAAGGATGAGGAAGGAAATACAGGCCAAGTTAAGCCTTACATCATACCAGGGCTGCCCCTTAACCTGTGGGGTCGTGATATTCTATCTCAGATAAAACTTCTGATGTGCAGCCCCAATGAGATAATCACTCGTCAAATGCTAAAACAGGGATTCTTGCCTGGACAGGGACTAGGCAGGAACTCTCAGGGAATAAGAGACCCTATACAGCCCTGTACCCTAAACTCAATTACCACCCCTTAGCATTGCCTGAGGATAGAGAAGAACTAGACCTTGACCCACAGATGCTAAGCTTACTAGAACTTACCCATATGTTGCTAAACCAAACAGCCCCCTCTATAGCCGAGGGCTGCTGGATCTGCCAAAAGGTTGGACCCCCCAAACCCCTTGCTGTGAGCTTCCACCATCTCCAATACCTCAGAGTCTGAGCTATTTAAGCCACCCCAAAATTGCACTCTAGCTCCTCCCATACGAGTCCAATCCATGCCCATATTACCTGGGCTCTGTGTTTTTGCCACACCATACCCAAATGGCTCCCGTGTCGATTTGGGGAACATTTATTCAACTTCCTGCAGCTCAAACATTTCTGTTTCATATGATGCTGATGTTTGCCCACCTGCTGGGAGTGTCTTTGTCTGTGGGGGCGGATGGACACATAACTTCCTTCCGGTCAATTGGACAGGTCAATGTGCCCTCGCCATCTTATTTCCAGATCTAGATATCATTCCAGGCAGCGAACCCCTCCCCGTTCCTGCCTTTGAATATGTGGGAGGCCATCCCAAAAGAGCCGTCCAAATGATTCCCTTAATGATAACACTCGGTGTAACCACCGGGCTGGCTACTGGAACTGCAGGCTTGGGGATGGCCACCCACACCTACTATAAACTCTCCCAACAATTGATTGATGATGTTCAACTTCTCTCAGAAACCATAGTAGAGATCCAGACACAACTTGATAGCCTGGCTGAGGTAGTCCTTCAAAACAGAAGAGGTCTAGACTTGTTAACTGCCGAAAAGGGAGGCATCTGCTTATTTTTACAGGAGAAGTGCTGTTTCTACACCAACAAATCCGGCATAGTTCGAGATAAGATCAAAAATCTCCAAGAACAATTAGAAAAGCGACGTCGAGAACTACAAGATAACCCCTTCTGGACCGGACTTGGCGGACTCATGCCCTACCTCCTTCCCCTCCTTGGCCCCCTCCTCGGCCTTCTGATAGTAATTTCCCTTGGGCCCTGGGCATTCAATAGGATCACAAAATTTATCAAACAACAGGTTGATTCAATTTTATCTAAGCCCATTCAAATCCACTATCAACGCTTAGAGATGACCGAGCCCCTGGAAACTGAATATGACAGACCCTTGAGGTCTC
>NW_008360304.1:780222-803676 GCF_000622305.1 Nannospalax galili | reverse complement strand
CTTTACTATATTAACACTGTGTGATTGCTCAATAAAAGAGACTTGATCAGAATACTGTCTTGTCTCCATTTCTTCGTGGCCCCTGTCTATTCATTCCTCCAGGTTCAGTCTCGGTGCCCCACGCTGTTGCTCCGCGGGTCGGGGCAAAATGGGATGTACATTTCAGTAATCTATCAGTAATCAAATTACATATTAATGGTCTAGACAGCAATTAAAAGGCAAAGATTTTCAGGTTGGATTTTCAAAAGTAAGGCTCAATTCTAAGCTATCTATGGGGTCTCACTCTGTAACCAAACTAGACTAGAACTCACTACATAGCTATATATGTAACCCAGGCTAATCTTGCAAGAAATTAGAACATTTTGAATTTGATCAAAATGAAAAATATATATATATAATAATTGGTTTTGGGGAGGGGCAAAGGATATATAAGCTGAGAACACCAAGAGGCACCTCTCTCACCTTTTTGTGTGCCTGTTGGGAGGTCACAGTTTCTGTATTTGAGTCTGGACTTTATGATGCAGCCATAAATGTGGGATGCCCACTCTTCTATAAATAAACCCCTATCCTACTCTCTTTTAAAATAATAATAATAATAATAATAATAATAATAAAATATTTAAAAAATAAAATAATTGGTTTCAACCAAAGAAGTTTTGAGAGGAAAATTTATAGTCTTACATGCTTATGTTAAGGAAGAAGAAAAATCTCAAGTCTTTAAGACCCTCATTTAAGAAACTAGGGGCTGGAAAAATAGTTCAGTTGTTTAAGACCACTGGCTGCTCTTGCAGAAGAACCCAGGTTTGGTTCCCAGCACCCACTTGGCAGCTAATAACCATCTGTAACTCTGGTTCCTTGGGATCTAACACCCTCTTATGGCCTCCATGGGCATTGCACAACAGGTGTACTTACACATATTCAAAACACTCAAATACATAAAAATTAATTTTTTAAAAATCTTATTTAAAAACCAACTCTGCTTCAGACTTAAAAAAGGAAATGAAAGAAAGAAAAAAAACTAGAAAAGGAGAACTGGGTGTGGTGATGCAGCCTGTAGTCCCAGCACTTGGGAGTACAGGCACAAGGTTAAGGAGCTCAAAGTCATCCTATATACCAGGTTCAAGGCCATCCTGAACTATGTGAGAGTCTTTCTCAAGATAAGAAGAAAGCAAGAGGTCAACAAACTGATTCCTAAAAGCTATATGAAAAGTCAGAGCATGTATGCTATGGGCTGGGGTTGCAGCTCAGGGGTATATCTCTTGCCTAGCATGCTCAAAGCCCCAAGTTCAATCTCCAGTATTGAAATAACTCAACAGCAATAAAAATAATATAAACAAGGCATATATGTTGAACCTTATGTACATATGAATCAAAATATTACATAGCACCATATGTGTATAATTTGTGTGTGTGCATGTATGTGAGGCATTCATGTGACTATGTGAGTGCACAGGTACAAACATGCACATGCAAAGGCCAGAGGAGGATGCTGGGTGTCGTCCTCTATCATTCTGCCTTATTCTCTTGAGACACAGTCTCTTACTGAACCAGAAGCTAGCCATTGTGGGCTAGGCTACCTGGTCAATGAGCTCCCAGGACCCACCTGTCTCAGTTTCTGATGTTGGGGTTACAGGTATACCCAGCCATTGTGGTTTTTTATGTGGATGCTGGCAATTCAAAACCAGCAGTCTAACCCGGTGAGCCATCTCCCCAGCCTCAATTTTTATATTTTTATTTATCAGTTAAAAAATAAATTTAACAGGGCTGGAGAGATGGCTCAATGGTTAAGAGCACTAACTGCTCTTGCAGAGGACCTAGGTTCAATTTCCAGCACCCACATGGCAACTAACAACCATCTGTAACTCTAGTTCCAAGGGATCTGACACTGTCTTCTAACCTCCAAAGGCGTTGCACAACTCAGGTTTACTTACACACATGCAGGCAATACACTCATACACCAAAAATAATAAATAAAAATATTTTTAAAATAATAAAAAATAAATTTAACTTGAGAGGCACAGTTAGAAGTATCACAAGTTTGGGATCATCCTGAGCTATATAGAAAGACCCTGTCTCAAAAATTCTACCCTTGAATTTCTGAGACAGGGTCTTTGGGAATCCGGAGTCCTCTTCTGACCTCTGCAGCATTGCACAATACAGGTGCACTCACATACACACAAGCAATACACTCATACACATAAAAAATAATAAAAATATTAAATAAATAAAAATGTTTTTTAAAAAATTCAAGGGTGTAGTTCAGTGGTAGAATGTTTATCTAGTATACATAAAGCACAGGGTTCCATCCCCAACACTGCAAAATACATAAATAAACAAGCAAATAGATAAATTTTAATTTCTACAAAGAAGAGTCAAAGGGACCAGAAGAGTCAAAACAATTTTGAGAAATTATAGAATTGGCTGATACACACTCTGTGCTCACCACCTCTACCTCCCAATTACATATGTGTACCACCAGGCCCCGTTTATGTGGTACTGTGGATCAAATCCAGAGCTTCATCATACTAGGCAAGCATTCTACCAACTGAGGAACATTCCATCCAAATTTGTTCTTTTAGTTTTATAATTTACATTGTATGTTCATTTGTGTGCAGGTGCATGTGGTTGGAGGGGATGTGTGTATTTGTGCACAGAAGGCCAGAAGTCAACCTCAAGTATTGTTCCACAGATATTGTCCACATTGGAGTATTTCATTGTTTTGTTTTGTTGAGACAAGTTCTCTCATTGGCCTGGAGCTTGCTAATTAGACTAGCCTGGCTGGCCAAAGGGCCCCAGGGACCCACCTGTCTCCACTTCTGCAGTGCTTTTTTATATGGATGCTGGGGATCAAACTCAGGTCCCCACGCTCATGTGGCAAGCACTCTACTAACTGAGCTATCTCTCCAGACCTAAATCTCACTTTTGAGGCACTTCTACTTTCAAATTATAGGACTCCCTCCATGCATTTCTCCTTCTCTTCTTTTCTCCCTCCCTTCTTTCTTGATAGGGTATTAATATTACCCCAGGCTGGCACTGAACTCACAATCCTCCAGAAACAAGCTTTTTTCCTGTTTTCAAGTATAGAATGGTGTTTAGAAAGTTTTTGCCCATATTTAATAGGTATATTTGTTAGAATGCCCTCTCAGAGCTAGGGTGAACCGGTCCTCCCCCAGGAGATGAAGGTGGGTGCACTTGGTGGATCCCTGTGCACAGCCATGCTCACACCTCCATGCTATGGGAGGCAAGAGGTATGCAGCAAACAGTTCACAGAGGATAGATAGAAACCTTGCTAAGGGGTTCACCCTGTGTCCTATCAACAAGAAGAAATGCTGGAAGGATTTTAAATGTCAGATGACCAATCAGAACCATCACTTGGAAAATTTAAAGCAATGGCATAAGAGAGAAAGAAGTGGATCCAGAACTGTTCCGGAAGTGGGGTCACCCCAAGGTGTCTGGGTGGATGTGGGAGGTCTGGAGCTGAGGACAACTGCCAGGCATCTGGTTCAGTGAGCTGACAGATAGAGGCACCCACAGAACTCTCCGGACTGAGGATACAAATGACTGTCTTTAAGTGGGTGGGTGTGCTTTCAGCACTCACACAGTAAAAGCAATGAGCAAATCGTTGCATGAAAACAGGGCAACAAAATAAACTATGACAGGTTTGAGCATTGTTCTAAAGACAGTTCTGAAACCTAGCCAGCCTCTTGGGAATAGAATATTTTCAATGACTTGCTAGTGTGAATATTTCCTTGGCAGCTTCCATCATCTAGGAAGCCATTACATACTAGCACAAGCCATTCAGCAGCCTACACTTTAAGTAATATCTAAGTAGTTGCTTCACTCTTGGCCATATTTCTGAGGACAGATCACAGGTTCCATCCCTGCAGACTTTGTCTGGGCCTGTGGCTATGCCTAAACCCAAGGCTCTCATCATAGGGGAGCCTCCAGTTTGGCAGTTCATTTCATTCTGGTCAACCACAGGGGAGGAGGTTACCAGATTTACTCCCTCCTAAAGCAATAGGTATACAGTATCATTTTCTAATACCGGCAGGAATGTGCCTTCCCACAGAGTCAGAAATCCAGTAAAAGGTGACCACACTGCACTTCAATGTAAAAAAGCATAGCTAAATATCAGCACTACTATTTCCAAGCAATTCAAATGGTATACAGTAGCCACCTTATATACCTTTTCATTTAATTCACCAATAATGCTGGGGAGATGGCTCATTCAGTAAAGTGCCAATTACACAAACATGAGGACCTGAGTTTGTATGCCCAGCATCCATGTAAAAGTCAGGTGGTCACACACATCTGTAACCCCAGCACTGGGGGGAAAGGGGAAGTAGGTGGATCCCTAGACCTCACCAGTCAGCCAGCCTAGCCAATTAGTGAAGTCCAGGTTCAGTGAGAGAACCTGCCTCAAAAAAAAAAAGATGAATAGCCACAGAAGAAGATGCTAATGTCAACCTCTGATCTACACACACACACACACACACACACACACACATTCAAACATACCTACACATACACAAACACACACATATACACATATACTACACATACACACACAAAAAAATGAATGAATGGATGAATAAGTAAATAAATCTCAGAGTAATCGTGTTATATTTTGGATCTTATGTCCCTCAATGGCCCATGTGACAAAGGCGTAGTCTCTAGCCTATGATACTATTGGGGGTGGGGGCACAGAACCTTTAAGAAGTAGACCCTAGTGAGGGGTCTTAGGTTACTGGGGGACATGCTCTTAAAGGGCATTGTAGGATATGGTCTGTACCGCTTTCTCATTACTTCCTGGCCTTCATGAAGAATGTAGCTCTACAGTGTGCTCCCACCATAATGAACTGCTTCATCATAGCAGAGGCAAGGGATCATGGACTGGAACCTTCAAAGCTATGAGCCAAACTAAGACTTTTTTCTTTATAAGTGAATTTATCTCCGGTATTTGTTACAGCAACAGAAAGCACACAAACCATATACTTGTATTACCCACAGTTTATAAATGAGAAAAAGAAATGGGAGTGGGACTTGTAGCCATGTGTCCAGTCCCCAAGCCTCCCATAGGACAAGTAGACTCCTGGCCTCCCATCAGTGAAGCCAGCTCTGAAGTGACTCACATGTCACACATACTGCCAGAGACACCAACCTGCGATGCCTTTTTATAAAAGAAGCAAGTTTGTATCTCTACAAAAGTAGAATGTGTTCACTGCTAAGAATTTGGATAAATCTCACTCAAATTTGGATAAATTCCACCTCAAAATAAAGATCATTGACATTTGTGGATTTTCTCTTGGAAAAAAATATATCACCCTACACATAAATAAGCCTGCAGTCTGTGAATTTCCTGTCACTGTAATGTGAACAGCTCACTCTGTATGTTCAGTTAATGCTTAGTGCTTGATTTTACTTAGGAAAAAATGAGTAAGATTCTCCCCTTTTGTGTCACTCTAACAGGAGCCAATTAGCATAATATGTCATTACAGGATTATCCCCAAGTTTTCTGCTCTTCTAAACTCTCTTGGTTTTTTGAGACAGGCTTGCTGGAACTCACTATGCAATTCAGGCTGGCTTTGAATGATCAGCAATCCTCTGCTTCAGCCTCTCAAGTGCTATGATTATAGCCATGAGCCACCACATCTACTCATATTTTGAAAAACATTTAGGCTATTTTTTAGTTTTTAACATAACTGTGATAAACATCCTAAAATGTAAAGTTTTATACAAATGGGGACTACTTCTATAGGATAGAATCTTAGGTTTTTGTTACAAAGTGTACCCATTTAGAACAAATAGGATCTCATGGGTTGAACTGCCTCCCTCCTCCCTTACTCATCCCTCTGCTCCTGGGGAAAAAAAAACAAACAAACCAACCAACCAAAAAAAAAAAAAAAAAAAAAAAACCTATCATGAAGTCCTTGCCCTAATACCTGCAAATGTGACCCTATTTAGACCCAGGAACTTTGTGGGTAGAACCAAATTAAGATGAGGTCTCCTGTGGGGCTTATGGGATCATTTAGAATGAACATTAAATCCGGTGACTAGTGTCTTTCTAAGAGGAAGAAGAGGGTGGTTAGGACAGAAGAGACACACAGGGAAACAGGACATGTGAAGATGGAGGCACCGATTGGAGCAGGGCAGTGGTCTGTGGTGGGATGCCAAGATCTGAGGATTCCCAGGAACCTGGGAAGAGTCAGGAGGGATGCTGGCTCATAGCCTGCAGAGGGAGCCTGTAGAGGAGCAGCCTGCTTATGCCCTGATAATAACATGGGACTTTCAGAACTGAGAGAACACATTTCTGTTATTGAAGTCACCAAGTTTGTGGTGATATGTCATAATGGCCCTAAGACACTGGTCCAGGGAAATTGGTCTAAGCCCTCTAGCCTGGCACAATACCACCAAAAGCATCTAGACCCCCTCACCAAGGGCTTTAGCAGTCTTTTGATTTTTCCAATTTGACAGGAAAAAATACTTTCAGACTTCTATGGGTTTGGGCTCTTGCATGTATTTTGTGTATTATGAATCTGTCATTTGTAATATTTGACCATCTTAACACTGAGATCCTTGTATCTTTCTTGACTCATAGCAGTTCTTTATGGATTAACTATTTTGAAATACATTTTACTATTATTAAATGTCCTCCCAACCTGCCATTCCCTGTCTGGTTTTGTTTCGTGTCTGCCCTCAAGAAAGTTCTTTAATTAGATGCAGATTATTCACATTTGGTTTCTAGATCACATTTCACATTAGGAAATCCCAGACAATTTTCAAGAATACAAAAGCATTTCTTTGGATATAAAAAGTCCTATACTAGGGCTGGAGAGATGGCTCAGTGATTAGAAGTACTTGCTGCTCTTGCAGAGAACCCAGGTTCTATTCCTAGCATCCACATGGTCACAACCATCTGTAACTCCAGTTCCAGGGAATCCAATGCCCTAGCCTCTGTGGGCATTATACACACGTGGTGCACTTACATATATGCAGGCAAGCACACACATAAAATAAAAATAAAATCTTTTTTTTTAAAAAAAATCCCTACACCCAGCTACATCCATCAGAACCTGAGAGAAAAGCTCATCATCCTTTTCAAAAGAACTTCAATGATGCTTTCTGTCCAGAAGTCCCTACCTATTATTCATTAGTCAATTTAAAAATGTCAAATATTTACTTCACATTTTAATTTGCTCTTATTTTCACAAAACATACAAGTTGAGTATTCCATATCTGAAATGCTTAGGACCAGAAGTGTTTGTGATTTGGACTGTTTCAGATTTTGGAACATTTACACATATGTAATGGGAGACCGTGGTGCTGAGACTCACACATAAACAAGAAACCCAGTTACATTTCATACATACCTGGCTATAGTTTAGATCTGGAATGTCCCTGAAATGCCCATGGATTGATAACAAGTCTATGGAGTTATTGGGAGGCTACAGAACCTTTTCATTGTAATGACTTTCTCTGGGGAGTCTATTTCTATTCACCCCCAGTAGAGAAGGTATCCACAGATCAAAGAAAAGATTTCATTCAAGTCCAGGTTGCTGAACTAGTAAGTTTATTGGGGTTACCTACGGGAGAACAGTGATCACGCAGTTGCATCACCAAGACCACTCCAACATGGGTCAACTCCTGAAGCTGCATCACTGATGTTCCAGTAGCTTTCCAGCAGCTGTTCACTACTTATATAACTTTGGGAAGGGACCTCAAGAGTCTTATGAACTACATTATCCTTGTGAACTTCCCCTCTCCCTCCCTAAGGGAATATGTGGAGATAGGCTGTGCTCTGCTCTAAATGACTCCAGATTGCATGCAACAGTGGCTTTTAGGCTGTGCCTTGGCCTGAGTGACTCCATCTTACAAGCTGCATTTGGCTCCATTTTGAATGCAGGTGCAGAGGTGGGATGTCCTCATTATGCACGCAGTCACCAACACCTGTCCACACCACACATGAGACACAGACTAATAAGTAATTTATTCCTACAAGTAGATTGTGAACATATGGGCATATGGGTATATGGAAACCATATCAGGAAAAACAGACCTGAGGATTCATCAAATGCACTAAACGCCCTTACTTGGACCCCCTAAAGAGGAGGCCACTATTCGATGGCTATGGCTTGAACCAACCTATTACCTGACCACCAATGTCTGCATCAAGGAAAGGCCAGGTAGAGAACCCAAATGTCCCCAGGATTTCCTCTTAGCACAGTCCCACTGTCACCTGTTCATCAGTCCAGATCCAGTCCTACGCCATGCCTCCCACTGCCCTACGCCTCAGCTCTGAGGGACACCAGCAGCTCTCCAACTGTCTTGTTTGTCTTCTGCCTAACCACCTGCTGTGACTCTGAATCTGCATCAGCTCTGCCTCCAGGAAGGTCTCTTTGAACTCCAAGACCTCTTTAACCCTTTTGTAGCCATTTTATAGTCTACATGCATATGTAGAGAGATAATTACTGTATGAAGTATAACACAGAGTAATGTGTGATCTGAGAGTTAATTTTAGTAATTAATAAAAGAACCTATGTTTGCCAATGTCCAGTTATCAAGGGAAATCAGGACTACTTGGTAAATTACAGAAGAGATAGCTTGTGAATTTATTGTTATTCAACAAATTCTGACATTATGGAAAGACAAAATAGGTCTGCTATGTTTCCCTTCCATTTGGGAGGGAAAAGTTACACAACTCTTTAGGAGGGGGACTTCCTAGGAGGAAATTAGTCACTAAGAATGTGCCCCTAAAAGGGTATGGGGACCAGAGCACCTTCCTGTCTCTCTGCTTCCTGGCTGCCATGAATTGAACAGATCTCCTCTGCCATACACTCCTGAAGTGACACACTGTGAAACAGGGTTGAGTGGTCATCATTAGAAATCACAGATGCTCTAGCGGCCTTTGTCTCTATAAAAAACCAGGCCATGCCCTCCTGTAGTTTCTTCCTCACCAGGGAGTGAAAAGAAAGCTTGCCTTGACCTTGCAGCTCTCTCCCTCCCCCTTGCAACTCCAGCCACCACCACTCCCCCTTCTGCCCAGATTCAAGACAACCTCAAATTATAATTTTACTTTTATCAGTGCTTTGTGACTTCTAGGTAGGCTAGGCTATGTGATATAGAAACCCACCCACCTCTAGAAACCTATAAGAGCAAGAAATCCCACTCTGCTCCCTGGAGTCTAAAGGGAATAGGCAGAACTGAAGGGTCTGTCTCACCCTTCAGGACCCCATGGCACAATGTGTAACTCTCCTGATCCTTCAGAAGTAAAAGGAACTGAAGGCTCCCTCTCCCTTCACAACACCATCATGCTGTTCGTGGTAGGATGCTGTGAACTTCCTAATATTCTGAGAGTTGAAGGTTTTTTCCCTTCAAGATCCCATCACACCATCCATGTGTGATCTTTCCTAATACTCTCCACTTCAAGGCCAGACCATGAGTGCCTGTGGCCATGAGTCTATCCTAATAAAGCTAGCTGAATGCAAAGCATGGTCACATCTTTAGTCATAACAGCCGAGAATGAAACCTCTGAACCTGTGAACTGAAACACGCCTTCCCTTCTTCTGCGTTGATATGTTGTCGGTCCCAGGTATGCTGTCCTAGTGACAGAAGATCACTCATATACCTTCCACATAAACACTGAGGGCGATTTTATACTGCATGTTTAATCATTTTTGTGCATGGAATTAAGGTTTATGTTTTATGAGAAATTATTATGACATTTTCTGTTTTGTGTCATTATGTCAGCACTCAAGAAGTTTTGTGTCTTAGAACATTCTGGATTTTAGAATTTAAGGATTAAGGATGTTCAACTTGTACCAACAACAATAGTTTGTGTAGAAAGGTAAAATAATTTCTTTAACAGTCTTTCCCAAACTTTTTAAGGTTGGACAATACCCACAATTTAAAGGATACCAGACTTTTAGATATCGCAACTATTCACCAAGTTTAATGAAGTAAGAGATGGATAAACAAAAGTTTCACAGCAGGAAACAGCTTGAACAAAGCAAAAAACTAAACTGGGAGTCACAGAATTCCAACACTACTCCCCACCCTGCTGACCTGCTGTGTGAACCCCAGCAAGTCATTCAACCTCTTTGGACCCTTAAACCTCAGAGAAACAAACACACAGTGATTCAACAATGAACCAAAATACTAGGGGGTCAAAAGGTTTCTGGGGCTGGGCTGGGGTGGAACGTTCCTAGGAACTTTTCAGGAGTAACCAGGAGGTTGGGTTTCATTTTCCCACTTATGAAAGGAAAGAGTCCTGAGCAAGCAGTTGGAGAACATCACTGCTGGGCCTTGAGGGGACAATTCAGTCCTGGAGCAAGAGTCAGAGAAAACAGGGAGGAGTGGGTCCCACTGTGGCTTTGGGCTTCCAAGCAGGTGGGCTTACACCGCTCCCTACTGAGCATTATTTTGAACATCTCATCTCACCATGACCTGGCATTGGCCCATAATGAGTTTACCAGAATATGTGCCTTCCTGCAGGCATGGCCTCCTGGACTTCAAATGTCTTACTGGCAAATGGGGCAAGAAATTCTTCAACAAGCACAAGAGATAAAGGAAAGTGCTGATAACATTAGCTGTATTGGGAAAAATAATTTATATGCATAAAAATACACCAGAAACACAGCAAGACAGCCTTAAAACAAAGGATTTAGTATGTAAAATGTCAAAACTAGTATGAATCAGTTAAAGAAAAGTTTAAAATTTTTATTTAAATGGGCAAAAGAAGTTTTGTAACACACACACACAAACTTAAAAAAAAAAGCAGCTCAAATAATCAATCTTTCAGATAAAGGAAATACAAATTATTATTACAGTGAGTATTCACCACAGACCAATCAGACTGGCAAGCATTTAAATGTCTCTCAAACAGTTCTAGTGGGTGCCAGATATGGTGACACACACCTTTAATCCAAGTCCTTGGGAGACAGAGGCAGGTAGATCTCTGTGAGTTCAATGCAAGCCTGGCCTACATAGTGAGTTTCTGGACAGCCTGAGACCCTGTCTTAAAAAGAATTCTGGTAGGAAAGTAAATTGGTGTGTTCCAGAAATGAGCTGCACCTGCTGTATAAGGCAGACTATGTGTGCTCAGTTACATATCTTAATTATTCACAGAACTATAAGCAATTATACAAATATGTGTGTATATATATGATTACTAACTGAAGCATTCGTTTAAACTTTTTATTTAAATATAGTACTTTTATGAATTTTTAAAAGAATTTCCTATATGTATACGTTTTTTGAGATAAGGTCTCATGTAGCCCAGACTACCCTTGAACTTCTGATCCTCCTGCCTCCATCTCCTGAGGGCTGGGATTACTGGCATGTGCTACCATACTTTGCAGCATTCTTTATAGTTCAGCATTGCTAATAATGCTTAGACATCTGTCAACAAGGAGCAGAAAAATTGTGTGTTTGTATTAAGCATGGTAATGATGAAGACAAGTTACAGACGTAACGCAGTAGGAAGACATTTACATAAAAATCAAAACCATACAGCACAAAAATATGTATTATATATGACTGCATTTGCATGTGGTGGAAGCACACATTGGGGCTGGGAGTAGAGATCAGTGGCAGAGCTCTAGGCCTAGCTTATACAAGGCTCAGGGTTTGCTCCCCAGCACTGAAACACACACACACACACACACACACACACACACACACACACACACACCATGGTGGCTCACTCCTATAATCCCAACACAGGAAACTGAAGTAAGAGTATTGATGTAAATTCAAGGCCAACCTGGGCTATAGTTTCAGGCCAACCTAGGCTATATCATGAAACTGTCTCAAAAACAAAAAGAAAAAAATAAAAACACCAAAAATGACAAGTTTCATATGTTTGACTAAAAGCCCTCTGGGTTCAGTTCTATCACCCGCAAATTAGGCACACACACACACACACACACACACACACACACACACAGAGCTCTCTCTCTCTCTCTCTCTCTCTCTCTCTCTCTCTCTCTGGACAGAGAGTTGATAAGCAAGCCTTCTATGGCCTTGTGCTCTCTCTTCCCCTCAAAGCTGCAAGCTCAGCGCCTGATACACAGGCCCAAGACAATCCTGAATTATAACTTTATTTTTATCTAGTGCCTTCCTGCCTTGTGACTCCTGGCACTAGGCTAGGTCACATGATAAGTACTTTCCCCTTTCTCCCTCAACCCCCAATCCTATAAAAACAAGAGACCCCTTTGTTCTTCAGAATGGAAGGCTCTTCCCCTTCAGGACCTGGTCATGCTATTAGTGATGTCTCTCTCTCCTTACACAGTTCTTTTTTGGACCTGAAGATTTGCTCTTCCTGCAAAAAGGCCCAATTGTTGCTATCTACAGCAATGATACTGTAACTCTCCTAGTAAAGCTCTGAAGGGTAATTCATCTCAGCTCCCTTTTTACTAACCATTTAACATCCCTTCCATTTCTATCTAACATCATATAGAGATCCTTTGAGGGCAAAACAGACCCACAACAGGGAGTCATATTATGAAGTTTAGGGTTGGGTTTTTAACTTTTTATTATTTTTTCATTTAGTGTGTGTGTGTGTGTGTGTGTGTGTGTGCACATGAAACCATGACATGGTGCACATATGGAGGTCAAAGGACAAATTATGAGAGTCAGTTTTCTCTTTCTACCACGTGGGTCTCAGGGATCCAACTTGGGTCATCTGGCTTGGCAGCAAGCAAACACCTTTACCCTCCAAGCCAACTCACCAGCCTACAGCTGTTTCCCTAACCTGAAAAACCCATTATAATATTCTATATATTTTTATGTGTTTAGGATATTCTATTGAAAATGCTACAAGACTCACATTAAAAATACCTGCAAAAACAGACATCAATATCTTGACAGGGATGTTCTTTTACCTGCATTGAAACATGTTAACTACTTGAATTTTGCAAAAGAAGTTAAGTGGCTGAGATTTTCCCATTTTGCAATTAGTGAGTACTCTTCCTCATCTCATTTCTTCCCAGAACTCACTTGAAACCACACCTCAACTATTTAGCCATCTTTGGTATGAATCAATGACACCTGGTGGGATTTGTGCCACTGGCCATCCACAGAATATACCAGAAGCTAGTTTCCAAGACTTCTTTCTAGAGATACCTTCTCCCTGTACCTTGTTCAGTTTCTAGTATGCTGAGAGATGAAGAGGTTTCTAGAAACTTGGATATGAAAGAATAATGGAGAGTTGACTTCCAGCTCTGCTCCCATGGACAGTGTCCATCATAATCATATCCAGTCAGGTTTCATATCAACTCCCCAAGAGTCTGCCAGGGATCTAGCAATAGCCTATTTTCTGAAGCACTTTGAGGGCCTTCTGCCTAAAATAAGTTGTGGAAGTCTTAAAACATATATGTCATATTCTTCAGGAGGTGAACCATGTATGAAGGTATCAAGTAGAAAAAGCAAGTTTGAATTTTAGGACCTGTTTTTCAATTTCTTAATTCACGTCATTCAAATCCGGGCCCAACAGTAATTTATAAACACAACTTTGTTTTAACCTTTCTTATATACCTCTGTAGACAAAGATAAGCAATATTTTACACCTCAAATTCCACAATCAGGTTTTAAAAGCTACCAGGAAGCCTTTTGGGTCAAGTCTGGGTCAGCATATGATTTACCATATTTACCAGTCAGGGCACTGCCAGCTACAGGCAAACACCTGATTCAGTCTGCCTTGAACAACAGAGAAAGGCCAGAGCCAGGAACGAGTGGGGTTTGATTCCCACAGCAGCTTCAGCTTTTCCCTTCCTTCTATGTATCCATCTCCTCATGAGCCAATGGCCAGGGGTCTGCATTACTCCTTGCCCTCCAGGCCAAGTGTGACAACATCTAATTTCTTCCCCTACAAGAATTTCTCATTTTCTCTAAGAGAAAGAACCCAGAGACCCAGGAAGCTTGTCAAAGTCTGGGTGGGGCCATTCACTACTCTTTGAGCCAACACTGGCCCCACTGGACAGAGAGCTATACTGACAAAGTGTGGGTTCTTTGGTCAGCCTAGACCAGATAAGGTCCATCTCTAAAACTTCTGCCAGTTCATTATACCAAACTGAGCATGAAGGCAGGGTAACACAAACCTTGAGAGGTATCTCAGTCCATCTCCTATTGCTGATAACACAATACCAGAGACCAGTACGTTATACAGCAAAGAAGTTTTATTTAGTTTGCAGTTCTACTCTAAGGTTGAGGGGCCTCAACTGGGAATAGTCTTCTTGCTGGCAGATCTGAGGGTAGAAGAGGGTATATGTGATAAGAGACAGGAAGCAAATGAGAGACCTGGCCATGTTAGCTTGTTTGCTTGCTAGCCTAGGCTAGCCTCGAATTTACAAAAATCATTTTTCTCAGTGTCCAAATGCTGGGATTACAGCTGTATACCACATCTGACCCAAGCTGGTTTTTATAGCACACCTACTATCAAGGCAACCCCTTTTTATGAATAGATTGATCCATTCATGGAGAGCCCTAACCATCTTTACAGGTCTCACCTAGTCTGCCTCTTAATATCTCATAATGGAGATTAAATTTCAACATGAGTTTCAGTTGATAGCAAAACAGGAAAACCTGTTTTGGAGGGGTGGGGTAAGGTGAGGGTGGAGATGGGGGAGGGTTCTGAATATGATCAAAATACATTGTATGAAATTCTTGAATTAATAAAGTTTTTTTAAAAAGAAAGAAGATAGAAAGAAAGAAAAAGGAAAGAAGGAAAGAAAATAACAAGAGGACCTAGTATTCAGCAGACATCACTCGAGTTTAGGGTTGAGGTCAGTCTTTTACATCTACTGGTCTTTGAGAAGTCTGCTGGCTGAGATGGCCTGGAGTGTTGGCATACAGCTAAACCATCCTCCCCAAGGAACAGTCTCCTCCTTCCTCAAATATTCCAAAATTAGAAATACATTCAGCAGCCCACTACCACCAAAATAAAAGCAGCTGGGGCTGGAGAGCTGGTTCAGGGGTTAAGGGCACTGGCTGCTCTTGCAGAGTTCCATTCCCAGGATCCACATGGCAACTCACAATCGTCAGTAACTCCAGTTCCAGGGGAATCCAATGCCCTCTTCTGGTCTCTGTGTGCATTGTGTACACATGGTATACTTACATACATGCAGGCAGAACACTCATACACATAAGATGGAAGAATAAATAAATAAGTAAATAAATAATTTCTTTAAATCAAAGTAGCTGTAAAAGAGAATAGAAAGGCCTCAGCAGAAGCCCAGGGACACCTCCCTTCTGGCCCTTGGAAAGCCTCTCACCCACCCGATAGCTCAAGCCCAGCCCTGGATGCAAGTCAAGCACAGAGAAGAGCTTGCCCCTGCTCTAGTACACAGCTGTGTGTGGTCACAGAGCCTGGGCAGCTGCCAGGGCTGGAGGGAAATCAAGCTCAGGTCCATGGGTCCTGATGAAAACCAGGATAGAATATGTCCAACCTCCAGGGCTCAACACCTCAAGGGCTATGATACTGGCCACCCTTCTGGGTACTTCCTGCTTTCAGGGACTGACAGACATGAAAAACAAACCCAGAATTCTCACTAACAACAGGTAAGAACCAAAAGGAAGGGGAAGAGTTTATGAATGGCTACATTTAAACCTTAAACTTCTATCTCTCACATGCTTCAGATAAAAGCAATAAAACAAAACGATTATACACTCTCCTTTTTTGATAACTTTTTTCTCAATGTATATCTTTATTGAATTTTTGTGCATTTCTTACACTACATCTTAATCATATTTAGACCCCCTCCCCTATCAGTACCCCCTCACAGCCCCTCCACAGGATTTCAAGCATCCTGTCATATGTTAAGGCCTATAGAGTCAAGTTTGTGTACCTAGATATCCCTCGGTGCAAGTTCCTCCACTGGAATCTAGTTAGCCTATCTAGAGTCTCTCCCTTAAAGAAAATCAATTCTCCCTCACCTGGCAATAAACCAATAGTTCCTCAGCTAAGGTTGGGGCCTCCTGCCCTTTCCTCAGTTCTATGCTGGGTTTTTGTCTGATTGAGTTTGCACTGGTCTTGCGCATGCTGACACCACTGCTGTAAGTTCATATGAGCAAGGTCCCAGAAGCTTGGAAGACTGTTTCCTTATGATCATGCACCGACCCTGACTCTTACAATCTTTCCATCCCCTCTTCCACAATGGTCCCTGAGCCCTAGGTGGGTGAGGTTTAATATAAGAGTCCTGTCCAGGGACAAGCACTCTGCAGTCTCTTATCCTCTACACTTAGGTCAGTTGTGGCCTTTTATACACACTCTTCTTTTTAAAGCAAACAAAATTAGCCATTTTTTCCAAGAACTCATATTCAACAATTTGTTCACTTTGATTAAAACTACATACAGATACAAAAAAAACATACATGTAGATTTTTTAAGGCCAAAAAACAAAGAAAAAACCCTACAGTGATGATTATTAAGGTTGCATATCCCCATCCTAAAATCTTCAAATAAGAAATGTTTTGAATTTCAGGGCTTTTTGGGTTTTAGAAATTTTGCATAGACTTTAATGGTTAAGCATCTCCAAAATTCACCAAATTTAAAATGCTCCAGAATCTTACTGTGGTAGATCACTTTGATTGTCAATTTGACATACCTGAAGAGGGAAACTCAACCGGGGAATTTCCTCTAGTGGGCTGCCCTATGGGCATGTCTGTTAAGCATTTTCTTAATTGTTGAGTGGGCAGTCCCAGCCCACTGGGCAGGTGGTCCTGTGTTATATAAGAAAGCAGGCTGAGCACAGGCCAGAAAAGCACGTCAGTAAGCATCGTTCTTCCATGGTCTGTGCTTCAGTTCCTGCCCTGGCTTCTCTCCATGATGAACTGTAAGCCATAAGGTGAAATAAACCCTTTCTTCCCCAAGTTGCTTTTGGTTGGTCTTTTATCACAGCAATAGAAAGTAATAAGAACACTCATGATTCAGAGCACTTTGAATTTGTGCATTTCTGATTGGAGATGCTCAAGCTGTTTTAGGAAAGTAGTTTGCTGATGACAACCACAGTGAACTATTTCTTCCTTACTGAGCCTTACAGGGAGCTTATACTGCCTCCATTTTGTGGATGAGAAAACATCTGTTCTCTAAGCTTCTTATATAATTGTTGGCTATACTCTACCTCCACAAGCAAGAGGAGGCTAGTTGTAGTCAGACCTTTCTCTCCAGCACTGCCTACAGGCTAAGGATAGAGTGGGGTTCTCCAAGCATGCTCCCAGCTCATTAAGATAGCCCCTACAGATATATCCAGTGGGGAAGGTACTCTCTACTGGAATGTCCTGTGCTTCCCAGGCCTAAGCAGCCAGTGTGATATGTGGGTCCTGGTTTGTTGGGAAGGAGGAGAGACCCAAGGAAATCACAGGACTTTGACTGGGGTCAGGCACATGAGACGATACTGGGCTGGAAATGAGAGCCAGCTGGTCCCTTGGCATTTAGGAGGTAAACACTCTCTGTACTCACCCTGGGCCTCTTCATGTGCAGGTAGGATACTTGGGTTTGGGAAGGGACAGAATGTAGTTGAGTTAAGGGCAGTAGTGTCAAAATTACAACCTTTATTCCAATTCTCATCTCCTCACTACTTAGTGAAGTATAAAAATAAATATTTCACTTTCCACTCCACTTGAAGGAAGACAGTGCAAAACTGGAGACACATGGCAGTGGATACTTGACCTTGGGATTGAAGAGACAGCAGGCCAAGTCAGCACATTGCTCACTGTTGTTATAATATCTGATTTTTAAGGAGTCTAGGCTAGTACATTTAATGTGGAAATTTCTAGACTTTGAACCACTGTTGAATCATTCAAACAAACAAAAAAAAATCTTTTTTTTTTTTTTACACTGCACAGTCAGTTCCTGAAACCAGCCTGAGCCTCTGGACTGGCCTTAAGCTGGAAGAATGATGCAGTCCTGGTATCTCAGGGCACTGGGACTGCCACAGGATGGGGTCAAAGCCCATGGTCTCAGGCCCACCTTCCAAGCACAATAACACAGTCCCTGCTACAAATGAACGAATATGCCATAAGGCAAGACCCTGGTTATGGTGTGACTAGGGAAGCAGAGGTTAAAGAGGAAAGGGACCAACAGGCAGCATGTTGGGCTCAAGGAAGCTCATGTTTCGTTTCTCATTTCATCATTGTTTAGACTGTAACACAATGGCTCCCACTTATTCTGTCTTTTCAGGAAAGTACCCAAAACATACCAATACCAAGTTCATTGTACATAAGTAAAAGAGTAAATTTTTGCAGCTTACTCATAAGGCTATTAATGAAAGGCATTGGTTCCCATCCATTTCTTAATCTCTAAGGAAGGGGATTACCTGCCTATGGGCTAGGGAGAGAACAGACACTGAATAAAAATATCTGGCCCAAAGAGAAAAGCACAATATTGGGTTCTGAACTCTACAAAGGAAAACAGTTGAATGTTGATAGTAGCTACTCAAAACTGTCCCACTTAAGAGCTAAGACAGACAATAGAGTTTGAGTTTTTGCTTATTGGTCGTTTTTGTTTTTATTTGAGCCTTTTTTTTTTTTTTTTAAGACAGTGTCTCAGGGACTAGAAAGATGGTTCCATGGTTAAGAGCACAGGCTGCTTTTGCAGAGGACCTGGGTTTGGTTCTCAGCATCCACATGGCGGGTAACAACCATCTATAACTCCAGTGTCAGGGGATGGGATCTGATGCCCTCTTCTGGCCTCTGTGGGCATAGCATAAAATGGGTGCATTTACATACATGCAGGCAAAACATTCATACACATAAAAGAAAAACAAATATTTTTTTAAAAGATAGTGTCTCAGTTTACAGCTCAAGCTGGCCTGGAATTTATTATGTAGCCCAGGTTGACTTTGAACTTGTGATCTTCCTACCTCAGCCTCCCAAGTGCTAGGATTACAGTCAGGTACCACCATGCCTAGCTTAACAGATTTTAAGAGACTGACAATATATTTTCATGAATCTACTTTCAGTCATAATTATGGCCATTAAAGTGCTCACTCAGTGACTCAGAACTCACCCGAAGTTTCAACAGCAGGCAGTCACAGAGCACCCACCTTCCTTGCTCCCTCCCCAAGCTTCAGGGCAATGAACTGTGAATTTCCCTACAATGTCTAAGTTACAAATACAGGGTATGTTCCATGAATAACAAATCAATAAAAAACAAGAGACGTTCTGTGCTACAATCAGCACACTGCCACGCACAGCCCAGCCCATGTGACAACACACATAATCACTGCACGGTGTTCTGTTTGTGTAAGTGACTATAATTATGATTTTTTTCTTCACAGCCAAAACAAGTATCTCAAGGGTTTTCTTGAGAAAAGAATTTGAGAAAACTTGGGAAGAAATAAATGTTCATTCCTGGCCCTTCACATACAACAGCCACCAAGCCTGTCTCCAGCTCCAAATGGAATTTTGTTATTCAGTTCCCAACAACTCCAGATAAGGCTGCTGTTGAGGCTCAGAAAATGATACCCCAAAGTATGGTGCTTTGACATGCTGAATATACCCAGTTAAAGAGACTCGGAGGTACCTAGAAGCTGCTTCAGAGTCAAGGTCATTCCAACCTTCCTTGCTTCTCCCCCAAGTGCAGAGGGATCTCTCTGAAGTTCCCTCTGGCCAAAGGCACTTCTTCCTAAAGAAAAGCAACTGTCTTTTAACACCTTTTTGCTTATGAATGTCATCAAACATCCAGGAAGAAATAACTGAAAGTTGACACTATCCCAGACAAATTTCTCACCTATTCTGAGGGCAGTTCCCAGAGACTTTAATTTTCACAGCAAGACAGCCTTGGTGCCTCCCCTCACCATGCTGCTAGCACCTTCCAGAGTCAAGAAGAATCCTGCCCTGGACTATTGACTTCTGTAGGCTCACTCATTCCTTCTAAAAATCACTCACCACCCCTCTAAAACTACCTACAGACTCCCTGCCTTTCCTGGCCCTTTCTTGGAGTTTCATGCTCCTGTGGCCCCATGTACAGGTGCATATTACAAAGCCAAGCATGCCTATACTCCTGTAGTTGGCCAGTTGCCCATTTGTTCTAGTACTCAAATCTCCAGCTATCAGAAGGAATTTGGGTTTCCCACACTGCTTTGCTTCAGCTCAGAACCTCCTAGTCTGTCTTTTCTGGCAAAAAGTCTTTTCCCTGCATCTAATTCAGGAGTAGAAAGTCAGGTTCTGCCTGTAAGCCAGGAGGCCAGCACTGAACTATAGGTACAGAGAAAAAAGAGACCCAGCCAAGGAAGGGGAGGGCCAGGAAAGGGCCTCTCATCAGTCCAAGACCCCACACAGCAAAGGTTCCAAGGGACATGAGTTCTGCTGTCTCCATCATCCACTCTCCAAGTATAGAGCTCTGGTACAGCCCTATATATGGGTAATCCTTTCAGCCTTGAGCAAATGCTTGTGAAGTTCCCCATTTCAGGCACAGTTTTAGGTGCTGAGAAAACAGTAATAATAAAGAATCAAAACTAGGGGCTGCAGAGATGGCTCAGTGGTTAAAAACAGTAGCTGCTCTTGCAGAGAACCTGGGTTCAATTCCCAGCATCCACATAGCAGCTAACAACTGTCCATAACTCCAGTTCCAAAGGATCTGACACCTTCTTCTGACCTCCACAGGCATTGTACAACATGGGTGCACTTATATACATGCAGGCAATACACTCATACATGTAAAAAAATAATAAATAAAATACCTTTAAAAAGAATCAAAACTATTCCAAAGCATGGAGGTGACGATGAATGGGGGAGTTAGGGAGCCGTTACTCTCTACCTCCATAGTCTGAGGACTGATCTGGATCTTATGCTAAAAGAAATTGCACAGGACCCAGGAACTGGGAAGGAATCAGTATTTATCATTAGCAGTAGACTACTAACAAAGATCAAAGAAGAACCACGCTGTTCCTGGGGAACTCTGGGCTGTCACTCTGAGGAGTTACTGTGTCTCCTGGCTTGCTCTGGCAAGGGTCAACTTATGGAAAGAAACACAGCACCCTAGTAGGGGGAGAAGCCCACCCCACCAAAATCAGCCAAATGGTAAAATGAGAGCTCATTTGGACTCACAAGCTGAACAAGAAAACGCAAAAGCCCCCAGGACAATCTCTGGAGTATAAAATCAAAGCACATGCTTGTGTAAATGGGTTCAGCAGTCAAAAAGGCATAAAGAAACAAGTTTTTCCCAGGAAGATCCCTTCCTGCCTGTGCACATGGCACTACCTGGTCTAGGCAGGGAGAAGGCAGGGTTCACACACTGTTCCTCAGAGGAAACAGGTAGTAGACATGCCCTGGACCAAAATGACAGTTACCATGACTTGACTCCTATCCCAGGTATGTTCCCTCCTATGAGTATGCAACTCAGTGGTGACAATAGCCAGGGCTTCTGAGTGACAGGAAGGCCTCTGCTGGGGAGGGACCCACACACACAACTCCACTCATGAAAGGGAAGCCAGCAACTGAAAGAAACCTTTTGATCCCACCCCTACCCACAATGCTTCACAGTCTCTGAACACTGACTTTCAAATGAAAATAAACAAGGCAGTGTAGAGTCAGCAGATATGGGTCCTAGTAGGGCTAAAGCCACTGGGTGAGCAGCAGGAAGCTTGAAAGTTAGGAAAACCAAACAGAGGATGGTGGGCGGACACTTTCCATGCATTCACCTGAACAACAGGGTCTCTGGACTTGGATAAGCATAGAGGCCCATCACAGGAGTTCTTTATCAATATTAAATTCCTGGAGACATTCCTACACATGGTCTATAACTCTTAAACAGGCAGAGTCCCTGATGTGATACATACAGTACACAGTATCTAATTGACTCCATGAATAACAACTAAGAGTAAAAAGACTTGGGGAAAAATAACTGGGAGCGAATATTATAGTTGTAAAACTGCTTCCTATTAATTATGTATGCCAGGCTATGATGTGCCTCAGGGGAGAGTGCTTGCTTAGCATGCATGAGGCCCTTGGTCAGTCTCCAGCATTGAAAATGTGTGTGTGTGTGTGTGTGTGCATGCGTGTGTGTGTGTGTGTGTGTGTGTGTGTGTTTTCATGGCATGACTACTCTCAATGGCTTCTTGTGTTTCTAACCTGATGATAAAATCAAACAATTATTTTCCTAGCTTGAATTTATGTATTTTACTTAACAGATTTTTATAAAACAAAAATATTTAGATACCTGTTTATTTTTACTTTGAGCATTAATTGAACAACCTAAAACTTGTAGACCATAGGGATAATTAGGTTTCTATCTAGACTGACTATATAATTAGCACAAAGTCAAAAGTCTGTATCAGAAAACTCACTATTCCTTTTAAAAATGTTCTGTGGACTCTTTTTTATGGATTTAGGCTTTGTTTCAAACCTAGAGACAACAACGGTCATTAGCTTGTTTCCATTTTTGTTTTCATCTTTGCTTTTTTTGAAACAGGGCCCTACGATATAGCTTAGGCTGGCCTCAAATTGGTAATTCTCCAGTCTTAGCCTCCCAAGTGCTAGGGTTATAATTGTATGCAAGCAAATTTGGCAAGCAAGAATATCAATGTTGGGTTGAGGATGGTGGCTCACAGCTATAATACTAGGACTTGGGAGGGAAAAGTATGAGGTTCAGGAGTTCAAGGTCAGTCTTGATTATATAGCAAGTTCAAGCCCAGCTTGGGATACATTAGACTCTGTCTCAGAGAGGAGAGGACAGAGAAGAGACATAAAGAAAGGGAGAAGAGGGAGAGGAAGGGGGAGAAAAAAGGTGAAAAGTCAATATTGGGGCAATGTTTTAATTTATCAACTTAATCCTTTTAGAAAACAATACAATCAAAACTGATAAGCTTGAATCACTGTTACTTCACTTAGTATAACAGTTTCTATAACTACCCATTTATCTGCAAATTTCATGATTTCATCTTTTTTTACTGCTGAGTAGAACTCCATCATATAAATGAACCACATTTTCATTATCCACTCATCAGCTGAGGGTCACTTAGGTTGCTTCCATCTCAGCTATTGGGAAAAGAGCAGCAACAAACATGGATGTACAAGTGTCTCTGCAATAGGATGAGTTCTTTGGGTATATGCCAAGGAGTGGTATAACTGGGTCAAATGCTAGGTTCATTTGTAGTTTTTTAAGAGTTCTCCACACTGCCTTCCATAGTGATGAACAAGTTTGCAATCCCACCAGCAGTGGATGAGTGTTCCCCTTTCCCCACATCCTCTCCAACATTTGGTATCATTTGTTCTCTTGATCTTAGCCAGTCTGACTGGGGTAAGATGAAATTTTAAAGTGGTTTTAATTTGCATTTCCCTAATTACTAATGAAATTCAATACCTTTTTAAGATGCTTCTTAGCCATCTTTATTTCTTCTTTTGAGAACTCTCTGTTCAGCTCGCTAGCCCATCTTTTAATTGGGTTACTTCTTGTCTTGATTCTCTGTTTTTGGAGTCCGTTATATATTCTGGATATTAAACCTCTGTCAGATGTGG
>NW_008360304.1:777946-780095 GCF_000622305.1 Nannospalax galili | reverse complement strand
CATCTGATGTCTGGTTTAGAAAATCTTTTCCTACACCTATATCCTGTAGGTAATTTCCAGTGTTTTCTTTTAACAGTTTCTGAGTTTCAGGCTTCACATTGAGGTCTTTGATCCATTTGGAGTTTATTTTTGTGCAAAACGAAAGATAGGGGTTTAGTTTCATTCTTCTATAGGTAGAGATTCAGTTTTGCCAACATCATGTGCTGAAAATACTATCTTTCCTCCAGTGAATGTTCTTGGCCCCTTTGTCAAATATCAGGTGGCTGAAATTGCATGTACTCATATCTGGGCCTTCAATTTTGTTCCACTGATCTACAGGTCTATTTTTGCGCCAGTACCATGTTGTTTTTATGACTATAGCTCTGTAATACTGTTTAAAATCTGGTATAATAATCCTCCCAGCATTGCTCTTAGTGCTCAGGGTTGCTTTGGCTTTTTGGGGTCTTTTTGCTTCCATATCTATCTTAGGATGGTTTTTTTTCCAATTCTGTGAAGAATGTCATGGGACTGTTGATTGGCATTGCATTGAATCTATAAATGGCTTTTGGTAGGATGGTCATTTTCACAATATTAATTCTTCCAATCCAAAAGCATGGGAGGTTGTGCCCCCAAAGGGCCTGTTTCCTCTGAGGGGTGGGGCCTGTGGTGGAAAATTGACTATGGAGAGTTAGCCAGGGAGGGAAGGGCTTTTGACACCATCTTGGACAGAAACAGCAAGGCTGGTTGTGGGAGAGAAAGGATGGCCCTGGTGTTGCACCCACGTGGATGTGAGAGGGGGCATTTACCGACCTGGGGTGAGACTGAGGGCCCGTGAAGCTAACGGTGACTATGGGGTGGGGCATGGAAGCAATCTGGGCTAACGGGCCACTGAGCCACAGAGCAGAATGGAGCGCTGGGTGTCCACCTTTTGTGAAGCCCTGGGTATTTGCCTTTGTAGGTTACTCCATTTTCCCCCCTACCTAAGATATAAAATGAAAACTTCAGATAAAGATATGTTATTTGGTTTATCTAATAGCACCTGGAGCAAGAGACCCTGAAGAGGGTGAGGGCGGGTCAAACAGAGAGCAGGAAGGAGAATATTTAGTGGGACAGAGGTCCTTCCATCTTCTGGTATGTTCCTCAATCTCTTTCTTTAAAGATTTAAAATTTTCATTATAGGAGTCTTTTATGTCTTTGGTCAGGTTTATTCTGAGATTTTTTTTTTTTTTTTGAGGCTATTGTGAAAGGAAGTGTTGCATTGTACTCTTTTCTGATTCTTGTTATTGGTATATAGAAAGACTACAGACTTTTGTAGACTAATTTTGTAACCTGCCACTTTACTTAAAGTGTTAATCTGGTGGAATTTTTGGCATCTCTTAGATATAATATCATATCATCTGCAAAAAAGGATAATTTGATCTCTTCTTTTCCAATTATTACTCCTTTAATTTCCTTCTCTAGTCTTATTGCTCTTAAAAGGGTTTCAAGCACTATGTTAAAAAGGAGTGGAGAGGTAGGCTAAGGCTGACATCCTAGCAGGCAGCCTGAGAGGGTGGGTTCTGACCTCCATCAGTGTAGCGGCTCTGATGCTAGAGAGTGCTGAGTCCTGGCCTCCCTCTGGCAGAGTGCCTGAGAACGCAGGGGACTGCCTGAGAGCCTCCACATGGTGGTCCTTTTAATAAGATGATGCTATACAGCAGTTCCTTCTGCATGAAATAACTACCATCATCACAACTTCAGCTGAGTCTGATCGCTAAACATCACAATTGGGCTTGTTAATGGTTGTGCTCATTCATTAAAGGAGGGTCAAGCAGGGTCATTGGACCCTCACCGGAGTATCCAGCCACTCTTCCCAGCCAATTTTATGTAATTTGGCCCTAATCACACATGGTCTTCTGGATTTGGGGAGGGCTAAAGTATACAATCTGGGGAAGGCTAGGAAGAGAAGGCTGATCCAGTGTGCATACCCTCAGGTCATTCATACACTTCAGTAATCCCTCAGTTATCTTGGTAAGCAAGCTCAGAAAACTCATTGGTTCCCCAGTAAAACTTTAATCAAACATTGGTTTGACACTAGAACCTTAAAAGGGAATCAGCATTGCTTAGTATCCCAGGAAAATAATTCTTACAACAGATGGAAATTGCATTTGTTAATGTTATTATGTCTCAT
>NW_008360304.1:776107-777665 GCF_000622305.1 Nannospalax galili | reverse complement strand
TAATCTAAAATTTTCTATGGCCATAGTTTAGTCAACTAGTTTAAGGAACAAAATATATATCTAGTCAATGTTTATCTGAGAATATTTGGTTTTTTTACTTAAGCCTTATCTACATAGCACATGGTAATTAAAAGTACCAGACTGGTAGAACTAACCTTGTTTGATGTTTAACAGCCATAGTTTGAGGCCTATACTAATGTGGTCAGAGGGACTTAAATGACAGTTTTTGCCCCTTGCCCTCCAAGGTCAACTAAGTTCCAGGGGACTATGGAACATCTCTCAAAATGTCCTGTAGCTGTGGTGAGTCACCTGTCCTCTTGTTCAGGGAGGCCATGGATACCCCACGAAATGGACTTGAACCAGTGTCCAGTCTATAAAGAACCTCAACTCAGAGGAAACATCTCATTCATGCTTCCAAGTGAGACCAGATATGGTTGAGCAGGACCTTAGACTTATTTTCACATAGATGGAACTGATAAAAGAAAGGAGCCAGGAGCTCCTCCCAAGCCCATGTGACCCATGAGATACAGATCCTCAAAGGACCTTAAGAGTAAAAATAAATTGGTTTATCTGGACCAACTGTATGGCCTTAAACAGTCAAAAGGAAAGTATAACCAAAGATTAAAGGGGCCAATATAATTTTTTAAGAGTCCATATGCATAGCTAAAGGCTACATAACAAGCAACAATGCCAGACAGGAGATACCTTCTTTTGATTTGTTGGCCAGGGTGGCCAAAGGGACTCCCAGATAGTAACCCAGCATAGAACTGGGAAAATGAACAGCAGACCCTAATCTTATCTAAAGGAGTACTGACAACTGATTGCTGCTAGAAGAGGAACATAAATTTGTTTTCTCCCCCTATCTAGAAGCCTTTGAGAGGGAACTGACACTGATTCTAACCACTCCGACAGCTATCAAAATACTGAAAGCAAATCCTTAATCCATCATTTTAGAGTCCAGCCTTGGAAGACAAAAGAAAAATGAAGAGGAATCCAATAGAGGGATGCTTTTGGAAGCCCTTGTCAAGAAATTCCAGTGGACTCTCATGTGAACATTTGAAAATTGCCCTGTTCTGACTGTTCCCTGTCTAGAACTTGTAATGCTAATTACTCTTGCCTTTACTTCTCCTTCACATCTCCTATTCACGATTCAAGGACTTTCTTTTCCCCTTACACATAAGAGTTAAGCAATTTGGGAGTCTTTAAAATAGACCCACTGAAGGGTACTCCAGTTGCCTTACCCTGCATCCCTGTTCAGCATGGGAAGAAGCTAGAGCGGTCTGTATCCCGATTCCCTATTGGCAATTTGGGAAACCTCTTCAGAGGATGGTGTGATAAGAATAGGAGGTAGGAATTGGCTAGGCAGTTAGGGTAAAAAAAAAAAGAAAAGTAGCCAGTTTCTTAGCTGAAACTCACAATGTCCTTGGGCATCTTAGCAACATACTCCATTCCAAAGGCAAAAAATGTAGAAAATATTTGGGAGCTTTTATCTAATCCTTAAAATATTTTAGGGTTACCTCTTCAGAGGGGGGAATGTTAGAGTAGCCAAGAGCCCTAT
>NW_008360304.1:760096-776054 GCF_000622305.1 Nannospalax galili | reverse complement strand
CAAAGAAGAAGAAAGAGTACATGAAGTTATCAGAAAAAAAGTGATAGGGAGATATGGGAGGAGTTAGAGGGGAGGGAGTGGGCATAGATTTAACCAAAACGCCTTATATGCATGTATGAAATTCTCAATAAATTACTTATTTTAAAAAATATAAATAAATAAAATTGTAAAAAAAAAAAGAAAGAAAGAAAAGCCAACACCCACTGTTGCCCCCAATTGTACCTCTACCCAGTTACCTAACCCTCTTGACTCTACCTCCTTACATCCCCTTCCCTCCTTCATTTTCTTTCCTTCCCTTTACTTAATTATCCCCTCACTCAGCTTTCTGGATCTCACGGCTTAAGTTACTTCCACTAGGCAGCTTTCCTGACCCAAACTGCACCTTCATGAAAAGATCTGCTTTTTATGTGCTCCTTATTAGATCAATTACCATATTATCTTGTAATTCTGCTCACTGGATCTCATTATCTCTAATACTGCTCACTCTGGATTGTGTTTCATGGACCTTTGAATTCAGTAGTGGAATTTTCTATGTACTCAGATTCTTTATAATCAACTATATACAAGTCATGTTTGAAATGAAGTTTGTGATCACAAAAGAGAAAAAAAAGAGTCTATGACTTAAGAGTAGTCTATAGCTGGGCATGGTGGCACATGCTTTTAATCCCATTACTCAAGAGACAGAGGCAGGTAGATCTCTGTGAGATCAAGGCCAGCCTGGTCTCCTTAGAGAGAGTGTAGTCTATAGCAAGAGTCGAGTCAAGAAGCCAGGTGCGGAGGTACGTGCCTGTAATCCCAGCATTCAAGAGGCAGAGACCAAAAGCACAGCAAGTTTGAAAGTTACAGCCAGCCCAGGCTACATAGTGAGTTCCAGACCATACAGGCTACCCTGTCTCAAAAATAAAAACAAAAAAGTGTCTATGAGAACATATGAATGGGGAAAAGGAATTTTATTGGAAATAAATGCTTATTTTAAAAAAAAGAGTGGAGATAGTGGACAGCCTTGCCTGGTTCCTGATTTCAATGGGAATGCTTCCAGTTTTTCTCCATTTAGAATGATGTTGGCTGTGGGTTTGTTGTATATGGCTTTAATTATGTTGAGGTATGTTCCCTCCAGTTCAATTCCCTCTAGGATTTTGACCATAAATGTATGTTGAATTTTGTCTAAGGCCTTCTCTGCATCCATTGCAATCCATCCCATGTGGTGCCAAGGGAAAACATCAATGGATGACCCAGCACCAGCTTCAAGACCAAATAACCACATCAACGGTCAGCACAGCATACTCCATTGGTCCAATAGTGGCACTTTTGTCTTGGAGGCAATCAACAGCTACCTAATTTGACTAAAAGCCCACTCAAAGGGAAGAAACTCAAGTGTGATACTGTAACATAACCTAATAATATGATCAGAGTAGTCATAGGTTTTAGAGAAAACTCCAAAACTCTCACATCGCTAGACTAATGTGATTTCTTACTATGTGCAAAATATGTATTCTTATATTTACAGACAAATATCCCACTCACCACTCATCAAAGAAGCTCACTTTGCAACAGTCAGAGACTAATACCAAGTACCACAACTGGTCACACACAGACATTGTCTACAAATTGCCCAGACCTAAGGGCCACATCTGCAATGCAACCTCTACACCTAAGGCTCCCGGAACATAGAACAGGGATAAAGAAGAGGACATTACGGAATCAATTCTCAGTAACGAAGCTCCCCATGCAGTGGAGGGCCAGGAACACAAAAGGTCACAAATAGCCAAAGTGTAGAGATCAAGAGTCTGCTAAACAGTTGCCCTTAGAAAGGACCCCTTTATTAAACTTCATCCACCCAAAGCTCAGGGACCATCTCAGAAGAGGGAGCAGAGAGATTGTAAGAACCAAGGAAGATGTGCATAACTATATGGAAATAGAGTCCTATAAGCTCCTAGGAACCTGCTCATATGATTCTATGGCATAGACGTCAGCATACACAAGTCCCATGCAAACTCAGACAGACAGTAACCCAGCATAGAACTGGGAAAATGAACAGCAGACCCCAATCTTATCTAAAGGAATGTTGGCAACTGATTGCTACTAGATGAAGAAGAGCTGATCTTCCTAAAACAAGGGACTCTAGATAGGCTGACTAGACTCAGCAGATGGACTTGCACTGACAGCTGGGGGCACTGACAACACACTGGGCAGTAACAGGGATGACATGACAGAGTATATGGGCTCCAGTGGGGCGGGTGGAGGGTTATGGGAGGATGCCATTTGGAATGAGGTATAAAGATTATTAAAATTGTTTGGGATGTTCTGTATGAAATACAAGAAAAAATCAGTAAAAAATAAAAAGTTAAAAAAGAACTGATGGGGCTGGAGAGATGGCTCAGCAGTTAAGAGCACCGACTGCTCTTGTAGAGGACCTGGGTTCAATTCCCAGCACCCACATGGCGGCTATGAACCATCCTTAACTCCAGTTCCAGGGGAATCTGAAGCCCTCTTCTGACCTCCGTGGCACTGCACAACATGGGTGCACTCACATACATGCAGGCAATACACTCATACACATAAAGTAAAAATAATAAAATATTTTTTAAATGATAAGCTTGAAATCAAACCACACCAACAGATTATTCCCTAAAAGGACAAGGAAAAATACAATGTCACCCAGAGATAGGTACCAAGAGGAAGAAAAGGATGCCCATCTAGAATTTCCATTTTTTAACAAAATTTTCCTTTAAACAATCGGATAAGTGATGAACAGAGATAACAAAGCAAGAATAACTTGTTAATGCACAGTAATGTTTGTGTGTGTGTGTGTGTGTGTGTGTGTGTGTGTGGTGCTGGGAATGAGACCCAAGGTCTAATGCTAGCTAAGCATACTACCTCTAAGTTCAACAAAGCGCATTGCTAATGTGGTCCTGAGAATGTTGTTTTATATACGTTCCTTAATTTAGCTGCTATATATACAAAGCAGATTGATAAGAAGACACTGGAAGAGCTAAGTCTCTAAGAGTAAAGTGTTACATGTTGTTTAGAAAAGCAGTACCTGAAATATGACTACTAATATAAAAATTATATAAATGAGACTGGAAGTAAATAAATAAAAATGTAACACAAGGGTTTGGGGGTAACTGGATTAGACATGTTTTTCTCTTCCTAGCACCTGAACTTTGTTTACCTTTGAAGACTTTTGTTCATTTTTGTTTTCTGAGACAGAGTCTCTATGTTTAAGCTGGTCTTAAAGTCACTATGTAGTCCAGGCCATCTGGAACTCATGATGATCCTCCTGCCTCAGCCTCCCAAATGCTGTGATTACAAGTATGTACCCCTAAGCCTGACTCCCTGATACTTTTTAAAGGGATGGTTCGTGTACTAGGATGCCCTGGAATCTCTTCCCAGCCTGAGGAATGTCGGTGAGGGTGTTGGAGCCCCTGGCCCACCCCTGGGCAATGCCACATCCCTAGCTTCCCCAGCTCCCCAGCTTTATGCAGCTCACTAACATGCATCCTCATGTAGGCCATCACTCCTAGTCACCTGGAGTTCCATCTTTTTACATTGTTAAAGAAACCACGTGTCACAAACCTCACCATCTCTCCTCACTACAATCCACCCTGAAGCCTAGCTCAAAATCATAATGGGCCAGGACCCAGCCTTATAGACTAGGGCATAAAGACACTGATTCATTCTCTCTCTCTCTCTCTCTCTCTCTCTCTCTCTCTCTCTCTCCCTCCCCCAACAGGCCTGGAACTCACTATGTAGACCAGGCTGGCCTTGTACTCACAAAGATCCACCTGCCTCTGCCTCCCAAGTGCTAAGATTAAAAGTGTGTGCCACCACGCCCAGTTTGAACTCTTAAAAATGCATAGTATGCACCACATGCAGCTTGGAGTGAAGGAAGAAAAAAAGTCACAGTAAAGTTGAAGTTCAAACCTGTGTTAACCTTTGGCCAGGTTGCCTGGTTAAGACCAGAGCCCCACTGCCTTCTACCATCCTGTCCAGTGCACAGACTTCACCCCCAGTCTCAGAAGGCAGAGGCCAGCGAGAACAGACCACTGTGGAATAGTTTCCTGATCTTGCAGATCGCACAGTCACTGAGACTGACAAGTTATCAGCTTGTCGTCACAGTGGGGCCCGCAGGGTGTGCACTGCTGGGGGAACCAAACACGTCACACTGGCCATTTTCAGGCTTCACCTGTAATCAGGTGGAATGCAAGGCAGGTGCCCTCCCCTCCTGTGACTTCATCTCCCTTTGTTTATATCTTGACTAATCACTTTTTCAGGTCCTGATTTGGTCACAGAACCAAATACAGTCATGTGTTACTTGATGGTAGGAATATTTCTGAAAACTGCGTGGAGAGGTTATTTTGCAGTTGTGGAACATTCTAGAATGTAATTACACAAAGCTAGCTGATCCAAGTCAGGTGCTCCACATGGTCAATCAAGAGACAGGGTGGGGACTGAGGGTGTGACTCAGTGAGAGAGCAGGGGTCTGGTATGCACAAAGCCTGGACTCCATTCCTAGCACTTACCAAAAACAACAACAAAAAAAAGACATGGTAAGCTTGAGATGTATAAGGTTGCTGTTTTTAGTTAGTTTTGTTTTGTCGAGACATGGCCTCAGGTAGCCCAGGGCGGATTTCAACTTGATGTGCAGCTGAAGATGATCTTGAACCCTTGATCCTCCTACCTCAACTTCCCAAGTGCTGGGATTACAGGCATATACCACCACACCTAGCTCTGTGTAAATATATTTTTTGTAAGTAGAAAGCCTATATCCTAAAACAATGATTTTTAAGGTATAGTACGAGTAGGGTGTGGTGGTACATGCCGATAATCCCTGCACCAGAGAGGCTGAGGCAGGACAATTACTGCATGATTGAGACCAGGGTAGGTCACACAGTGAGTTCCAGGCCAGCCTGGTCTTCAATGAGATTCTGCCTCAAATTAACGAACTAATTAATTAAAATAACAATAAATAAAAAGCATAGTACAGTAAACATATAAACTAGTACCATAGTTGCTTGTTATGATATTAAATATTATGCACTGAATATAATTGTACCACCATTCTATTTTAAGATTGGTATTGTGGGAAATTTGTTCATACAACATCACCACACGCAGGATTAACACATTGCACTATGGAGTCAGGACAGTCGGGATACCACTAAGCAACAGGAATCTTTGTGTTCTAGTATAATGTTATGAATCCTATGGTAGAAGTAAATGGAATGCATCAGTTGACCAAAATATTGTTATGCAGTATGTAACTATGCATAACTACAGATTAAGAGGAAAACTTGCTTCTCTCTCAAATGAATATGCTTCCTTTCTTACCTGTATTATATCTTGAAAGTTACCCGTGCCCCCAACAAAGAGGCAAATAAGTGAAAATGCAAATAGATGAAAACCAGAAATCAGACCTTGGGCCCAGGTCTGTAAGCACACTGTTCAAATAAGGCAAGAGGGAACTACCAGGAAAGCAAAGGTTGTGGTAAGAAGGGAAATGGGCAGGATGCTTTTGACATTTTGCAAGTCAAATAATGAAGCTATGTTCTTCCAAATAATTCCTGAGCATGAGGGGGCTGGCACATGGACGACTGGGGAGCCTGCACTCCTTAGGATTTGGAGCCTTCAGTGCTCTAAGATGCAACAGTCTGCTCTGATAGCCATGTGCTACTACTGAGACTCAAGTTGAAACCACAGTACTCTTTCCTCTTGTCGGATGCTGTAATGTATAATTTATAATGAACCTTCCTCCCCCAAAGCAGCTTTCCTCATAACAGCCCCAGAGACCTTGGTGGCACCCCTTTCCCAGAGTCTCAGTACCCATTCAGAGCCCTCCACACACAATCTCCCCTCCATCCACTTTGCAGTCTTCTGAGATTGCTGATACCAAGATTAAGTCCCTCTTGTCAGGTGCAGACAAAATTCAGAGACAGGAAGCAGGAAGGGAGAGAACTGGTACCCTGCTTGTCAAAGATAAGAATTGTCTCAAGGACTTTCTGGAATGCCCCAGCAGAAAGTCCTTCACAACCCAAGCCTTGCTCATCTCCCTGTTATGTACAGACTGCTGTGACAATGTTTCTCTGGAACATTCTATGAAGCTGCACACAATTCAAGGGAGATGCTCTCAGCACAGTCCCTCCCCGAGCCAGCTGATGCCAACCCCTGCCTCAGTTTCCAAGGCCAGTGGCTTTATATCCAAATGACTTACTTGACTCTCTCCCTTTTGCTATTTCAGCTTCCCCTTCCCTCAAGCTTCCCTCTGTGAAACATCTATGGTTTGCCATAGCTTGCATCCGGATTAGAACCTTTGTTCTCGTTCCTGAGCAAATTCTTTACACTAGGAGATACTTTCCTCTGTTGCTTCTCTGCTGCTTTGACACTCTGAAAGTCAGACAGGGTACCCCTAATACCTTGGACCTACCCTGAAGACATCAGCACCACTAACTGTTTGTTGATCAGACCCAGGCCTGTAACTGTAGGAATCAAAATTGAAGAGAATCAGGCACATGGTGACTTTTCCTCATATTAACAAAAGACATCTGAAGGACAATGGCTAGGAAACTATCCAGAAACAAATCATTCCCAAAGAGTCAAAATTCTACATAAAGAAACTGGCAGGGACAGTGGACCAGGGTAAGGGAGAGTCTTTTGTTGCTGTGTGGTAAATTCCATATTTAATATCATCTGAAAGATCATTTTCATGTGCTGGGTATATAGCTCAGGGTTGGAGAGCTGCAAAGACCCTGGATTCTGACCCCAGCATTCAAAACAATTATACATGTACTGAGAATATACAGATTTCTTTTCTTGACAACATTCCCTAAAGAATACACTATAACAGCTATTCACCTAGCATGTGGGAGAGTATGCATAACTTCTTTGCAAATACTAGACCATTCCATCCAAGGGCCTTGAGCATCCTTGGAGTTTGGTATCTACAGGGAGTCTTGGAACCAGTCTCCCACCAATGCTGAGAGTTGTAGTTGGCTTTCAAGAATATTCTGGTTGGGGCTGGAGACATGGCTCAATGATTAAGAGCACTTGCTGCTTTTGCAGGGGACCCAGGTTTGGTTTCCAGCACCCACATCTGGCAGCTCACAACTAACTACCTGTAACTTCAGTTCCAGGGTACTTGATGCCCTCCTCTGGCCTCCAAGGGCAACTGCACACATGTGGTACATATATAGACATGCACACACATAAATATAAATATTTTTAAAAGAGAAAACATTCTTGTTAAGCCAGGTATAGTGACTTGAGTCTGTAATCCCAGCATTCAAAAGGCTAAAGAGGGAGGATTGTTGCAAGTTCAAGGCCAGCCTGAGCTACATAGTAAGTCCCTGTCTCAAAAAAAAAGAGGGGGGGGGATAGGAAGGAATGAATGGAGGAAGACAAGGAGGAAGAGAGAGAACCCAAGAACACTGATGGTAAATACAAACATTTCTCACATCATGGGAACATTATTCCCACTTTACATTAGATGAAACTGAAGGACAGAGAAGTTAGTTTCCATCCAAAAGTCACTGTTTAGTAGTAGACTGAGACCTGAATCCCAGAGCTTACGGCTTTAAGGACCAACACCAGAAGTGGTGAGTTGGGAGGGGTGCTGAGGGCTAGAAACTGAGAAAAGACAGCACACCCAACAAACTCAAGAGGAGTCAGCAAACCACACCCAGGGTCAGTACCTCTCCATGTCCCATTTGTATAGCCCACAAGCAAGCAATAGCTTCTATAGTTTTGAAAGATTGTAAAATACACACTAACAAAAACAAATAAAAATATGTAACACAGACTGTACTCAACCCTCAAAGTCGAAAATATTTATGACCCAGCCCTTTAAAGGAAAGATTTGTTGAGCCTTGCATTGCAGTAAGCTTTATTAGCACTTGAAAAGCCAAACTGAGGCGCCTTAAAATTTTAACAGTTTATTTGAGCAAACAGCAATTCCTGAATTAGGCATCACCAAACCAAAAGGGGTTTGGGGCTCAGCCACAGGGGCTTGCTTAGACTGAATGAACAGGGAAGCAGAGGAAGGAGTGACCTGACTGGTTAAAGTTTGAGCAGTTTTCTCATCTGATACTCAAGTGGAAAGCCATGTGTGGGGGTCATGTACCTATGTCTGGGCCCCCCACTACTCCCATCCCCTAATCCCCTGCCCTCCACCCCCATTACCCAAGAGTACTCAGTGGCCCTTGATAATCACACTTCACTTACAAGAACCCAGAGCGCTGGGCCCACTGCAACCCAGTGGGCTCCCATTTCAGACAAACATTTTGAGACCAACAAATAGTATGCACATTTACAATTATGAATTTTTTAGTCTTCACTCTATAAAGACTACCTCAATATGTTCAACTATTTTGTTTCCTAGGCATTAATGTTCAACTGTAAAAACATATTATTTAGTTAACGATTGAATGGTATGCATGTAAATGATTTCCCAACCCATAGAAATACACAGTTGCATAGGGAAATGATAAGAACACGGAGAAATGGATATATTGTTATTATTAAGCACAAATTTATAGTCCTCAGGCTGCCATCAAACTTGATATGTAGCCAAGGCCAACCTTGAACTTCTAGTCCACCTGCCTGCACCCCCTCATATCCAATTTAAACAGTGCTGGGAATCAAACCCAGGGCTTTGTGAATGCTAAACACTCTACCAACCAAGCTATATCCTCAGTCCCCACTTCTAAAATTCTTCTAAAGTTTTTGAATAAATGTGGTCTTGTTGTTATTGTTTGGTAATTTGTTTGAGATAGGGTCTCACACTGTAACCTAGGCTAGCTCAAACTAATGTAGCCCAAGCTGCCTTGAACTCATGTCAATCCTTCTGCCTCAGCCTCCCAAGGGTTGGAATTAGAGGTGTGTTACTACACATCCAGCCCAATTTTCCTATTTTAAATACTAGCATTATGTTCCAGTTTATAAAATTAAGAACGCTTGGATTTCTGCCTGGGATGTAGAAAGCAGGGAAGGGTTTTGTTCTACCCTAAAAATAAGACATCAGACAAATTATGAGAGCCTAGCTCTAACTCATCAGAGATGAAAGCATAGAAAACCCAGACATGGCCTCCCTATTCATCAGAGAAATGTTCCGAGACCACAGAGGACGCATAAAGCTATGGTGAGTACTGAGGCCTGCAGAGCTATATTCTCCCTACACACATACAGATGACATTTAATTTGCAAACTAGGCACAGTAAGAAATTGACAACAGTAACTACAAATAGAATAATCATAACAATATGTTGTGATAAAAGTTATGTGAACATGGTCTCTCTCCTGAAAGAGTCAAGTTAAATAATATTCTCAGGCTGGCTGACTGCGGGTAACTGAAGACACAGAAAAGAAGACATGGATGGAAGTCACTGCCTGAATCCAAGGTAGGACAGGCCCCTCCCAGGATAGCCTGGGTTGGGTGACCTATGGCAGAGCCCAGGGGAAGCTTGCCAGGTACCAGCAAAACAGGAAAGAAGTTGGCTAAAAAGTTTAGCAGAGTGCAGAAATGGCACAAAATTTACATTCTGAGGGATCTTCTCCATGGGGATCCCAAGAAAGTCTGGGCACAGCTAGAGGGCAGACAGGGCTTTCCTCAGTGGTAAAAGGGTGCAAGAGCCAAGTGGCTGCTGCTACGGGATATGCACAAGGCTACCAGCTCTGTTGCTCCCCAAGACATGATTGATAGCCCATAGCAGTGAGACAGAGAGGGAAAACACTTCCCATACTATCCCAGAGGAGCAAGAAAATACCTAAAGTAAGAGCCCCTGTCTGTCCCAATGCCGACAGAGCAGGGTTCCCAGACAGGGGCCACTGGACAACTCATGGGACAGTTTTGGTTATCATCACTGGAGACAAGGGTACCACTGGGTGCTGTTAAACATCCTATAATTCATAGGACAGATCCTGAAGGAGAATTGCTTGCCTAAAAGGGTCAATAGTGCCTGTTGGGGAAACCACTGGAAGCATGCAGCCACTGAAGGAGAGGCAGGAGACTCTACTGTACAAGACTACAAAAACATAAGGCAGAACAGGACCATGGGAAAAGGCTCCACCCAGAGGTCAAGGTGTTTGGAGCCTGCCCTAAACTGAAGCAGAGCCAACAGTATTATCATCCCTCTGAAGGTGGGCAGGAAGCTGGATGCAGAGCCCCTCTATGGGCCGGGGTGAGGGAGGGCTGGAAGTGGATGAAGTAGGAACACAGAGGATGCCCCATTGGTTCTGCCTTCCCCAACACAAGGATGCAGAGACACTAGGAGCTAGTGACAACATCTGCAGCTGACTTCTTGACTAGATAGGCTGAACTCCATCCCCCTCAAACCAACAATCTACTAGAAAGAATCAATATCAACATTCAATTAATAATTACAGGAAAACATAGAAAAGGGCAAGAAGAACAGTTGATAGAATTAGATCCAGTGATTACTTAGAGATAAGAACCATCAGACAGAGAACTTAAAGTGAAGATGAGTCAATGTGTCAACTGCTCTAGTGGCAAAATGAACAGATGAAGTATTTCAGTCTGTTTTTTTGTTGAGATAGGGTCTCCCTGTAGCCCCAGCTGACCTAGAACTCACTATGTAGATCAGGCTGGCCTTGATCTCACAGAGATCCACCTGCCTCTCAGATAGGGAATTTCAGCAGAGAGCTAGAAATTGCAATAAAAAGCACTGAGGGACATCTGGGGGCACTAATTTTACATTATAGGCCTTAACAAAAATGACAGACGGTATGAACTCCAGTGGTGGGGGGGTGAGAGCTATGGGAGAGTGCCAATGGGGAAGGGGGTATAAAGATGATTAAGATGTTCTGTATGAAATACACAAAGATTCAATTTTAAAAAATTTTAATGGCAAGGAGAAAACTGCCTTTGACACTTGGTGGGAAGTCAGAGAGAGACCCTAGTGACTCCAGTCTCTGGAATTCATGCCTTTGTACAGTCCCCACCCATACTGAATAGGCTGTCCTATGTATCCTAGAGGATCTGGGAGGAACAGCACCATGACTTCTGAGGCTTAGTTTTGAAAGACTGCAGCTTTTGCCATGTGTTCTGAGATCATTTGCCTGTTACTCTGTCATGAAGACATTCAAGGGATCTGTGAAAGTCCCAGGAGAGGAACCCAACCTCCCCCTACTAACTTGGCAGATGTAAGTGCTCCATCTTGAAAATAGTTCCCCTGGGCCCAACTAAACCTTGAGTGACAGCAGCCCTGGCCAATATCAATGTCAAGAGAGGCATTCCCAATATAAAGTGCATCTACCATTGCCTTAGGCCACCGAGTTCCAGCTAATGGGTTACATAGCAATAAGTAACAAGGCACACATTAGCAGAGTCCACAGTGATGAGGAAAGACCCAACTAAACTGAAAACAGGTACATAGAAATCACAGAAAAAAAAGAGAAAGATGTGTGTGTGTGTGTGAGAGAGAGAGAGAGAGAGAGAGAGAAAGAGAGAGAGAGAAAGAGAGGAAAAGAAAATATAGGAGTCAAAACAATTTTCTACAGTTGTACATTAAGCAATTAGAAAATGGAAGACAAATACAAACCAAACAGAAGGTAGGAAATAAAACTAAGAGCAGAAACCAGTAAACTGTAAGGCAAAAATAACTAGACAGAATAACAAAACCAAAAGCTAATTATTTGAAAAAATTCATAAAACTGATAAGTCACTTATGGAGAAACAAACACAAACTATCAACATCAGCAATAGAGAAGAAACCTGAATACAAAGTATAGGCATTGAAATGACAATAAGGGGATATTAATAACTTTATTACACAAACTCAAAAATTTGGATGGCATATGCAAATTCCTCAAGGGACATAAACTTCCAAAGTTATCCAGTCAGGAATAATTAAACCAAAACATCCTGTATCTGGTAAGGAAATTGAGCCCATTGTTTAAAACCTTGTAACCGACAAAACTATTACTAGGTAATTTTATTAGTGAACTGTACAAAACATTTAAAAAGAAATAAAATCTGGGGCTAGAGAAATGGCTCAGCAGTTAAGGGGACTGGCTGCTCTTGCAGGGGACTCCATTCCATTCCCAGCACCCATATGGTGGCTAATTACCATCCATAATTCCAGTTCCGGGGTTCCAATGCCCTCTTCTGACCTCCATGGGCATTGCACGCACATGTTCACTTACATACAGGCAAAACAGTCATGAAGGTAAAATAAATAAATAATTTTAAATAAATAAAAGAAAAAGAAATAAAATCAATTCTATACAAGGTCTGTCAGAGGACAAAAGAGGAATCCTTCCCTAACTCAGTCTACAAAGCCAATTTTATACTAACACAAAAGTCAGATGAAGAAATGAAACTTAAACCAATATCTCTCATAAACACAGATGTAAAAACTTTCCAAAAATATCAACTAACTTGGGCTAACAAGATGGCTCATCAGCTAAAGGCATGTGCTGCCAAGCCTGATGATCTGAGTTCAATACCTTGGGCCCACATGATGGAAGGAGAGAATCAACTTCTACAAGTTGTCCTCTGACCCTCCACATGAGTGCAGTGACACACAGGCATATACACAAACACCCATCCAATAAATAAATAAATAAACTATTTTAAATTAATAAATATTAACCAACTGAGACTAGAAAACATAAAAAGGGTAGCACATCATGACTAAGTAAAATTTATTCTAGGCATGTAAGGTTGGTTCAACATTCTAAAAAAATCCAGTTCACCATAGGCATAAGTCCCTGGTTTTGATCTCCAGGGAGGGAGGAAGGCAAAGGAGGGGAGCAGAAAACACAGTTACAACAGATTCAAGAAGAAAACCACACAATTCTCTTAGTGGACAAAGAACAAGCATTTGACAAAATTCAAAGTTCAACATCCATTCATTATCAACTTTCAACAAACTGGAATTAAAGGGAATTTCCTCAACCTGACAAAGGGCATCAAAAATACATTTAAAAAGTAACTCCAACAACATAATTAGTCATGAAAGACAGAATGCTCTCCTCCATAATCAGAAACAAGTCATGGAGCATGGGTATCAGAGCTCACACTCCCAGTCGATACCATGCAAGACAGCTTTGCCAGCACACACAAAATAAGCCAGTCAATAGAAGTTTTATCAGTGGGAAAACTATTCACAGACACATGACTCTCTAAACAGAAAATCCCCCAAAGCCACCAAAACACTGCTAGAGATAATGAATGAGTTTGACAAAAACCACATAATACAAGGCTATTACACAAAGTTCAATTGTGTTTTTTGTGCACTAAAATGAACTGGAAACTGGTATTTTTGATGGTGCTTTTAAATGGCACTGAAATCATTAAGTACTGATGTATGTATCAAACAGAATATGTGCAAATTTAACATGAGAGAAAATTTTAAAGACTAAACAAACGGAGGGACATACCATGTACACAGATTTTAAGATGTAGCCTTGTCACAATGCCAGCTCCACACTTACCTATGATCACTGGAACCCCAGTCAAAGATCCAGGGGGATTTCTTTCCTTCTTTTTTTGATATGTGGGGGATGGGATATATGTGGGGGTACAGATACACATGGGCACAGGGTATGTGATGAGGTCAGAGGACAACTCCTTCCATCTTTTGTTTGAAACAGGGTCTGTCACTGGTCTGGAACTTCACGAGGGCCAAGAGCTTCCAGGGAGCCACCCGTCTCCACCTTTCATTTCTCCATGGCTAGGATTAGAGGCACACACCACTGCACATGCTTCACGTAGCCTCAGGGAACCCAAACCCAGGTCCTCATGCTCACAAGGCAAGCACTTTACTGCTTTACAATCTTCTCAGATGGATTTCTTAAAAAAAAAAAATTAACAAACTGAGTCCAAAATGTAAAGGAGAGAAAGTAAAATAGCCACAATCATTCTGAAAAAGAGCAAATCTGGAGAAGTCACACCATCTGGCTTCAAGATTTACTTTCACCAAAGTATCACAGACACAAATTAGTTTAGAAATGAGCCTTCAATTATACAGCCAACTGATTCTGATAAAGGTTCAAGGCATTTCAATTCAAAGGTTCAAGGAGAAATGTCATTCTTTTCAAAAATGATAAGGAGCAATTGATATTCACCAATAAAATTGATGTTTCACCAATAAAATCTAATGTTATAAAACCTTGAGAAGAAAACCTTGTGATCTTGAATTGGACAAAGATTCCAAACGTAGAAAAGAAAAACCTATAATGCATTAGCATTAAAGAAAGAATTTTAAATTGGATTTCATCAAAATTTTTTGAGACAGGGTCTCCCTGTAGCTCCAGCTGGCCTGGAACTCACATTGTAGACCAGGCTGGTCTCGATCTCACAGAGATCTGCCTGCCTCTTCCTCTCAAGTGCTAGGATTAAAGATGTGTACCACCATGCCTAACCTGTCAGTTTTTAAATTGTTTATTTTCAAAAGTCACTGTCAAGAGGATGAAAACACTGAGAGAAAATGTTTGCAAAGCACACATCTAGCAAGGATTTCTATGCACAATATATTTTTAAAAACTCTCAAAACTCAATGATATGAAATAACTCAAGTTTTAAAAAATAAGAAAAAGGTTTCCAGCAACCCGCTAGCCTCTTTCCTGGACACCGGGGCTGACCTCTCGGCACTGGAGCCACCACTGCTTCCTGATCCCTTGCATCCAGACCAACCCAGTTCCTTCTTGAGTCCCTAGGAGCCCTCTGCTCCTGCCCTCACCACCCTCTGCTTCCCTGGGCTGCACAACCAGCCAGCCCCTCCCTCAGGAGCCCTCTGGACCTAGTCCCGCCCTCATCTCTCTCTGCTTCTCTGGTTTGCATAACCCACCAGCCTCTTTCCTGGACACCAGGGCTAACCGGTGCTAACTTATCTGTTTCCTGATCCTTTGCAGCCAGACCAACCCAGTTCCTCCCTGCAGTCACCAGGAGACCTTGGGGCCTCTTCCTGCCCCCATCTCCCTTTGCATCTCTGGGTGGCACAGCCACCAGCTGCCCAAGACCAACTTCTTTCCTGGGCCCTGCTCCCAGACCAGTCCAACCCCCCAAATTCCTGAGGACAACATCTTTCCGGGAGGGATCCAGACCTTAGGAGATAGCCTGAACTCATCTGACCCTCATCTGAATTGGGCCTCTGTGGGACCTCCTGAAGACAAAAGCAATCTGGCCACTCCAATATAAAATCAAAAGAGGGAACAGGAAGCTTAGATGAAGCAGCTTTTCATGCCCAAAAAGTAAACCACAAAGGCACATAAAGTTTACAAAAAGAAGCACACCTAAACTTGAAGGCTTGAGTCTCACACAAGAATCAGAAACTACAAAAGAAATTCACATGTCAAAATCACAGAGAAAAAAATAATAACATGAAAAACCAAAATAACATATCCCCACCAAATACCAATAGTCCTCTAGAGGAGTACAATGAGAACCCCTAGAGATAATGCAGGATATGGAAGGAAGTGGAACTCAAAAGAACAATTTTAACATGATAAAAAATTCAGTGAATTTAAAGAACACACAAAAAAAGAAATCAAAGAACAGAAGGAAGATAGGGATAAACTTCTGAATGAATTCAGAAAAGAGTTAGAAACATTGAAGAATACTCAGGCTGAAATGAAGAGGGAAGTGAAACACTCACTAAGCCAATTAGAAATGACAGGAGAAAGCCTCACCAATAGGATGAATGAAATGGAAAACAGAGCATCAAGACTGTAAGATAGAGTGGACAAACTACACCACACAAGCAAAGATTATGAAAAATTTAAGAAATCACGAGCATGGCCTATGCAGGAATTGTGTGACACCATAAAAAGACCAAATTTATGAATCATGGACATACAGGAAGAAGAAGGATCCAAGGATAATGGCATGGACCAGATCTTCAACAGAATCGTGGAAGAAAAGTTCCCAAAATTAAAGAAAGACATGCCCATACAAATACAAGAAGCATATAGAACACCAAACAGACAGGACCAGAACAGAAAC
>NW_008360304.1:759346-759867 GCF_000622305.1 Nannospalax galili | reverse complement strand
AAGAAAAATCTTCCATGACATAAATAGGCTGAAGGAATTCATGTCCACAAAACCACCCCTTCAGAGTGTTCTGGAAGCAATACAAAGAGCTGAAGAAAGGAATGACTATACCCAAGGGGTTGCAGAAAGAAATTCAACGAAGGCATAACTGTGGAAAAGTACAGCTATATTAACAATGTGAACAGAAATAAAAATGACAGGATTCACTACACATCTTTCATTAATAACTTTAAATATTAACGGATTGACTCCCCAGTCAAAAGAAACAGATTAGGTGAATGGATTAAGAAACAAAATCCATAGTTTTGTTGTCTGCAAGAAAGCCCTCTCACTTTCAAGGACAGACACTACCCTAAGGTGAAAGGATGGAAAAAAACATACCAAGCAAATGGCACTAAGAAAAAAGCAGGCGTAGCAATCCTAATATCGGACAAATAGACTTTAAACTGAAACTAACCAGAAAAGACAAAGAGGGCTATTTCATTTTGATCAAAGGAACAATCAATCAAGAAGATATTACA
>NW_008360304.1:758840-759303 GCF_000622305.1 Nannospalax galili | reverse complement strand
ATAGGTCAACAGGGCAGAGAGTTAACAGAGAGACATCTGAATTAATATCATATATCAAATGGACCTACCAGACATCTACCAAGTATTTCACTCAAGCACGAAAGGGCATACTTTCTATTCAGCAACCCATGGAAACATCTCCAAAATCGACCATATACTGGGGCACAAAACAAACCTCAACAAATACAAAAAGATTGAAATAATTCCATGCATTCTATCAGACCACAATGCAATAAAGCTTAAAATCAACAACAGAAGAAGCCTTAGTCATGACATGAACACATGGAGATTAAACAACACTCTCCTGAATGATGAATGGGTCAAAAGAGGAATTAAGAAAGAAATAAAAGTATTCCTGGAACTAACTGAAAAGGACAATACAACACAACGAAACCTCTGGGACATGCTGAAAGCTGTCCTTAGAGGGAAGTTTATAGCGCTAAGTGCTTACATCAAAAAATCG
>NW_008360304.1:756711-758488 GCF_000622305.1 Nannospalax galili | reverse complement strand
AAGAAATTGAAACAGTAATACAAAACCTCCCGACTAAAAAAAGCCCAGGACCAGATGGATTTACAGCAGAATTCTACCAGACATTTAAAGAAGACCTCCAACACATACTACCTAAATTATTCAAAATGATAGAAAGAGAGGGAGCACTCCCAAATTCCTTCTATGAAGCCAGCATCACTCTAATACCAAAGCAAGGTAAAGATTCAACCAAAAAAGAAAACTGTAGACACATACACTTAATAAATATAGATGTAAAATATTCTCAATAAAATTCTTGCAAACTGCATACAAACACACATCAAAAAGATCATCCACCATGATCAACTTGGCTTTATCCTAGAGATGCAAGGATGGGTCAATCTACAGCAAGTCAATAAACTTCATTAATCATATAAATGGCCTCAAAGACAAAAATCAAATTGTCATCTCATAGATGCATAAAAGGCTTTGACAAAATTCAGCATGCATTTATGTTCAAAGTCCTAGAGGGAACTGGATTGGAGGGAACATACCTCAACATAATTAAAACCATATGCACAAACCCACAGCTTACATCATTCTAAATGGAAAAAAACTGGAAGCATTCCCATTAAAATCAGGAACCAGAGAAGGATGCCCACTATCTCCACACCTTTTCAACATACTGCTTGAAAGTCTTGCTAGAGCAACAAGACAGGAGAAAGAAATTAAAGGAGTACTAATTAGAAAAAGAGGTCAAACTATCACTTTCTGTAGATACTATACCTAAGAGAGCCCAAAAGTTCCACCAGAAAACTCCCTGAACTGATCAACACTTTCAGTACAGTTGAAGGTTATAAAATCAATCTACAAAAATCAGTAGCCTTTCTACCAATAACAGGCAGTTGGCTCTTCTTTAACATAGTGCTTGAAGCTCTTGCAAGAGCAATAAGACAAGAGAAAGAAATTAAAGGAAGAATAATTAGAAAAGAAGAGATCAAATTATCCCTTTTGCAGATGGTATGATATTATATCTAAGAGATGCCAAAAATTCCACCAGAAAACTCCTAGAAATTATTGATATGTTCAGTAAAGTGGCAGGTTAGTAGGGTTAGGTTCTGGATTAGGGTTAGGTTTAGGGTTTGGATTAGGCGAGGGTGAGAGTTAGGGGTAGGGTTACGGTGAGGGTGTAGGTAGAGTTAGGGTGAGGGTTAGTGTAGGGTTAGGGATTGGAGAGTTAGGGTTAGCTTTAGTGTGAGGGTTAGGGTTAGTTTTAGTGTTAGTGTTAGAGTGAGGGATATGGTTAGGGTTAGGGTTAGGGTTAGGGTTTGCATTTGCGTTAGGGTTAGGGTTAGGGTTAGTGTTAGGGTGAGAGTTAAGGATAGGGTTAGATTCAATGCAATGCCAATCAAAATCCCCATGACATTTTTCACAGAATTGGAAAAAAACATCCTAAGATCCATTTGGAAGCACAAAAGACCTCGGATAGCCAAAGCAACCCTGAGTACTCAGAGCAATGCCAGGGGGATTACTATACCAGATTTTAAGCTGTATTACAGAGCTATAGTCATAAAAACAATATGGTACTGGCAAAAAAATAGACCCATAGATCAATGGAACAAAATTGAAGACCCAAATATGAGCACATGCAATTTCATACACCTTATATTTGACAAAGGGGCCAAGAACATTTACTAGAGGAAAGAAAGCATGTTTAGCAAATGGTGCTGGCAAAACTGGATCTCCACTTGTAGAAGAATGAAACTAAACCCCTATCCTTCACCTTGCACAAAAATCAATTCCAAATGCATCAAAGACT
>NW_008360304.1:755405-756534 GCF_000622305.1 Nannospalax galili | reverse complement strand
TCCAAGGAAGAGAAGAGAAAACCCACAGAATGGGAGAAAATCTTCACCAGTGACACATCTGACAGAGGTTTAACATCCAAAATATATAACAAACTCAAAAAACAGAGACTCAAGACAGGGAGTAACCTAATTAAAAGATGGGCTAAGGAGCTGAACAGAGAGTTCTCAAAAGAAGAAGTAAAGATGGCTAAGAAGCATCTTAAAAGATGTTCAACATCGCTAATAATCAGGGAAATGAAAATTAAAACCACTTTAAGATTTCATCTTACCCCTGTCAGACTGGCTAAGATCAAGAGAACAAATGATACCAAATGTTGGAGGGGATGTGGGGAAAGGGGAATGCTCATCCACTGCTGGTGGGGCTGCAAACTTGTTCAACCCCTATGGAAAGCAGTGTGGAGAACTCTTAAAAAACTACAAATGAACCTACCATTTGATACCACTCCTTGCCATAGCCCCAAAGAACTCATCCTATTCCGGAGACACTTGTACATCCATGTTTGTTGCTGTTCTTTTCACAATAGCTAAGAGATAGAAGCAACCTAAGTGTCCCTCAGCTGATGAGTGGATAATGAAAATGTGGTTCATTTATACAATGGAGTTTTACTCAGCAGTAAAGAAAGATGAAATCATGAAATTTGCAGGTAAATGGATGGAACTAGAAACTGTTACACTAAGTAACACAGACTCAGAAAAAAAATCGATGTATGTTCTCCCTCATATGTGGATCCTAGCATCAAATCCTTATAAGTGAATATGTATCCAGATATAACTATAGGAGGATAATGAAGAACAAGGGAAGTAAAGGAAAAGAAAGAATCTGAAAGAGAAGAACAGTAGAAAACAGGTGTTAACATGGGAGATATGGACAATAATGGGGTTATTTTAAGGGGAGAGGGGAGGGACGGTTATACAAGGAACCTAGGGGATAAAGGGAAAGAAGGAGCTCAAGAGAGGTGGGACCATAGGAGAAGGATATTATTAAGGGAGAAATGGGAAAAAACAGGGGCACCTTAAATGGGGAAACCATGGTGGAAGGGTTAGACAATGTGAGATATAAACAATGCCTAGCTAGTTTTAGAAAACCAGAGGGAACCATATTAGGCCAACAACCTACTGACAAATTATA
>NW_008360304.1:753954-755224 GCF_000622305.1 Nannospalax galili | reverse complement strand
GAATGGTGGAACTAACCTTCTTGGATGTTTAACAGACATACTTTGAGGCCTATACTAATTTGGTCAGGGGGACATAAAGGACAGTTTTTGTTCCTTGCCCTCCTAGGTCGACTAAGTTCCAGGGGACTATGAGCACCTCTCAAAATGTCCTGTAACTGTGGTGAGTCACCTGTCCTCTTGAGCAAGGAGGCCATGGAGCCCCCACCAGATGGACCTGAACCAGTGTCCAGTCTACAAAGAGGAGGGTCAACACAGAGGAATGATTTCCTCCATGCTTCCAAGGAAGCCAGCCATGATTGAGTAGGACTTTGACTTATCTTCATGTAGACAGAACTGGTAAAAGAAAGGAGCCAGGGGCTCCTCCCAAGCCCATGTTACCCCTCAGGAACAGATCCTCAAACGACCTTAAGAGTAATATTAAATTGTTTTATCTGGGCCAACTGTAGGGTCTTAAACACACAAAAGGAAAGTATAACCAAAGATTAATGGGGTCAATATAATTTTTAAGAGTCCATATGTATAGCTAAAGGCTACATAAGAAGAAACAATGCCAGATAGGTGATACTGTCCTTTGAGTTATTTGCCAAGGTGGCTCAAGAAACTCCCAGACAGTAACCCAGCATAGAACTGGGAAAATGACCCCAATCTTATCTAAAGGAATATTGACATCTGATTGCTACTAGATGAGGAAGAGCTGATCTTCCTAAAACAAGGATCTCTAGATAGGCTGACTAGATTCAGCAGATGGACAAGCACTGGAGAATGGCTGGGGGTGTCGACAACACAGAGGACAGTAACAGGGATGACAGAGTATATGGGCTCCAGTATGTGGGAGGGGGGAGGCTATGGGAGGGTGCCATTTGGGAAGTGAGTATATAGATGAATAAGATTGTGTGGGGTGTTCTGTATGAGATACGCACAGAAAAATCAACAAATTTAAAAAAAGACATATTTGAGGAGGAAGCATAAAAATTTACTTCATGTGAAATAGTAGAGGTGATAAACATTACCAGTGAAATCTACCTGATGACTTTATATCCATGCTCAGGTACTAAGGATCCAAGTATAACTGAGTGTGACTAGTAATCGTCAGATACATAGAGATTAAAGACATGTGCAAATATCTAAGTGTTAGCATCATTAAAATAGTAGGAAACAGTATATTTTAAAATGAAATTGAGATCTTCTTTAAAGAGTAAAAATCATTCAATTTTATATCTTACAGGGTTTATACTGAGTTCAATATTGTATAACTGTATTAATTCAACTG
>NW_008360304.1:753364-753688 GCF_000622305.1 Nannospalax galili | reverse complement strand
ACTAGTAATAATCAGATATATAGAGATTAGAAATGCATGTGCAAACACCTTGGTGTTAATTGAACTAAAAATGAAGTTTTCTGTATGAAACTGCATATTTTAATAATGAACTAGAGATCTTTTTCAAAGATTAAAACTGATATAATTTTATGTCTTATAGGGTTTATACAGTTATACAATATTGAACTCAGTATAAAACCTATAAGACATAGAATTGAATGAGGTTTAAATCTTTAAAAAAGATCTCTACTTCATTTTAAAACATACTGTTTCATACAGGAAAAACTCATTTTTAATGCAACTAACACTTAGATGTTTGCACAT
>NW_008360304.1:737961-753149 GCF_000622305.1 Nannospalax galili | reverse complement strand
TTTAATTATAATAAATAAAATTTAAAAAAAGAAAAAGAAAAAGCTTTCGACACATACTTCTCCAAAGAAGAGTAACATGCAAAAACATAGGACTAGGTCACTTGGGAAATGCAAATTAAAACCACAATAGGATACAAGTTTACATACACATTAGAACTGGGGAAAGCCCACCTTGAGAATTCCAAGGACTGACAAGGGAACAAAATACTCAGCATTGTTTATGGATCATAAACTACTTTGAAAATAGGTTTGTAGTTTCCTACAATGATAAACCTACCCATACCATATGACCTAGCAAATTCCTCTTTTTGGTATTTACCTAAGAGAAATAAAAACAAATGTTCATACTAATTAATTGCCCATATGTTTATTCAAGCTTTATCCATAATTTGCTAGAAATGAAAAACAACTCAATATTCTTCAACTGCTAAATAAACAGACACTGTGGTATAGCTATGCAATGGAATACTACTCAGCAATAAAAAAGAAAAAAAATATTGATAAACATAAGTACAAATATCAAATTCATTTTACTCTGTGAAAGAAGCCAAATTCAAATGGTTGCTTAATGTCTTATATTTTATATAACTTTCTGGACAAGATAAAAACCACAAGGACAAAACCAGACCAGTGGTGGTCTAGGCTAAGAGGGGATTAACAGCAAAGGGCAAGGGTGAAGAGGGGATTCTACAAGGTTCTGGAAATGCCCTAAGTCTCTAATATGATACGGACTCTGTGACCGCAGCCCAGAATCCTTGTTCCCCAGCTTCCAGGACCTCACAGACGCCAAATCTGAGAGCACTCAAATATCTTTTATTGAATTATATAACACCTGCATAGAATCCACATAGACATATATGTTAAATCATGTCAACATCACTTATACTTTATGCATCATAAATCTTTCCTAAGTAGCTGATATATATCACTGTTTACGGAGTAATGATAAGAAAAAATAATATGTGCATATTCAGCACAGATGAAATTGAGGGTGGTGTGAGAGCTATGTAGCCCAGGCTGGCCTGGAGATAACAGCAATCCTCCTGCCTTATCCTCCCAGGTACAAGGATTATAGGTATTCACCAAACCCAGCTATATATTTTTATTTTATTTGCTTATCTATTGTTTATTTTAGTGTGTGTGTGTGTGTGTGTGTGTGTGTGTGTGTGTGTGTGCACCACAGTGCACATGTGGAGGTCAGAGGACAACTTTCAGGAGTCAGCAGTCTCCTTCCACCATGTGGGTCCCAGGGATTGAACTCAAGTCATCAAACTTGGCAGCAAGCAACTTTACCTGCCGAGCCATCTTACTAGCCCCTAAATAGTGTTTTCTAAATAGTTCTGATTCATGATTGATTGGATGCACAGATGTGGAACACACGCATCCAAGAAAATCCCATTATTTCCCTCCTCTACCCTAAACTCAAGACCCTTCTCTCTAATTAAATACAAGTTCCGGCTCCTTGGGTCTGTTGCAGTTCACAGGCCAGCTGTATACGTATTTGTGGCATAGATACAGCACCAAACACTAAGGCATGTAAATTTTAACATATAATAACTATACCTTGCCTGAGTTTGATGATGCATACCTGTCATTTCAGAACTTGGGAGGCAGAGGGATGAAAATCAGGAGCTCAAAATCAATCTTAGCTACATAGATAGTCCAAGGCCAGCTTGGGCTACATGAAACTCTGTCTCAAAAAAAACAAATAAATAAGGAAATAAAAAAAAACTTCAGTAAACTATTTTCCTTCTTAAGCGAGTAAGAAGGCTAAAGCTGAACTCAGGGGTCGTGTGCTTGCCTAGCAGGCACAAGGCCCAGAGTCCAGTTTCCAGCCAGGATTGAAACAAACAAACAGAAATCTATAATAACAATACTTTTTTTAAGATACAACAACAAGTGTCACATGCCTGGTGAAGCCCCATCTCAAAAAAGACCCATCACAAAAGAAAAGTGGGATTCCAGCTTCAGGGCCAGCTCCTGTGTGTGTTCTGTGCTGCCACCCCCAGCATGGGCTCTCTGAATCCCCACCCCCATCCCCAGGGGACTATTGTAAGCATTGGTGACTAAGACCAGAGATCCAATAAGCTTCTATTCTTTAAGAGAACACAGACATTTCGAAAATGCTATTTATGAATACAGTTTCCTGTAATTGATGCCTGTGTCTGGAAGGCCTTTTCAAAAAAAAACGAGACCAGCATTTTGCAAATTCTAAAGTTGAAGTTCAGGCATAAATTCCAGTCACCTGTGCCAGCTGTGTGACTTGGGCTTCTAGAGTTCGGCCATAGCCCTGCCTTTGGAAGCAAGCTCCATTTCAACTTCCTCAGTCAATAGATTATCCTGGCTTCCACAGCCAGGTGAGGCCCAGTCTTGAGTTCTAGAGATCAGATAATGCCTCCCACGGCAGCTAATGAGTATTAATGCTCTTCAAGACTCGCAGCTTTCAGCGGCCTTTTCTGAAACAGCTTCTTTTTCCAGCACAGTAAACTTTCTTGCCAGGCAAGATTTGATTTCAAAGTTGCACTGAGTTCTAGAAATTCAGGTTTCTTTCTTGCAGGCTCCCACATTTCCGCACTGTTAGGAAACCTTCTGACCCCCGCTCCTGCCCTCTGGGGTTTGGGTAGATTATCTACTGGAAAGAATTAAGCACACCTCACTGGGGCTCTGGCCGCAGGGACTCAGCAAATCTTACAATAGGATTATTTTTGGTGGAAGAACTATGGTGAGCAAACCGCCTGGTTGCGTTTACTTATCCTTAAAGGCCTGCCTCCTCCTTTTGAATAACAACCTTTTGAAAAATAAACCGACTACAAGCAACCTACATGAATTTTTCTACAAGGAAACTGATAAACGGGTGCCATCCCCAAGAAGGTCCTAGAGAGCCTGGCTTGGGTCTTCACACCTGTGATCCCAACATTTGAGAGGTGGAGGCAGTAAAGTCAGGAGTTCAAGGACAGCCTCAGCTACATAGTGGGTGTGAGGCCAGCCCAGGCTACATTAGACCCTGTGTCAAACTACAAAAACAAAAACAAAAACAAAAGCAAAAACAAAAACGAAGGTTCTAAAGGGATGTGGGTGCAGCATCCCGGTGGAGCAGTTTCTTAGCAGGTGTGAGGCCTGGGTTTGGGTCATAAATGAGTAAATACCACAGGGTTATGTAAGCAGGTATCAGTGGGCTCTGGAAACTTCAGCTTTATTGGCATTCTCAGATGGAAAGTTAAGTCCAAACACTAGACATCTATCTGATACAGTCAAGGAAATCACATAGCATGAGTTTAGTTTGATTTGGTTTGACTTGGTTTTGCAGGGCTAGGAATCAACCCTAGGGCCTTGATCTGGGTTTGCACACCAGGCAAGTCTTAGTTTTAAATAAAAACTATGACACAAAATCTCTTTATAGTAAAATCTCAAGTACATTATGGAGAGAAAAAATTTAAGAAAAGAAAAAATACATAATTCAAATATTACATTTTTTAATAATGGACCTGAGCAGGAATTTCCTAAACTCCCTTTATTTTTTATTTATTTTATTTTTATTTTTTGAGACTGGATCTCACTATATAGCCCTGGCTAGACTATAACTTGTTATATAAACCAAGCTGGTCTCAAACTCACTGAAATCCACTTGCCTCTGCCTTCTGAGTACCAGATTAAAGGTGGGGGCCACCAAACCCAGCCCTAAAACTCTTTTATAATATAAAGATGCTTTCTCTCTCACCTTTAGTCCCAGCACTCAGAAGCCAGAGACGGGTAGATCGCTGTGAGTTCAAGGCCAGCCTGGTCTACATAGTGAGTTCAGGTCAGCTGGGACTACAGGGAGACGCTGTCTCAAAAAGACAAAAATAAAAAAGATGCTTAATTCTCTGCTCTGTGTGTGTGTGTGTGTGTGTGTGTGTGTGTGTGTGTGTGTACTTTGGTTGGTTGGTTGGTTGGTTGGTGGTTGGTTGGTTGTTTTAAGACAAAGTCACTAAGTAGACCAGGCTGGCCTCGCATTTGTATCTGTCCTCCTGCCTCTGCCTCCTAAATGCTGCATATGAGTGATTCACCATACCTGGCCTTCTCCAAGACACATATTTAACATTCCTGGATATTAGAAATATTAACATAGTCTTTAACACATGTGGTATAGCATTACATGGTTTTCATATAAAGGTTTTTATTATTTGTTTGCTTGTAAACATAAGATGAAACACTGATAAGTACTAATTATAACCTTTGGATTATCAAATTTATCATATAGCCTGGCATGGTGGCACACACCTGTAATCCCAGCACTCAGGAGGCAGAGTCAGGAGAATCACAAGTTCAAAGTCAACCTTGGACATAAAGCAAGACCCTGTTTCAAAACAATAAAAATAGGGGCTGGAGAGATGGCTCAGTGGTAATAACACCAGCTGTTCTTGCAGAAGACCCAGGTTTGAATCCCAGCACCCACATGGCAGCCAACAACTGTCCATAACTCCAGTTCCAGGGGATATGTTAAAAAATAAATAAATAAAATTAAAATAAAGGACTGGAGATGTAGCTCAGTGGTAGAGAGCCTGCTTAGTACATGCAAGTCTCTAGAGTTCAATACCTATCATCACAAAGGAATAAAAGAATTTAAATTATTATACAAAGAAACTACAAACCAGGTGTGATGGTTCATACCTATAATCCTCACACTTGGGAAGCAGAGGCAGGTGGGTCTCTGTAAGTTTGAGGCCAGCCTGGTCTACATAGCGAGTTCCAGGCCAGCTAGGGATACAGGGAGACCATGTCTCAAAAAGACATATATATATATATATGGGTATTTATATGAATTCCTTATATTCAAGACAGCACACTGTTCTCATATGATTCATGCATTTGCATTTTTTGAAGACAATATGCTGTTTTAGATGTTTATGCTAATCATCTGATGGACTATTTCTCAAAAATAGAAAGGGGAGTCAAAGTAATACCAGGCATGGTGGTACATGCCTGTACTCCAGCACTCAGAAGCTCAAGGCAGGAGGATGTCTTGAACAAATTCAAGACCATCCTGGGAAACATAGCAAAAAAAAACTCAAAAAAAAATCTTGAACATAAATGCATTCACCAAGCCTGGGGCATGATTCACACCTGCTAGTATAGGAATGTACATAAACAAGTATCCTAGAGATGACTTCTGAAAAAGCAAGTTGTCTTGTTACAAAACCAAAAGAATCTTGTTACAGAGGGGAAAATAACCTAAATGTTTGAGAATTAATGACTGAAGATGGATAAAATGCCTTTCCTTTTCTGGGAAGGCAGGGAAAGAGAATGGGTTGAGACAGGGTTTCATGTAGCCCAGTGATCTAAACCTCACTATGTAGCCAAGAATGACTCCAAACTCCTAATTCTCCTGCCTCCACTTCTCAAGTGCTTGGAACACACTTGTACATCATCTCCCTGGCTGGAGAAAGTTTCTAATGCTCACATCATGAGTAAATTCCAAAGCTCTTCATGCTGAGCAGCTCTGGGGACACAAAGGGGACATGCTCTCAGCACCTGGCTAGACAAACCCAAGATGTAACAAGCCTCTAGAATTAGAGATGCTAGGCTGAAATACTACAGTGACATCTCACATATCCATATTTCAGATCTCATCCCATAACTAAAGTAGCCATATTTGTGATTCTAATATGCCAGATCTGCCATTTAGATATTAGGTACAGCTGCTTCCCTGCATCAGTGGGTTCTACATATAGAGATTCAACAAACTTTACTTTGAAAATATGCAGAAAAAAAAGTGTACCTATACTAAGCATATGCAAACTTTTTTTCTTATCATTATTCCCTAAACAGTGTGGGATAACTATTTATACCACATGTGTGCTATATTAGCTGTGTTAAGTTATTGGGAGAGGATTTAAAGTCCTCAGCAGAACCAATACAGGTTCTATGCAAATATGATATCATTTTCCATAAGGGACATGAGAATCCTTAGATTTTGTCCACAGGTCCTAGGCCAATCCCCTAAGGACACTGAGGGCTACTGCATTAAATTAATCCTCAAAGGAGGTGAGTTTTAATCCTTTCATTGGATAAATAGAGCTTACTTCCAAGAGCATCACCTTAGACAGTAACCCAGAGAGAAATCCTCACACCAGCCTAGGGCTGAGGGCATTATTCTCATTATACAGATGAAGAAACAGAGGCCAGAAATTAAGAAACATGCCAAAGCCTCCTGATTGCTGTGCCTTGAGACTGTCCTCAGGTCTGTCTGACTTGAGTATAGTTCTGAACCATGGGCTCCTGGGAAGGAGGCTCTGGCCTGTGTTTGCCACAGTCTGAATTGCTCTGTGCCCCCTGACAATTGAAGTATAAGAAGTATACTTCAAGTAAACCCATGTGAAGAAGCTGGTCTGCTAAGACCAGACCCAGGAAGCTTCTGTATTCTCCAGAAGCAAGCCCCAGTGTGGAAATGGGCCACCTGTAAACTCACCCTAGGCAGCCTCTGATCCCTTACAGGGCCCTGCATTTCATACAGCTTGACCATACCAAGAGATAGAGATGAATAGACAGCTGGGTGCAGTGCATATGCTTGCAATCCCAGCACTTAAGACACTGAGGCAGGAGGATTTCTGTAAGTTCAAAGCCATCCTGGGCTATATAGTGAATTCCAGGCCAGCCTGAGCTACAGAATAAGACCTTGTCAGAGAGAGAGAGAGAAAGAGAGAGAGAGAGAGAGAGAGAGAGAGAGAGACAGAGAGAGACAGAGACAGAGATGACAGAGAGATGGAGAGAGACAGAGACAGAAAGACAGAGAGAGGGGCTCCCCTTCACCCACAGGGGATATAGTCCAGGCCACCTGTGGGTTCCCAAGCCACACTAGTTCCAAACCCGACCTATAAGGTCTTTCCTATACGTACGCACGTATGATACAGTTCAATTTATAAATTGCCAAGTAAGAGATTAACCACAATAACTAATAATAAGAACATTTATAAGGACATACTATAATAAAATTTACATGACTATGATATCTTGTCAAGACAATGTTTTTGGACTGTTATTGGCCCCAGGTAACGGAGACCACGTATAAATTGGGACTACTGTGTACTAGAAATAGGCGAGGAACTGAGTGCAGCTTGCTCCTCTTCTATTCTGCCATCCATCTGTTACAAGAAGTGGACTTCAGCACCAGAGAACTGGAACCTGCCTCTCAGAGCAGTGTCTGAGCAAGAAGCACAGTGGCCTTTCTGATTTGCTCCAGGTTCTCAGCCAGAGTATAGAGACAGGAACGTGCAAATCTCAGAATGCAAAATACTGAGGAACACTGGGAACAGCGACCCTTTGAATTTTAGATAAATTCACTTAAACCCGATAGCAGTGACAGATCCACATAAGACTGGGACAGGGAGTGCCTGCAGAGTGGGCACATGAGTGGGGGACAGGTGGGGACAGTAGCCTGGAAAAATCATCGAGCTGCAGTCCCAGCCCCAGAGCTGCCTGGCTCTGCCTGGAACAACTGCCTCATTCTCCAGGCTCCAAGCTGAGCAAAGGATGCCCAGGAGAATTCCTTTCTCAGTGGAGTTATTGAAAACACTAAATACAAATAGAGGTTTTTGGGGCTGGAGAGATGGCTCAGCAGTTAAGAACACTTGACTGCTCTTGCAGAGGACCCGGTTCGATTCCCAGCACCCACATGGCAGCTATGAACCATCCTTAACTCCAGTTCCAGGGGAATCCGAAGCCCTCTTCTGACCACCGTGGCATTGCATGACACAGGTGCACTCACATACATGCAGGCAATACACTCATACACATAAAATAAAAATAATAAATAAAATATTTTAAAAAAATAGAAGTTTTCTTTCAGGTTATTTCCTTAAGCTTTTTACCTAACTACATATGAGAGTAAGAACGTGCCCACTTAGGAAGGTGATAAAGCAAAATAAAATACTGTTAGCAGTCCAGAAAACCTACTCAAGATTCGGACACCTCCAAGATTTATATTTCCATAGTACTTTGATGAGCACTTGTAGGGGGATGCTTTGATGACCGTTTCCTGTCACATAAAATTCTGACCTCGAAGTTACACAATGTCCGTGTCTCCCACCGCCTCCAATCTTGCCCAGTGCTTCCTTCAGAAAAGTTGGAGTCCTGGGCAGTGCTTTGGACTCACCTGAATGTGCATGGTGCCCTCTACCGCCTCTGCGAGGTTGCCGCAACCACTGATGAGTGACAGCTGCTGCTCTGCGCTCAGAGAGCCTTTCAGAGACCCGGACTGCTCCAGCCACTTCATCTCCTTCCTGGAAAGAAGTACAGCATGGTCACTGCAGATAACCAAAATCAAATGGAAAGACAAAGCTGGACAAATGCAACTCAGAACCACGATGAGTCACAGCCTCGCAGCTTTTAGATGCTACCATCAAAAGAACAGGAAAGGAGCCGGGCATGGTGGCGCACGCCTGTAGTCCCAGCACTTGGGAGGCAGGGGCAGGTGGATCTCTGTGAGTTCGAGGCCAGCCTGGTCTACATAGTGAGTTCCAGGACAGCTCGGGCTACAGGGAGACCCTGCTTCAAAAAGACCAAAAAAATAAATAAATAAAAGAATAGGAAAGATTGTGCTGGTGAGGGTGTGGAGGAACTAGGATCCTTTGAGGAAAGTAAAATAGTGCCAGTGCATGCACTGTGAAAGCCAGCAACTTCCCAACTCTAAGTGGCTGTTACCGAGTTTAATTTGAGGTTTTTTTTTTCCTTTGAACTGTCATTTTGTACTTGGTTTTAGGTATAAATAAAGTACCTTCTGCTGCTACAAAAAACGAAGATATGCCAAAATACAGAGTTCTATATCATCTTTAACAAAAAGAACGTTCATGTGGTGGTTGATCTTCATTGTCAGTGTGATGGGATTTATAATCAGCTAGGAGACGCTCCTCTGAGCATGTCTGTCAAGGTGTTTCCAGAAAAGTTTGGCTGAGGGAGGAAGACCCACCCTGAGTGTGGGCAGCACCATCCATGGGCTGGGATCCCAGACTGAAGAGAAGGGAGGAAGGTAGAGGGACAGCAGCATTCATCCCTCTCTGCTTCTTGACTCTGGATACAATGTGACCAGCTACATGATGCCCCTGCCACCATGCCTTCCTCACCATGATGGACTGTATCCCTTCTTAAACTGTGAGCCAAAACAAACACTTCCAGGGCTGGAGAGATTCCCTCAGCAGTTTAAGAGCACTGGCTGCTCTTGCAGAAGACTGGGGTTCAGTTCCCAGCATCCATATTGCAGCTAACAACTGTCTGTAACTCTAGTTTCAGGGGATCTGACGCCCTCTAACCTTTGTGGGCACTGCACGACACAAGTGCACTTACACATAAAATAAACATAATAAATAAAATATTAAAAGCACTGATTTTTAAAATGAATAGCTTAAAACTAATGCACACACAAATTGTCCACACAACATTCTTTTCCTTCTGAAGGTTTTATTATGCACAAGTCATTTTAAATTTTTATTTTATTTATTGTTATGGGGGCATGCCACTACACGAGATCAGAGGACAATTTGATGGAGTCAGTTCTTTCTTCCCACCTCTACATGTTTCCAGGGGTGGAACTCAAATCATCAGGCTTACATGGCAAGTATTTTTACCCACTGAGCCATCTTACTGGCCCCTTAGCCAGTCTATGAACCTGGAATGGTGAAGCCTGGGCAGGCCTGGCTAGCTCCAGCAGCCTTCTCTACAGCCTGGATGGCACCCATAGCAACCATCTGTCTTATATCACAAACAGCCAAATGACCCAGAGGAGGACAGTCAGCGATGTTCTCCACACACATGGGCTAGCCTAGCACATCAATGATGGCAGCATCACCAAATTTCAAAAATGAAGACCATCTTCTTTTTTTTTTTTTTTTACCAGAATGGTGATCAATCTTGTCTTTCAGCTCAGCAAACTTGCACATTGCATAAGTTATGTGACAATCCAGTACAGAGGCAAAGCCAGCTGTGATTTGGTCTGGATGATCAATCACCTGAGCAGTAAGGCTAACTGCCCCCACCGATGGGTCATTTTTGCTGCCAGCACATTTCCAGGATGAACATCTTTGACAAAGGCGTACTTGACACTGAAGCCCTCTGTCCCCAAGAAGAGCTTCACTCAGAGTCTCATGGTGCATTTCAATAGAACGTGTCTGTGTGACACAAATGGAGCACGGATAACTGCCATGCTAGGCTTGAGAACACCAATCTCCAGTTGGTCCACAGGGACAATACCATAGACATGCTGGAGAGGGCATTTGGATGAACTGGTGACAGCATGTCATCTGGAGCTTCCAGCAGTATGGTTCCATGGGCACTGCCATCTTCAGAGGTCACTTTCCACTCCTTAAACTGAGGTATATTAGCATTTGGTTCCAGCATATTGTCATTATTTCAACCAGAAATCGGTTCAAATGCTACTGTGTCAAGGTTGTAGTCACCTTTCCAAGCGTAGATGCTGACTGGCTGTAGGATGACTTGGTGGAATCCATTTTGTTAACAACACTTAACTGTTTCACACTTGGTGTGTGAGCCAAAGAACTTGATCACAATTCTGCCATTCTTGGAGATGCCAGCTTGAAATTCAACAACACCAACATCAACCAGCAGGACAGCAAGTCATGTGCCAGCGATTGTGCTGTTGATAAAGATGCCATTGGTGGAGCCATGGTTACTCTTGGCTTCCAAGACCCAGGCCTACTTGAAACAACCCTTCCCATCTCAGCAACCTCCTTCTCAATTATTTTTGAGATTCTTCTGTTGATTCTACTACATTTGCAGGTCAGATGGTCAGTAGTGGTGAACTTGGCCAAATCCAAGTGCCCAAGAACAATTATATTTAAATGAGTCTTTTCCTTTCCTGTTTTAGCTTCAGTTTAGTGTGGTGTTCATAATACATGTGTTCTGATGGTAAACACATTGTGAAAAAGGCAGACTTAAGTATTTTTCTCCATTCATCTGTTGATGGACATCTAGGCTGGTTCCATTTCCTATCATGAATAGAGCAGCAATAAATATGATTGTGCCATAGTGACTATATCAGTTTACCTTCCCACCAGCAGTAAACATGGGTTTCTCTTTCCTCACATCCTCACCAGCATGTGTTATCTTTTGTTTTCTTAATATTACATACACACACAGAAAAATGGAACTTTATTCAGCAAAAAAGGAAGATGAAATGTTATTTGCAGAAAATTTGATGGAACTGGAAATTATATTACAGATTCCAAAAGACCAATAGCATATGTTTCCCTTCATATGCATATCCTAGATTTTAATTTTGAATGTGTGTGAGTGGATGTGAGTGTAGGTGTGGGTGTATGTCATGAAACTTGAAAGGGGACCATGGGGCATGCGACATGAAAGCAGAAGGGGGTCACTGGGAGGAAGGGGAAACAGCAGGGAGGACAGAGGGATGGGAGAAGGAGGGAGAGCCACTTTCGTTGTTTAGAAACCTCCATATTACTCTATATATTGGTTATATGAATTTATATTCCCACCAACAATGAATAAAAGGCTCCTTTTTTTCACACTTTCATAGAACTGGAAAAAAAATCCTAAAATGTAAATTGATATACAATAGACCCTAAATAACCAAAGCAATCTTGAACAAGAGAACAAAATTAGAGGCATCACAATACCTGGTTTCAAGACATACTACAGAGCCGTGATAACCAAGATGGCATGGTACTCACATAAAAACAAATTAAACAGAATAGAGATCCCAGAGGTAAACACAACAGCTACAGCCAAGAGATTTTTGACCAAGGAAACAAAACAAACATACTCATTTCAAAATTGGATTTCCGTTGTTAAGTTTTTGAGATCCTTATGTTGGATAAGTTACTACTGTTGTTAGAAGCACAAATTTTCCCATCTCCTTTAATGTCAAATGTACACAGTATGTAGTAATACTGGGCTTTAAAGTGATTATTTAGAGATCTGTTTCTGTCAATATAACAAAGTAAGTATCCTGAAACCCTTTCCATTTCAACACATATAAGAATATTGGGCAAATATGCACTTTAGAGGATTTAAAATAATGCATAGCTAATGGTAGTATTTTTTCATATGCTCATTGGCCATTTGTATTTCTTCTTTCAATTTGGGTCCATTATTCTCTATAGTACTGGGAGTTTGTTTGTTTTGTGGTTTTTGAGGTAAGGTATCATTGTGTAGCCCTGGCTATCTTAGAACTCGCTATGTAGACCAGTCTGGCCTCGAACCCACCGAGCTCTACCTTCCTCTGCCTCCCAAATACTGAGATTAAGGCATGTGTCACCATACCCCTCTAGTACTGGAAGCTCTACACTTGCAAGGCCTTGAGTTCAACCCCAGAACTAGGGATACTTACTTTATAATATTGCCAGAAACAGACCTCTAAAGAACCACTTTAAAGCCCAGTATTCCTACATACTATGTACATTTGACATTTCAGGAGATGGGAAAATGTGTGCTTCTAATAATAACAACTTAAACATAGCAGTGACTTCTACTGTACAAAGAGCTTCTAACACACTAACTACACCATACTACTGCCCAACCACACAGAACAGGCACAGGTTACTGCCGGAAGACATCCATGCTAAGGCCTCCTCCCTTGACCTTCTGAAGCTTGATTCTGTTATCTGAAACAGAAAGGGACTAGGAATGTAACCCAGTGATAGAGTACTTGCCTGGCATGTGTGAGGAAGCCTTAGGTTCAAAACCCAGCACCACGAAAAGAAAAACAGGAAAAAAAAAGATATGTAATAACTAAGTCCAATGAACTTGATTTTTTTTAATTTTTGTTTATTTACATTTTATGTGTATGAGTGTTCTGTCTGCACATATGAAAGTGCATCCGTGTTGTGCAATGTCTGCAGAGCCAGAAGAGGGCATTGGATACCCTGAAACTAGAGTTAAGGACAGTTGTTAGCCACCTTGTGGGTGCTGAGAACCAAACACAGGTCTTCTGCAAGAGCAACCAGTGCTCTTAACCACTGAGCCATCCCTCCAGCCCCTAATGAAATCAGTTTTTTAAATAAATAATAATACATAAGAAATATGCCAAAGCCGGGCATGGTAACACACATCTTTTGTCCCAGCACTTGGAAAGCAGAGGCAGGCAGATTTCTGTGAATCTGAGGTCATCCTGGTCTACCTAGGAAGTTCTAGGCCAGCCAGTGCTATATAATGAGACCCTGTCTCAGAGAGAAAGAAAGAAGAAAGAAAGAAAGAAAGAAAGAAAGAAAGAAAGAAAGAAAGAAAGAAAGAAAGAAAGAAGAAAGAGAGAGAGAAAGAAAGAAAGAAAGAAAGAAAGAAAAAGAGAGAGAGAAGGAGGGGGGAAGGGGGAGGGGAGGTAGGGAAAGAAGGAAGGAAGAAGAAGGGAGGGTGAAAAGGAAGGAGAGAGGGAGGGGGAGAAAAAGAAACGAAAATAAAAAGAATCTTCCTTCCTTCCTCCCTCCCTCCCTCCTCTCTCTCTCTCTCTTTCTTTCTTTCTTTCTTTCTTTCTTTCTTTCTTTCTTTCATCTTGCTTGTTCATCTTGGTGCCCAAGACATGATGGCCCACATATGGTATACAGTTGCCCAAGGACAAAAGCTTTTAGAAGCTTGACTGGGACTGGAATTAATCTTCTGGCACTCCCCTTGTCTGTTTGTTTGTTTGTTTAAAACAAGGTCTTATTCTATAGCCCAGGTTGTCCTCAACCTCTTAGCAATTCTCCCGCTTGGAATTGCAGTGTAAGCCTCTATACCTGGCTTTTCTCTCCCTCTCTCTCTCTCTCTTTTCCTTCAACCTCCCATGCACCTCCCTCCCTCCCTCCCTCCTTCCCTCTCTCTCACTGCAGGGCATAGATGCTCTTCCTTACTCTTTCTATTGTACAACACCATCTCATTTTTTTTTAACACTAACTGGTAAGATTTACTTAGAGGACTGATTTAGTTGGCACACTGATTTCCTGGGTTACACTCTGAAGATTTGAGGTTCACACACACTCATGAGAACAAGGGTGCAATAGGCATGCGTTTCCTCCCTGGTGAGTGCTGCTCATCTCCAGACTCAGGGAGTCTAGCTTGTGCTTAGACTACACAGTCCCCTTTTCCCTTCCAGGTGCCCCACTCTACCTGGCAAACCCACTGTCACTTTTCTCAACACTAACAAAACACCTGTGTAGAGCTACCAAACAAAAATCACTCTGCTCAATTAAAAGTATTTGATGTATTGGACTGGGATGTGGCTCAGTTGGCAGAGTGCTTGCCTAGCATACACAAAGCCCTGGATAACATCCTCAGCACTATGTGAACTAGACATGGTGGCACACGCCTGTGATCCCAGCACTCAGGAAGTAGAGGCAGGGGGACCAGACATTCTATCCTCAACTACATGGCAAGTTTGAGGCCAGCCTGGAATACATGAGACCCTACCTTTAAAAAAGCAAAAAACAAAACAATAACAACAACAACAAAACACACACACAAACACACATACACTTTTTTTTAAGTATCTGATTTTACAGAGGAATGAGTGAGAGATTTAATAAAAGAAAGATTCCTTAAAGCCTGTTGATTGTTCTATAACTGTTTTCACACTTTAAGGAATAAAAAAGTAGGCTGGAGAGATGACTCAGCAGTTAAGAACACTTGTTGCTCTTGCAGAGGACCTGGGCTCAGTTCCCAGCACCCACATGGTGGCTAACAATCATCTGTAACTCCAATTCCAAGGGGATCCAACACCAGCTTCTAGCCTCCGTGGGCATTGCACACACATGGTTCACTTAACATACATGCAGGCAAATACTCATAAACATAAAATTTTTTAAAATTTTAAAGAAAATTTAAAAAGCAGAAGGAATAATAAACATCCCCAATATTCCTACCATCCAGAACCAACCACCGTCAATCCAATCCTGCTGTGTTTTCTTTTTGCTGTTTTCTTTAAAGATTTTATTATTTTTATGTACATAAGGGCTTTGCCTGCTTGTATGTAAGTATACTGTGTGTATACAGTGCCCATGGAGGCCAGAAGAGGACAATGTATCCCCTGGAACTGTAGTTACAAGTGGTTGTGGGTCACCACGTAGGTGCTATGAACAGAACTTAGCCCTCTACAAGAGCTCTGCAAGTGCTCTTAACTGCTAAGCCATCTCTCCAGCCCCCTGTGTCTTTTTTTTTTTTCGTCTTTTTTGAGACAGGGTCTCCTTGTAGCCCCAGCTGTCCTGGAA
>NW_008360304.1:722380-737201 GCF_000622305.1 Nannospalax galili | reverse complement strand
TGCTATGAACAGAACTTAGCCCTCTACAAGAGCTCTGCAAGTGCTCTTAACTGCTAAGCCATCTCTCCAGCCCCCTGTGTCTTTTTTTTTTTTCGTCTTTTTTGAGACAGGGTCTCCTTGTAGCCCCAGCTGTCCTGGAACTCACTATGTAGACAAGGCTGGCCTCAAACTCACAAAGATCTGCCTGCCTCTGCCTCCCGAGTGCTGGGATTAAAGGCATGCACCACCACACCCAGCCCCTTGTGTCATTTTTAAGTGACTAGGACATATATAAAGTTCTCTAAGCCATCACCCCCCACCTCACTCAACCTCAATTTCTACTGAATTCACAGTGTCTATTTATTTCTTAATTTAAGAATTTATTTCTTTTACAGTGCTGGGAATAGAACCTAGGGCCTCATGCATGCTAGGCAAGTGCTCTACTACCTCCAGAATGTGCATGACATCTTTAAGTGCCCAAGCCTTGTAATCTTTAAGGAATTAGGTCTGAGGGTCAAATAGGCTCAAAAGCATCTTCAAACTTCTATAGGCTAGCCATGTGTCTTAAGATATTTTCATTAATCCAAAGCAAATTCACAATCTTTCTTCCAAAAACACCAGCTCAGATTAGATAAAGTGTGGACAAGGATGCTCTTCATAGCTCCTCCCAGGACCCTCCTTGTGGAGCCACAAGCGAGAGTCCTGTGGAGGCAGAAATAGCAGCAAGAAGGAGCCACAGCCACAGCCCTTGCAGATCAGACAGTGGATCTACAGAAATGTTTTGCCCCTTCCTCCCTGGCTGGGAAGTAGGTAGACAGAGACAAACTTGAGCATGAGGGAGACGGGTTGTCACTCTCACTCACTGCATGGCTGCAAACTCCAGGAGTCTGCTGGGAAGTCTCCTGAGGAAAAGCAATGAGAAGCTTTCAGATCCCCATGTTCTTTCTGATTTCAGAAATCTGTAATCAAACCTAGTCATTTACCAATGTTTCCCCTCTGCTGGATTAGTTCTGATTTTTATTGAATATTCTGGAATAGTTTCTGCCTTGTGCTTTAAGGAGGATGTATAGAATCACCTGGAAAATGTGACTATCAACTAGGATTTTCCTCTATACTTGCTTTTATTAATACGTATGCATTGTACATGTTAGTGAGGTTCAGTGTGATACTTTCAAAGACACATACAGCTTTCAATGATCAAGCCTAACCTTTTCCACCCATCCCCACTTTCCCTCTAGTAATCATTAGTCTACATTCAGATTGAAGTTTTTTAGTTTCCATATATGAGAGAATATGCGATATTTGTCTTTCATGTCTGGCTTAGTTCCTTTTTTGCTATAAATGACATAATCCATTCCTCCTTGTAGCTGAACAGTATCCCACTGGGTGTACGCAGTCTACATTTTCTTTATGTGCTCATCAGTTTGTGCAGATTCCATATCTCAGCCATTGTGAAAAGTGACAGAGTAAACTCATCGTGCAGGTGTCCTCTGCTATGCTGAATTCATTTCCTTTGAATATATACCGAGAACTATGATACCTGGATCACATGGCAGACCAATACTTATTTGAAGAACTGTTTTCCAAAAATTGTTTGTATTAATTTATATCCCCACTGACAATGTATGAGTCCCCTTTTCTCCATATTCTCTCTAGTCTTGGTTACTGTTTGTTTGTTGTTTGTTTGTAATAGTGCTCTAACTAAGGTTAAATCCACACACCTCCTGGAATGCTGCAGCACCTCCCTTAGCAGTTCAATAGGTATACTAGTAATGTCTGCAATATACTTGTTTCATCACTAGATGTCAGACTAACACTATGATGCAAAATAAAAAATACTTGGCAGCCCAACTTTAGTGGCTAAATTGTTTAAAATTAGAGAGATAAACCAGGTGTGGTATAACCCAGCACTTGGAAGGTAGAGAGTCAAAAGTTCAGTGCCATTCTTGGGTATGCAACAAGTTTGAGGCCAGCCTGGGGTCCATGAGACCCTATATCAGAAAACTAAAAAAAAAAAAAAATTAGAGGGGGGAAATGTGTAAACAATTCTCAGTATAAGGTAAAATAAGGACTTTTTTATGTTTTAAAATATTTCTTTTTTATTTACATTCATGTATTTATTATACATGCATGTACATGTGTGGGCATGCATGTGGAGGTCAGAGGACAACTTGCAGAGATCAGTTCTCTGCTTCCACTATGTGGGTCCTGGGGATCAAACTCAGGTAGTCAGTCTTGGTGGTAATTGCCTTTGCCCAGAAAGCCATCTTACTTTCTAGTTTTGAAGTTTTATTCAAAATGAGCATCTATATAATTAGGTGAGGACCATGTGGAAATCAGAGCCTGGGTGGTGGTAGGAATGAATCTGGTGCAGGTGCTAGGAGTATAGTGGTTCCTCAAAAATTAAAATCAAAATTACCATATGACCTGGGTCTCCATCCAAAAGTATCAAAATCAGGAACCAAAGCGTATTCACACACTCATGTTCATGCAGTGTTAGTCCAACAGAACGAAGGTGAACACAGCCTGTGTCCATCGACAGGAATGGACAAAACATGTAATCCATTAATTACATATAATACAATGGAATACTCTTTGTCCTTAAACAAAGAAGAAATTCTGCTATATGGCACAACACCATGTACTGTGAGGACACTATGCTAAGTGAAATAATCCAGAAAAGGACTCATGCTATATGATCACATTGCAGTGAGACCCCAGAGGAGTCAAACACACAGGAGAAAGCAGGGTGGTGGTTGCTGAGAGGAAAGGAAAGATGAGGAGCTCTTTTTAAAAATATTTTATTATTTTTTTATTTTATATGTATGAGCATATTGCCTGAAGGTATGTAAGTGCACCTGTGTCATGTAATGCCAGCAGAGGCAAGAAGAAAACATCAAATCCCCATGGAACTGGAGTTATAGATGGTTGTTAACCACTATGTGGGTGCTGGGAACCAAACCCAGGTCCTCTGCAAGAGCAGCCAGTACTCTTAACTGCCAAGTCATTTCTCCAGCCTAGGGATGAGGAGCTCTTGAATGGGTTCAGAGTTTCCGTTTCAGAAAATAAAAAGCCTGCACAACAGCCTGAATGTCCTGAACACCAGTAAACCACACTTTTAAATGGCAAAAAAGGTAAATTTCTATATGAACTACAATTAAAAGTGAACTGATTTAGGGAGCTGGAAAGATGGCTCAGCGGTTAAGAGCACTGGCTGCTCTTGAAGAGGACCTGGGTTCAGTTCCCAGCACCCACATGGCAGCTAACAACCATCAATAATTCCAGTTCCAGGGGATCAGACACTCTCTTCTGGCCTCCACATACATTGCATATGAAAAACAGGCCAGACATGGTAGAGACAGGAACAATACCATGGAAACCAAGGGGCTGAGATAAGGTGAGGCTACTGACCCCTTCCAACACAGACATTCACACATACAACTCACACGCACATGCATACACACAACTCACGCACCCATGCACACACATATACATACACACACACACAGCCTGCATGTATTACATGCCTCATACCACACATCACATTCACACATATACATTCACAGATCAAACCACACTGCACCACAAACAGACCACACTCACACACTATACTACACTCATATGTACCATACACCATACCACATTGTATCACACACAATATACTACACATACTATATGCCACAATACATACACATGCACCACATACTCATACATACGCCACATACCATACTGCACCACAGGTACACAAACCACACTATATACATGAATCCTACATATGGCACACACACTGCTACCCACCATATACCACACATGCCACACATACTATGCCACACACTATACATACTACAATGCACATGCTACACAGCACGCCACACACCATACACAACACAAATACACACACACACACACAATGCTCATATTTCATGTACTATACCACACCCACATACCAACTTCACTGTACCATAGTGACCACACTCACATGCAGAGAGGGATGGGGAGAGAGGCACATTCTTCTCTGGAAAAACTAAGAGTCAAAGGAGAGAGACTCAAGGGTGTTGTTATTTGAAACCCCAGTGAGAAAGAGGGACCCCTGCATGTCTGTTTCTACCAGTAGTGGCAAACCCTGCAAGCACACATGCCATACAGGCTCCCAGGGCTCTTCCTTAAATACAAGTGCTCGATACAGTTGCCAAAAATAGTGGTCTCTACAGTTAAAGATGGGAGGTGCGGGTGGTGTCAAACAAAAGCAAAATCCATGTGTGAGACTACACAGAAACCATGGCAACGTGAGAAAAGAAATTCTGGTGCATGAACAAAAGAAAATAGAGGCCTTCAGTCCACTGACAATTTGCAACAATGGTATCAGCATACATAATACCCAGACCAACCCAATCAGACAAAAACCCAGCATAGAACTGGGGAAATGGGCAGTGGCCTCAACCTTAGGTGAGGAACTATGAGCAGGTGATCACTGCTGGGTGAGAGAGAGTGAATCTTCTTTAAGGGAGTGACTCTGGATAGGCTTACTAGACTCCAGTAGATGAACTTGCACTGGGGGACATCTGGGCACAAATGATTGACCAGATAGGACTCAACACATATGACAGAATTCATGGAATCCGGTGGGGGGGCGGGGTATAGGGAGCATGAATAGGGGAGGAAGTCTAAATGTGATTAAGATCTGTTATATGAAATGCACAAAAATTCAATAAAAATATACATAAAAACTGGGGCTGGAGAGATGGCTCAGTGGTTAAAAGCACTGGCTGCTCTTGCCGAGGACCTGGGTTTAGGTCTCAGCACCCACATGGTGGCTAACAACCATTCATAACTCCAATTCCAGGGGGTCTGATACCTTCTTCTGGCCTCCAACAGCATTGTACACATGGGTGCACTTAAATACATGTAGACAATATACTCACACACACAAAATAAAAGTAATAAAATATTTTAAATATATACATTTAAAAAAAGAAATTGAGAGGGAATGGGGGAACATGGGGAGAGTTGGAGGGCGAGCAGGGGGTGTAAATGATTCATAATACTTGTGTGAAATTCTCAACATGTTTTTAATTCTGAAAAAATTAATTTCGTCTCTGTAGATTAACACATTTAAATAAATATTTTTCTTTTAACAACTGTTAATAAAGTTTGGCAACTTTTTCAGTTAAAAAGAAGAATAAGAACAAAAGCCTCAAAACTCAGATTACAAAAAATATTGTATCTAGGATTTTTTTGGGGGGGGGTCTTTTTGAGACAGGGTCTCCCTGTAGCCCCAGCTGTCCTGGAACTCACTATGTAGACCAGGCTGGCCTTGAACTCACAGAGATCCACCTGCCCCTGCCTCCCGAGTGCTGGGATTAAAGGCGTGCGCCACCACGTCCAGCTGTATCTAGGATTTTTAAGAAAAAAAATCTACAAAAGGAGAAACTGGAAATTAAATATGTGGTAAAGTAGAAAATTTGATAAAGGAGCTGGCAGGTAAGTTTGTGGAAATCACCAGGGAAGAACAGACCAAGAGATGACCAATGGAAGAGATTAGAAAATTTAAGGGCTTTTCCAAGTGGCCCAACATCTGACTAATGAGAGGTCTAGAAAGAAAGACAGGGAAGATGTGATAGGGAGACACTTACTAAAGAAGATTTTTTAAAAAATTCCCAGCACAAAAGAATCCATGTTTCCAAGTTGGATATGAAGCCTGTGTGTAAGGAACCACGACATGGGAAACTTCCAGCTTACACTACAAACCACATAGTAATATTTGCCCTTATCTAGTTCTTTAATTTAAAAAACAAAGTTAAATATCAGGCTAGATTGGTAGTTAGTAGAGAGCTTGTCTAGCATACATAAAGCACCAGAGCCATATAAAGTGGGCATTGTGGCACCTGTGATCCAAGCCCTCTCTGGAGGTGGAGGCAGGAGGTTTAGAAGTGCAAGGTCATCTTCCACTACTATGGAGTTTAGGGCTAGCCCTTTCTAGAAAGAAAGAAAAAGGAAGAGGAAGGAAGGAAGTGAAGAAAGAAGGAAGAAGAAAGGAAGATTTTAATAGATTTTGAAAATCATCAATCCAAAATTCCAAAATTCATGTAATGTAGAAAATCCCACACCATGAGATATTGTTTAAGGCAAAGACTACTAAGGGTGATGAAATAAAAAGAACACTTTCAAGCTGTGTTCTAAGGTATATGGGAAACATAAGTGAATTTTTGGTTTAGATTTGGGCCCTATTTCTAAGCTATCTCTTCAGTATGTGCATATATTCCAAAATCCAAACAAGTGCAAAATTCCAAAACTTGTGGGTCCCAGCATTTGGGCCAAGAGGACTCAACCATGTCACCCTCTGGGCCCTGAGATCTGCACAGAGCACTGCTGTTTCAGAGTAGTGCTGAGGTACCATTTGAAGAGGTGTGTGGGCAAGGCAAACAGGGCACCAGGCAAGACTGAGCTTAAGGAAACCAGTTTGCTTGGTCTCCAGCCACAGAAACCCACACCAGAGGCAACTAGCAGCAGGCAGAAAAATGACCAGGTATTTCCCATGTGGGATCACTGTGTTGTGTCACCTGCTTGGACGATGATGGTACTGTTGTTCCCAGTTCCTGATCTGTACCCTGGCACACTGATGAGTGCATGGATCCCTAGCTCCATATGGTGCTTCTCTGGATTACGAGTTAAGGTGATGCAACACCAAAGAGTAGGAAAGTCAGTCCAAACACAAGGTCCACCCACTATGGTGGGACAGAATGTATGGACGCTAAAAATAACACTTCATAATTCTTTTTAAAAAATAGTTTCTTTTATTTATTTTTATTTTATGTGCATGTGTGTTTTGCCTGTATATACATATTTAAGTGCACATGTCTTTTCGAGTAGCACACACCCGCTCCTGTGCTCAAGTGCTCCTATCATGTGATGCCATTTGTGATATAGCCAGAGAGCCCTTACCAGAGCCTGAATGAATGGAGCTGCCCAGTGTTGGACTTTCAGCTCTAAAATTATAAGTAAGCCTCTTTTCTTTACAAAAAGGGTTACCCCAAGTGTTTTGTTTTAGCAACACAATCAGAACAATACAGAAATATAGAAACAACAGTGAGGCAAGACTCCTGTCATTTTTGCTTTGGTTTTGTTCTTAGAAACTGTTTTTTTTCCTAATTGGAGAGAGAGAGACAGACAGAGACAGAGAGAGATAGAGACAGAGAGAGAGAGACTGACTTGTATGTGCAGCTGTGCGTGAGAAGGCCAGAGGATGTCTGGTATCCTCCTCGGTCACTCTACCTTATTCCTTTGAGGCACAGTTTCTCCCTGAACCTAGAGCTCACATTTTTCAGGTAGGCTGGCAGCCAACAAGCCCAGAAATCTTCCTGTCTCTACCCTCAACGGTGCTGAAGTTACAGACATGGGCAAGATGACACTTGGCTTCTTCTGTCGGTGCTGGGATCTGAACTCAGGTCCTCATGATTGTGCAGCAAGCACTCCTAACCACTGAGCCATCTCTCCAACCCCAACATCATTCTTAAACCCACATCCTGAGCATCACTGAAGCCTCCACAACCCTACCCTACTTTCTACATATCCACATACACATATGTGGGTTGAACAGAAGCATACCCCCTCAAACTGTTCAGGAAAAGTCACTTGTAATTTACCATCTAGAGAAAGTCAAAATTCTGACTTCTCCCTGTGTTTCCAGATGTGCAATTGTCACATGCAGCTTTCAGGAACCAGATAAACTGAAGCTATTTCCATTTGGGAAGAAAAACAAATAAGGGAAGTGAAGCAACTGTTTGAACTATCCTGATAACAGCCAAGAGACAGCAGGAACTGTGAACACACAGATAAATCAGGGGTAATGACCCAGTGAATCACAGCCCGAAGCTGGGAACTTTCAGCCATAGGACCTAAGGTTGCTTCCTGGCTTCTCAGTTTCCTGAACAGCCCCTGCACCTGCTTGTAGGGATTAGACTGCATTTGCCTCTCCATTTATCTGGATTTTATTTACTGTTCATGAATAAACTTGGAAACATTCTTCCATAAATTTCATCTGCATTTTCTTATATCTATACGTAGATTGCTCATGTTCACTGACAACTATAGAATGTTTTTATTGTGTTTTCTGTGTGTAGCCAATCTACAGAAATATAATTTATTACTTTTTCTTCTACATGACATGTTCTCTTCATCTTTGAAATTTTACCTACAGAAATCTATGTTCAGATTTCACCTGGCCAACTACTCATCAGTTTGACGGAGCTACTCAGCTCCCCCTGCAGCCTCACAGTGCTCCCTTAACAATAATCTGCTTCCCCTAACTGGGGACCAGTACTTTAGACTTCATGTTCATCCTGTCTATTTGAGTTATAAGGTGAATGCAACAATAGAGGATCTATAAACAAATGGGTACGCCTATGTTCTGTTAAACTCTATTTGTTTATAGAATGTTCCTGTAAGATATGGATTAGGCAGAAGTTCTCTTGGCAGGCAGACAAAGCCAGATGTCCCTGAGCCATGACGCCAGTGGTAGTTATTGACCCTGGCCAAGGTGAGCATTATGCTAGTTACTCACATGTATATAGTGCCAGGGATAGCCATCTTGCCTGGGTTTATCCAAGTGCTCTCCCATGGCTGCAGTAAGATCATAGCTGTTTCGGGGCTGATGGTCAAAGCTACTTCCCTCCTCTGACTAGCTGCTGGTGCTGGGTAGTGCTAGGAAGTCCTGGTGAGCAACTGGGCTCACAGTACAGGGAGGAACATTTTCTAACAGCAAGTGAAGGTGTCTCAATGCACAGTGCCTTCTAGGCCTTTGCTGAGTCTCAATCATTGATGTCTGACTGACCAATGTAAACCCATGGCCAAGTCTAAGGTCAGGGTGTATGAACAGAAAAGTTCAGGGATGGTGGCACATACACAGAATCCCAGTGCTTGGGAGGCTGAGGCAGGAGGACCTCAAGTTTGAGGCCGCTTTGTCGTATATAGTGAGAATCTACCTCGAAATAAAAGTTACATTACAAAGAGGTCAATAGAAGAGCACTTGCCTCACATCATGAGATCTAGGTTCAATCCTCAATACCAGAAGAAAAATGGGGGAGAGGGGGGTCAACAGATAGGGAAATGATTTATGGCCATTTTACGGTCCACTATTCTAATGAGTAGTTTCATTTTATTTTAGTTTTAGTTGTTTTATTTTGTTTTGTGACAATGTCTCATGTATCCCAGGCTGGCTCTGCCTCTCTCTCAAATTCTGGGATTACTTATGTTCACCATCATGCCTGGCCCACTCTTTGAATTATTCTAGTCAAAGGTATATGGGAAAATTAAAAGTAAGTTTCAAACAAGAGCAAAACAGACTAATCCAAGCAGAATCCTGGTGGAAACAGAGTTTAAAATAAAGTTTAGTCCAGGGCAGAAAGAAGGATGGCGAGTTAAAAACAAGAGATATGGTTTTTGGCAGTAAAAACAAGAGATCTAGTCCTAGGTAGTGTGTGAGTTGAGTGATGTGTTCAATTATCTAGGAGAACCAAGAGCTATCTTGTTTCAGAGATCACTTCTGGTAGTTTACTAACTTCTGATCTATGTAAAATGCTGAGTCATTTCCAGAGGAATGAGTCTCGGTGACCACAGACAGAGGAGTTGAAAGAGGTAGGTGAGGGACCCAGATGTCACGCAAAGAAAGTGACTGCGGATGGAGACTGGAGCCACAGGAGACAGCTTGCTCATGCTGGAGCAGGGTGGGCAGTCACATGATGACCCCACAGCCTGCCCCCTGGTGTGCTGGTCCCTGGAGAGCTATGTGGAAATGTTGCAAATTCAAAGAAATAAAACACCCAGATCTAAGGGCCACCTTAGCACTCCACTCACTCTGTTGACTGGGTTTCAGTTTTTCTTCTTAAAATGCTTCTTTGGTCCTGGGAAATGCTTACTAGACATTTAATACCTGCTGAGCTCTGGGTAGAACAAAGGCGAAGCATCCAGGCATAGGTAAGGCTGAAGCTGCCCTCCATCTGGGATAGTAATGGCTCGGCGTCAAGTTTCTCACTGCACCTCCACCTCTGTACTAGGAAAAAATTATTCTTGGATGACATTTAATTTTTGTCATGCACTGAGACCTCTTGGCATGTGGTATGAGTTATAATGACAACTTCTTGAATGTCTTCTTGTTTTGCTTTTTGAATCAGGGTCTCACTCGGTTGCTCAGCCTAACCTGGAACTCACTATAGAGCCCAAGCTAGCCTGGAACTTACAGTAATTCTCCTGCCTCAGCATCCCAAATGCTGGGATTATAGATGTGAGCCACCATGCCTAGCACCTAATGTCTTAATATTCTAAAAACAACTTTACCCAGTCTACATTTATTTTTGTACTTTTCAAATCAATATATACCATTTCTACTATTTAAGATTAGTTGCCAGGAGTTGTGGTGCACACCTGTAATCCCAATACTTTGATGGAAGAGGCAGAAAGGTTGTGAATTCAAGGGCAGCCTGACCTACATAGCAAATTCAAGGCCAGTTTAAGTTACAAAGAAAGACTCCATCTCAGAAATCACAGAGGATAGGCATGCAGCTCAGGGGCATTGCCCTAGGTTTGATCTAACATACATAGAATTTTCTAAGACTTTCCAATGTATTTTTTTAAGAGTTCTTTCATGTGTGTGTGTGTGTGTGTGTGTGTGTGTGTGTGTGTGTGTGTGTATCACATGAGTATAGGTACCCATGGAGATCAAAAGAGGGCATCAGACTCCCTGGAGCTGGAGCTACAGTCTGTTGTGAGCTACCTGACATGGGTGCTGGGAACCAAATTCTTGTTCACTAGGAGCAGCAAGTACTCTTAACTTCTGAGCCATCTCTCCAGTTCTGTGACTTTTAAAATATATGATATTTCCTGCTACAGTGTTAAGAAGAAAGCCAAACATAGTGGCATGCTCCTGTGAGCTCAGCATACAGGAGGTAAAGGTAGGAAAATCAGGGGTGCAAAGCCAGCCTGGGCTACATGAGACTCTTAAAAAAAAAAATAGAAACAGAATGTGAAAAGCAAACCAAATCACAAGGGTGGGACAGATGATAGGATTTTAAAAATCTGTATGACCAGAACAAAAAAAGCAAGAAAAGAATTTGGCTAAAATTGTGTTTGTGTGTGTGTGTGTGTGTGTGTGTGTGTGTGTGTGTGCATGTGTGTGTTTGGGGGGAGAGGTGTATTTGGTTTTGTTTTTTGGCGTTTGGGGGTTTTGTTGTTTGGGTTTTTGTTTGTTTGTTTGTTTGTTTGTTTGTTTGTTTTTTGAGACAGGCTTTCCCTGTAGCCCCAGCTGGCCTAGAACTCACTATGTAGACCAGACTGGCCTCTATCTCACAGAGATCTACCTGCCTCTGCCTCTGCCTCCCAAGTCCTGGGCTTAAAGGTATGCGCCACCATGCCCAGCAGCATTTCTCATAGATAAGCACAGGAATACTATGCTGTTAGGCAAAGGGTAGAGTTTGTGGCTCTGTAGTTCTTTACAACGAAGGTGATCAGGGAGACTGTAACCTCAGGTCCTGAACCTTGAGGGCCATAGGTATACGTATGACTGCTGACATGAGCTCAGAGTCATTGTTAACCAGATGCCTGCACAATTTATTTTGAGAAGCAGCAATAATTCTTCACTAGCTGAAGAAATTGTGACATGCAAGTCGGGCCTGGTGGTACAGGCCTGTCATTCTAGCTATGTGGAGATTGAGGCCTCAGGATCACAATTTCAACGCCACTCTGGACTGCAAATTAAGTTCAAACCCAACCTGGACAACATAATGAGACCCTTTCTCAAAACAAAAAGTGAAAATCAGGCTGGGGCTGCAACTCAGTGGTACTGCCTAGCATGCAGGCCCTAGCTTTGCTTCAAAGTTACTCAAGGCCATAATTTAGCCAGGTGTGGTAGAACACACCTTTAATCCCACCAGGCATAAGCTAGTGGATCTTTATTAGTCCAAGGCCAGCCTGGTCTAAATATCAAGTTCCACGCCAGCCAGGGCTACATAGTAAGACTCTGACTCAAAGGAAAAAAGAACAAAAACCAGATTAAACTTTAGGGATACAACAGGACTCAATCTGATTTTCCTGACAACTTGCCAGCCACAATTTGAGAAGTGGCAAAAGGTCACAAGATACCCTATGATCCCTGCTTCCTGCCAAAGAAGTATAACTGGTTCTATATAAATTCACTCAGTGCCAATGCAGTGAGTTATGAAAATAAAGGCACTGGTCTTGGGAAAAGACTTGCATGCATTCTTAAAAATCTCAAATGCATAAGAATTTGGCAGTTCCTCCTTTTGGACATGGCTGCTTAACAGTCACAAATTGTTTTGACTTCTCTGGTTCAAAAAATCTTACAGACTCACATCTAAAAGTCTAATTGAGCACTTATAAGATTAAGAAGACCCCTCCTTTTTCAGAGAGGGTCTCATGTAGCCCAGGATGGCCTTGAATTCTCTATGTGGCTGAGGATGACCTTTAGCTCCTGATCCCCCTGCCTCCACCTCAAAAGTGTTAGAATACAAGCATGTACTACCATGCTTGGCAACAAAATATAGCTCCTTCATTAAGCAAAGTAACAGGATAATTGGAAAGCCTTGAACCTAATTTAGGAAGAAAGGGAGAGAAAGAGACAGACCCTTGAAAGGGTACATAGAGAGACTCTGTCTCAAAAGAAAGAAGGGGGGACTGAGCAGCAGTCATTGTGACTTCTTAGACACCGCCTTAGCCTTTTTTGCCTCCTTGGCAGTCCTAATAGCTTGTTCTCCCTGAGCTTATATGACTGAGGTATACCAGTGATGGCCACTGGAATTTGATTGCACAATGAGTTTTTGTCTTTTGAATTGCTTTCTGCTGTCCCTTTTTGTGTGTTCTGTAGAGGACAGTCCAGTTTCCTGCCAAGGATTCCTCTTGAAAAGGAACTCAGACTTGCATTTTGCATCAAGAAACTGGAAAACCTTTCCTTCTGACCTGGCATAGCATCACCCTCAAACAGGGTAGATCTTGTACCCATTTAAAACTGCAAAGCTCGACCTTCATGGTGGGAACTCACTGCAGGGAGGAGGTGAGGGAGATGGTGAAGAGCCCCCATGGCTTTTTGACTATCAATAAACTATTTCCTATTGCTCCTTTAACAATCTGCATGCAACCAAATATCAAACTGTTTGTGTTAGCAAGTTTTCTATCTTGCTACCTTTTTAAAACGCTCTGACTCAACCTTAGGAAATTCTTTTGCCTCTGCTGCATGACTTTTCCTGGGGTGATATCAAGGAATGTCTACTTACCACAAATAACAAGGGCACCAACAGACCAAAAACCAAAGAAAGAACTCTATCCAAAGCCAGCTTGGTGAACAGTAAGTTTATTGGGGTTGAGAAGAGCATAGTAGGTACACAAAGTCCCACCCTTCAGCTGCCTACCTCTTTTATAGTAGCAGTTGCAGTCTTGGGGAGGAGCATCCTGAGGATCTCCTGAAGATCTCCTGAGTCTTATGGAGTGTTAATAGGCCACATCTCTCAAGAGTCTCACAAGGGGTCATCACTGCCACTTGGCTTCAAGACCATGATCATGTCCAACCCAGAGGAAACAGCTACAGCACAGGCCCATGGGGTTCTATATTTAGTCAGTGTTCTTTCAAGAGGTCTGCTTTCTGGATTACAACAGCAGAACCATACAGCTGGCCTAGAACTCACTACATAGACCAGCCTGGCCTCTCACAGAGATCCACCTGCTTCTGCCTCCTGAGTGCTAGAACGAAAGGCAGGTGCTATTTCTGTTCAGACTTAAAATTTATTTACATACTTTCTGAAGACTTCTACTTCTGGCAATATGATGGACCAGAAATGCTTAGCAGTCTCTTAAAAAAAAAAAACAAACAAACAAAAAAAAAAAACACTAGCCTCCTCAGCACCAAAAAGAATTCAAATATACAGATGGCATAATCATATGAAAAGCTGATACATATCACATGTCATCAGCAAATTAAAAACAAGATTAAACACTTATTAAGGCTGACTAAAATCCAGAACATTGACAATACCAAATGCTGACAAGGATAGGAGAAACAGGAACTATCTATTGCTGGCAAGAATGCAAACTAGTACAGCCACTTTGGGAGATAGTTCAGTGGCTCCTTATAGAACTGAATATATTTTTAGCACTCAATCCAAAAAACCACGATCCTTAGTATTTACCCAAAGGAGTTGAAAACATGTCCACACTAATCTGCACATGAATATTTAGAGCATCTTTATTTATCTTTATTCCAAAACTTGGAAGCAACCAAGATACTTTTCAGGAGGTAACTAAATAAACTGTGTTATGTCCAGGCAATGGAATATTATTCAGTGTTAAAATGTAATGGGTCATGAGAAAACATGAAGGAAGCTTAAATCAATGTTACTAAACAAAAGATGACAATTATAAAAGGCAAACTATGTGACATTCTGGAAAAGGTTGAAGCAGTGGTTTCCAGGGACTGGGGGGAAGGGAGGGATAAATAAATAAGGGCAGAGGATGTCTAGGGTGCTGAACCTATTCTGTATGGCTCTATACAGAGGATGCACATCAGGGCAACCCCCAGAATATACAATTCCAAAAATAAACTTTAATGTCAACCTCCAGCTCCGGGTGACAATGATGCATTAACAGAGTTTCATCTATTGTAACAAAGGGGGAAGGATGATGAAGGTGGGAAGCATTTCATTTGGGGAGTATATGTTATTATATTTATTATTATTATTATAATTGGATGAATCTTAGGTATGGTTATATAGAGGGGAGTGGGAAGGGGAAGTTGGGCATGGATATGATCAATATACATCCTATAAATGTATAAAATTATCAA